>NC_142026.1:113789332-114095832 GCF_982192425.1 Myodes glareolus | reverse complement strand
GCATGCTTTGGAACTGAAAACTTGAATTGAAGAAATAAACTGTTAGAAGATTAAGTGGTCAAAAAATTTAAGGTGAGTTATTTGTAACCCAACCATTCAAGAGGCCTATCTAAAAAACAAAAGAAAGAAATAAAATAAAAGAAGATACGTGTATTTAGATGGAAGAAAAAATATGGAAGGAAATTAACAGCTTTGTGCCAGTCAAGGTAGCAGCTACTTAAATGTTTTCCTTTTATAGCAAATGGGTTTTGTGTTCAGGCAGAAAAGGATGTTAAATAGATGTAATATCCAGTAGTAGGAACCTATGACAGATTTATGTGTGTATGTGAGGTATGCTCACATGTGTGTGTGTGTGTGTGTGTGAGAGAGAGCTGGTATGCTTGCATGTGTGCGGTGTTCATGTGTGTGTGTGTGTGTATGTGAACTGGTATACTCATGTGTGTGAATATATGTGTAGTGTTCATGTGTGTATGAGCAGGTATCTCATTTGTATGTGAGCTGGTATGCTCGTGTGTGTGGTATTCAGGTGTATGGCTGTGTGTGTGTGTGAGAAAGAGAGAGAGAGAGCGTGCTGGTATGCTTGTATGTGTATGTGTGTGCATGCAGGTATGCATATATGTATGTGTGAGCAGGTATGTTCATATGTGTATGAGCAGGTATCTCATGTGTATTTGTGTGTGAGGGTTGGTATGTTTATATGTGTGTTTGAACGCATATGCTCTTGTGTATGTGTGTGTTGTTCAGGTGCGTGTGTGTGTTTTATGTGTGTGGTGTTCATGTGTGTATGAGCAGGTATCTCATGTGTATTTGTGTGTGAGAGTTGGTATGTTTATATGTGTGTGTGAGCGGGTATGCTCTTGTGTATGTGTGTGTTGTTCAGGTGTGTGTGTGTGTTTATGTGTGTGGTGTTCATGTGTGTGTGAGCAGGTATCTCATGTGTATGTGTGTGTGTGAGCTAGTATGTTTATATGTGTGTGAATGGGTATGCTCGTGTGTCTGTGTCATATTCAGGTGTGTGTGTGAGAGAGAGAGCTGGTATGTTTGTATATGGATGTGTGTGCATGCAAGTATGCACATGTGTGTGAGCAGATATGCTCACCTGTGTGGGTGGATGTGGAGGCTAAAGGTTAATATAGATGTCTTTTTTCTACTCTCTCTTGACATTGCTTCTTTGAGGCAGGGTCTCTCACTGAACCTAAAGCTCACTTTTTCAGCTAGAGTGGCTGCCAGTGAGCCTGGGATCTTCCTGTTTCTGCTCCCTAGCCTGGAGTCGGAACTCTGTTTTCATGCTTGTGAAGCCAAAGCTCCACAAACTGGGACCCACTAGTCTCTTGTTTTATAATCTTCAATTCCCTTTTACAATTGAAATTTTTCTGCATGGCCCCGGAAAATATCCTCGTGAACTTTTTATTGATCACAGAAAACCAGGGTAAGGCTAACAAAAGTCCACCTTCATTAAAGAATTCTGAGCTTTCTCATGTCACCTGGGGAACCAGAGACCAGCATACATGAGTCTGTAGAGGACAAGGACTCAGACATGAGTTTGGTTCCTTTTCTGTCAAAGGAGGGTTGCAATATTTACCTCAAAGTTCTGTGGTAAAGACAGTCTGAGCTAACTAGTTTCAGGAGTTGTGTGAAGTGCAGCAGTTGTAATAAACACAAGAAGCAAAAAGGATCTTGTATCTATATTATCCTGTCCTCATCGATAGCTTCAGTCTCACAGTTCCTCTATGAAGCAGATGCGTCCTAATAATCCTTTACCGTGCAAAGTGCGTCAGGAGTAGGTGAAGGAATCAACTCAAAGTCATTACCTAACAAATGGCATAGTCAGAACTCAAACCCCCTCCTTCTGGAGCTGCTTCTGCGGCTAAAGTGCATATTGAAATATGTGTTTAGCTTAAAGACATCCTTTGTTAAATACAGCACAATCCAACGGGGCTTCCACAACCACAGCAGGAATAAGGGAGGTAGTTTACGTCAAGTGAGGAACAGTACATTTACATGTGTTTGTAGAGAGGGTTAGAGCAATGACATGACTGTGTGTATAAACTACATACCTTCTCATTTATTTGGCAGCTATGTCGTCTCTCTCTCTACATCTACATCTTAGTAAGTTTCAAGAAGTAAACAAAACAAGAAACTCCTCAGAGTTACAGCTGTAGCATCTGGCTAATGGGATTCTTAGGGTAGCCTCCCCTGAAGACCCTTATCTGCTGGCCTTATTTTTCAATTGAAACTGAAAACTGAAAAAAATAAAAACACAAAACAAACCAGTCAGTGTTTGGTAGGACCAGTAGAAAGATGGCTCAACCTGTTCTCTTCTCAGATTGTAGCCTAAGGACATCTTTTAGTTCAAACAGACATTTGTAGCTCTTTCCATTACTCTGTGGAATGACTTCCAAACTCAGTGAACCTGAAACCATGATAAGATATCTCAAGCCTTTCATATTTCCTTCTACTAGGAAGAGCAATCTGGGGGAGAGTTTTAAATGATACACACGGTGGTTACCTTCTCAAGGTCCCCAGAAGATCACAGAGGAAATAAACAACAGAAAGCAACTGCCACAGGGAACCAACACAGACTTACAGGCATGGCATATTTTTGTCCATTATCCTATCACAGACTGCATTTCAAACAGGATATGACTCTGTATTTATACCCAACCCGGCCATAGACAGAATGCCTTAAAATTGCTGAGAAGCTGTGGTTTTACCTTCAGCATCTTCTTGACATCTCTACAATTCACACTGGAGAATGTCTGCTCATGGTTAAAAGAAAAGAGGTGCTCTTTAAGCAAAATTCTAGATATTTCTAAAGTTCCTTGAGAAACTGTGTCCTAGCACGGATTTTGTTTTGTCGGAATGCTATACTATCTTTACAAGGTATATGCTATCCTCCGCAGACACATTGACTCTGCTTTGGCACTCCTGGTGGTCTAGCAAGGAGAAGAGAATAAAACTCAGAGGTGACACAAGATGTGAAAGATAAAGAAAGCATCTGAGGCTTGATCTGCCCCACCAGACTCATAAAGTCCACATGAGTAGATCCTATTCTCAGCTAGCGAAGCAACCGGCACAAAAGGGTTCATCCAGCCATACAATATTGAAAAAGCTGATAAAATACTCCGGCTATTGCTTCAGATTCTAGGAGATACCGAGCACAGAAGTGTGGTCCCCGAGAGAAAGGGTGCACAGGAGAAGAGCTTTGTTAAGTGATGCGGGCGGAGCAGCACACCACGATGCTGTTCAGTGGAGGAGGCAGGCGCTGGTGTTCAGGCAGCTGCCATGGCTCAGATGTGGGAGCAGGAACTTCAGAGGAGAGCAGCGGAGGATGTTTGCAGAAAGCGTCATCAAAGACTGATCAAATAATAACCCGCTTGTTTCCAGGGGCAGGTGATGAGTTACAGCAGGGGCAGGTCTGTTCGGTCGCCTGGCAGAAAGCGATAGCGGGGTGCAGGGTGTTGAGAGGTGTGCATGTTCTGACTTATTTATAGGGCCCCAGAGAACAAAATAATCTACTAAGTGAGAGAGGAAGCACACGATTCATCTTCAACATAAACAAAACAAAGTAAAATGTTGCTGGAGGCAGATCTAAAAAGATAGTTTGTGAACTATCAGACAAAGCTTTTCAATGAACTCTTAGTAACGTGCTTAATGGTTTAAAAGGAAAAGGACAGCGTAGTGAGTCCACAGGTGAGGATTCCTGCTAATAGGCGAGTGGGAACCTTCAGAGCTGAAAACAAGGCAGTATGCTCTATTAACAACTTATTGGGTAGCTTCATTAGCACTGAAGGTGTTAAAAAATAGTCACAGTGAAAATGGAAAACTAAAAACCATAGAAACTAAATCATGGGCACAGAAAGAAATAAGGGTGAAGACAAATTCCTGTAGACTTTTTGCAAAATCCATAACTCTTATTCTGAGTATGTATATGGACATGCGAAAGGCTTGGGAAAGTCACAAGCAATTCAGGAAATGTACAATGTCAGAGGATTGCTTGATGTTCAAGGTCACTATAATGCTAGAATGTCCTGATAAATATTAGTGTACCATGCATACATAATCTTTTATGTGTGTGCATATGTGGTGTACGCACTTGAGTGCTGGTGTGTGTGTGTGTGTTCATGTGCATGCGTGTAAAGGCAAAAAGAAGATGTTGGGGTCTTTCTCTGTCCCCTTCTGTCTACTGTTTTGAGACAAGGTCCTTCTACTGAATCAGTTAACCATCTAGTCTAGGCGGACTGCTCAAGAGTATCCTCAGATCTTATCTCTATCCTCTAGTGTTAGGGCCGCAGATAAGTGCATTCATGTCTGGCTTTGATGTGGGTATTGAGGACTCAAACTTAGGTCCTTAAGCTTGCATGTAGGGCAAGCAGCTTTACCCACTGATAATTTGTGACACAATACATAATAACCAATATACTTTATACCAAAGCATGAAAATGAAAACTGGAAAGAAGAAAACACAGAGATATGTTTTTTGTTGTGTGTGTGTACAGAAGACAAAAAAAATTGACTTTAATTTTTAACAGAAATTAAAAGTTCTTTAAAGATGTATTTAGATTTTGGAAAAGCTGAATATAAAATCTACCCGACTTCCCAGCACTCGGGAGGTAGAGGCAGGTGGATCTCTGTGTGTTTGAGGCCAGCCTGGTCTACAGGAGCTAGCTTCAGGACAGGTACCAAAGCTACAGAGAAACCATGTCTCAAAACAACAACAACAACAACAACAACAACAACAACAACAACAACAAATCCAATAAACACAAATCTACCCGACAGCCTTTGGCTGGGCTGTGGGGCAACTGAATGTGAAACACTGTGGGCAGAAAAGCAAAGTGGAAAAGAGTTTGAGGATCCCTCACAAAGGTAAATATTTACCCACTCTCTGATCTGGCAGTTCCACCCCTCGCTATTTACTCAAGAGGAATTAAAAGTTTCCTTACCCCCCACCCCAAAATACATGGACAAAAGTTGTTTGTAGAATCTTTATCAATGATAGACAAAAACTAATACCACCCAAAATGCCTACCAACAAGAGAATAGGCAACTTTTGTTTTTTATCCAAAACAAGGAAAGGTACCCAGGGATTCGGAGGCATTTAAGAGAGAGCAGAAACAGAAACTGCAACCCCAATGACTGTCTGAGAACAGCAGGTAAGGGTAAAGGCACCAATAACAAAAGACTTTTTTCTGTGTACTTTTATATTGTTAAATTCTATGCCATGTAAAACTAATCTATGGTGTTAAAAACAATCCGGCACTAGTATTATTTGAACTATTTCTGGGTATTGGGGATACAGTTGATTCCTTAATGTAGTGTGCATTCTGAAAACTGTATGTTTGTCAAAAGCATTCAATTGCAACATTTGAGATCATTGCAGTGTATTCCCATTATATTCTCATTGCCCTAAGATACCTAGTAAAGACATTTGCAGACAAATGCAAGTTAAAGCTACACTGGGATACTCTATGAGACACACCTCCAAGCACAGTTAAATTATAAAGATTCATGATACCAAGTATTGGCAGCTATATGGGGAGATGGAAAGCCTCCTGAATTGCTGGTAGGAAGTTAAATGCTTCGGCTGTTTCTTTTAGAGGTAAACACACCCTATGTATGACCCAATAATTACACACCCAGATATTTATTTGAGCGAAATGAAAATATAGATCAATATCAAGATCTATGCGGATCTTGTGGAGAACTTTTTTTGAACTGGCAAAGCTGATGTTCATCAACTGGAGAATGAGTAATTCCATTTGGACATGTGTATACATTAGCATGATAATCAGCCAGCCAAAGACTGAGGGTTGATGAACGGGACAACAGAGGCAAATCCCAAAAGCACCACTCGAAGTGATTCTTATTCAGAGCCAAGCTGCAGATGACTCCGTGTCTCAGGAAGGCCGAACTATGAGGTAAGGAAGCAGGACCACTGGTGTCAGTGTGGGTTAACACTGGGGAGGAGCTGACAGTAAAGGGATTCAGGGAATGTTCTGGCATGATGGCCATGGTCTACATTCAGACAATCCCATATGCTGTGGACTAGGTCTGACAAGACTTAATGGATTCAGAAAAGCAATTTCTAGTGTGGCTGTGTCATACCTCAATTAGTAGATAAACAATTCTAGTTATTCAGCATCTGTTGCATTTCTTCTGAGGTTTGTGTCCATGTGGAGATGGTTTACATGACCTCATGGAAAGCAACAATCATGGACACTCAAGTTTTGCATGTAAAAGTATCTGCGTAGAGTCTACACATGACCTTCTTTTACTTCAAACAACTTCTAGACAACTAAATATACCTCATTTAGCGTGAGAGCTATGTAGATAGTTATTAATATTGTGTTATGTAGGGAATAGCAACAGGAAAAGGTCAGTGTATGTTCAGCACAGATTCAGCTTTTTTTTCTTCAAGTATTTTCTATCTGTAATCAATTGATTAGATCCCCGAATGCAGACCTGTTGGATGGAGGCAGAAGGCTGACTGTAAGCACACTGCTTAGAAAAGTGGTTCTCAACCTGTGGACCACGGCCCCTTTGGGGGTTGTAAATCAGATCTCTTGCATATCAGATACTTACATTGTAATTCATAACAGTACCAAAATTACAGTTATGGAATAGCAATGAAATAATTTTATGGTTGGGGATCACCACAATTTGAGGAAGTGTATTAAAGGGTCACAGCATTAGGAAGGCTGAGAACCACTGCACTAGAAGAAAACCATAATAGAAGGTTGAGGTGTGTGGAGGAGGAAGGGGCAAAGCTTAAAGCTGCAGGTCCATGCCTGGATTTAACAGTAGATGCCTGTAATCCTAGCGCTCTGGAAGCAGAGGCAAACGGACTGTGAATCTGAGACCATCATGAACTGCCTAGTGAGTTATCTTCCCCAAGGCCAGCCAAAGCCATAAGAAAGCTAGATAAATTGCCTGGCACAGCCCCGGGCCACCAAGATCTCTGAGCAGCACTGTATTCTAGTCAACTCTGGGAAGGACATACATCACCATGCCAGTGCCGTATGTGTTATGGGAAGAAAGAGATGCCGTCATTGTCCAGCCAGGAATTTATGTCTTAGGAAGCAGACAAGTTCATTACTCTTGTAATGAAAAGGGGGCTGAAGAGCAACATTGCCTATTTATTCTCACGTTTTACACGAAGCCAGAAGAACATGTAAAATCTGAGGAAGAAGATTTTGTAACCGATATCAGACTTAAGAGGTCTTTGCTTATACTGAAGGCAGCTTTAGGGGCATGAAAATTCACATTTGAGTTTTGCATATGTGTTCGGGGGGAAGTGGGTCTATTAGGCCCCTATAAACACTTTCACACCATTTGCTTGCTTGTCTCTTCTGTGGTAGGAAATTCAATGGCTTTTGAACCCTTTAACTTCCTTGCAGAAATATTCTTACATGAACTTCCAGTTGCCACATCCCAACAAGGGGTACCTTGTACCTGTGTTACCTGCCCTGAATGTTATGAAAACTGCAAAGACAAGGCATATGTGACAACTTAACTATTCTGATAGGTGGTTGTTATGACGATCAACATATTTCAATATATAAGCAATGCAAAATTATCCTTTTTTTCTGTAAGCTATTGAAACCTTTCTAATACCTCTCATTTCAGCACTTCATAGTAAATACACAAAACTCACAGAAGACTTGTAGCTACCACATTGAACAGGGAAAGTTTGGATTTTTGTGGCTTTCTACGTAAGTCCAAAGTGTCTGGTCCCATGAGAGACTATTCTCAATATACCTCAAAAACAGAAACAAAAAAGACAGCGATGATATGGTGAAAATTCATATCCAAATATAAATATTGGATTAGCTATCTAGAACAGAAGTCAGTGCCAGGACCAAGTTGTAAAGATCCCCGTCTAAAAACTATCTCAAACTTTTATGAATCGATCACTTTACATTGGCTTGAGAATCAGCTCAGAAGTAGGGAAGCTGTTTGCTGAAGGTTAGATCTACTTTTCGTTATGGCAAAAGAGAGCGTCATATCTCATGGGAGAAAGAAACACATATCTAGGGTAGGCAATATTATCCAGTTAGTTGCTAGAGAAAGTCCACCGGTCTTCTGAAATCAGGGCAGTCAGGCTTTGCTTGTATCTCTCCCTGAACAGCTGGGGGTGTGGAAAATTTAATGGCCCACCTAGACTTTTCTTGCCAGAACTAATTATTCATAGGGACAGCTTATGACTTAATTAGAGTGTTTCCAGCCTTCTTCCAGGGAAGGAGTGTTTTTAATGAGATACTCATCACAATTAGTGACTCCTATCTCATAGCCAAATGTTTTTGAATTTTTATTCTTACATTTCAAATATTTTCCTCCAATAATCTGTGTGTATTGGATAGAGAGTTGCACTATAAATTACATAATTACTGGTTCAAACCCATTTTTTAAATTAAAGAACCTCTTATTAGTCGTGCTTCTGACACCAGAATGCAGCTTAATTATAAAGAACAATGATCAAGAATATTTCAAGAGTAGGAGAGTCACATTCAGGACATTTCCCTCATGTTATTGACCATAAAATAATGCAACCAAGGTATTCCTGAATGCCAAGTTTACCTTTGTAGGGACATTATCGAACTGTCTGTTCCAACAAATGTCTCTAAAACAGCACACTTGCCAGGGATTTGGGTCCCAAGCAATATGAACCTATTGTTTCATATATTGACATCAGAGTCCACGGTTAGCAGCAATAACTGACATTTGACATGCACTCTAGAAATTCTGGAGGCTTCAATTTGAGCTGGTCAACCTAGACTCATATTCCGAAGATCAAACCTACACATTGGTTGAGATCCTAATGCTGGGGTTGCTGACTCTGACTTTGAGACACTACCTGGCATTTTTGTCTTCACTATTTACAGACACCGGTGATAAACATTCAAGTTGCTTCAGGTTCTTCTAAACTATTTGTTACTGATATTCTTCTTATCATTTTTTTTTTTGCAGTTGCATCTTTGTCCAGAGATTTCCATCAGCAGGAAAGAACAGGTAGGTGGTCAATTAGGAATCGACTTGGTTACCATAACAACTCTAATATGGTGGTGAAAATTGCACACGGATTTAAAAGAGAAATCTCATTAACCAAATGTCTACAGTGACATCCTGGGAAAAGAAGTATGGGAGATTTATTTTAAAAAGGAGCGAGGGAAAGCTCATTAAATTGAGTGAAAGTAAGAAGTGGAAAGACAGATGAATAGGGAAGACACCCGAATCTCTTCTTCCACAGTTTTAGCTGTTATGTGCGTGCTCAAGGCATGAGATTGACTGGGCAAGATCCGTAGGCGTTGGTGTGAAGAGATTCAGTGTAAATGTGGACATTCACAATAGGAAAGCTAGAACACAGACCCAGCTGGGCAGGGTGATGGCCAGATTACAAACGAGTGGTTCAAGGCACGTAGGGCTCAGAGCTTCAAATTTCCAGGATTGCAGTCAGTGGTACAGGGGGCACGGATTTTGGTTATTATTTATAAAAGTTGAAAATGACTCGATTAAGCCTTAAATAGTGTCAAAAACCATTCTGTCATTTTCTCCAGAATATTTATTTATCCAAGAAGTTTTGTAAAGTGCTGATTGTTTCTGGTGCTGGGAATCAAACTGTCATGCATGCCAGGAAAGCGGTCTACCACTGAGCTGCACCCGGATTTAAAGTGCTAGCTGGCCCAAGTTCTTCACTATTCTAGTCCCAGCTTCTAGTGCCAGCGTTATCTTCGGGCCCCCGACTAAATCATCGCCTAAGTCGACAGTAGGCCTGTTTTGCTGGGTGCCCCAGCTCATGTCATTCTAAACAACAGACTTCCAGGCAGCCAGAAAAGGAAGTGTGCACCTTTGAAACAACGGCATCCAGTTGAGAAAACAGAATTAAATCCTTCTGAATGTATGAGGATCAGTCTTTACAAGTTTAACAATGAAGAGGAGGATAATTACAGGGCAACTGAAGCCCAAGCTCAGTCGAGTTTGCTTCCATCCTTCTGCCTTTCCTAGAACAATCCAGTAAAACGATGCCTGCTACCACCACTCCAAAAAGTGACCTGCGTGCATTCCAACTGCTGGCCACACAATCAATCCTTTCTGTTGGCTAAAAGGCCTGGGATTCATGCTGGCTTTTGCGTAGTGCATTCAGCGTCATGTTGGCCCACTCCCCACGCCCTTGCACCCACACAGACGAAGAAAGGCAGGCAGGGCAAGGCTAGTTATGGTCGGACGGTTACAAAAGAATCCAGTTCCCAGGCTTTGGAGCCGCTGTTCTGGCCCCAGCCCTGCACACATGCAGCATTTTTACAGACCATAATAACACAACGATAAATAAATATGAATTCTCCGAACAAGAAGGAGAGATGCAATGATTATAGTGTAAAGAAAACATAGAGTGATTTTAAGTGTTTAGCTACAACCAAGAGCAAAGAAGTGGAAGCTTCTCTTTTGCATTAATGTTCTATGTGATTACATATTAATCTTAAAAATTATTCATTGTCCAATCTCTGTATATATGCACATGTATAGTTATGATTATGCATCATATAACTTGTTAGAAAATTGGATCATTCTAAAGCATTGGAGTATTTTTTTTTTTTTTTTACCAAATATCAAATCGAATCCAGGTATATTTACTAAGTGGACTATCTTCCTTGGCAATAAAAATTTGCCAATATATTGTGGCACTTTGGTTAGGTTTTAATTTAACGTTTTAAATTAGATTTTTGTCTTTGCTACAACAGCATGACAATGTAACTAAACCTGGCTACATCATTTTCAGCTCGAAGGATAGAATTAAAATGTAAGGCCTCTTGTCCAGAAAGGACCGGGTTCAAGATGGTGACAGCAGAGTCTGGAACGAAGCATGAATGCTGTGGACTTGGGACCTTGTGCGCTATCCAGGTTGTCTGCCCACAAACCAGTCCTGAATGGGACTTTTACGAATTCTAAACATGCTGTCCCTCCGCTTCACTCCACACAGTGACTGTTTCCCCATGTGATAATGGCTTGATTCCTCTGGATGTGTGACTCAGGTGTATGGTGGACTTTTAGGAGGAAGGGTCTTCTGGGAGATCCTTCAATTGCTGGGAATATGCGTCTGGAAGGGATTGTGGCAAGCCATGCCCTCATCGTCTTCCCTGCTTCCTGCAGATGAGGTGAGCACTTCCTCTGCCATGGGCTCTTCACTATTTGCCTCTCCCTCTCTCTACCAGAGGACAACAAGTACTGGATCTACATTGCATTGCAGATCTGCATTGCAGACTAGGAACAAAAACAACAACAAAACAAATATGCAAAAAATACCCCCAAACTGTGCATCAACCTTTTCTCTGTATAAGTCAATTGTCTCTAGTACTTTGTTATAGTGGTAGAAAGCAAGCAAAACAAGCATGCACAGAGAATAAATTATCCCTTTGTGATGAATATGTAGCGGTGAGCAGTATATTGTTATTTGGACAGAAGGTTGGGAGCATGGACTGGACTCTGATCTTAGGTGTTCATAGACCACTTTGGGGATCTCTGTACATGGCCCCCAAACCCAGAGAAGTTAAAAATGCATCAACATTCTGTGACTCTGTGATGGAATATAATACCAAGCCCCTGCACATTTCAAGGTGACTTTATATATAGTATTTACTACAGTTTTATAATAGAACCAATGTATAATTAGAAGATCATGAGGTGGTTTAGGTGATTTGTAAGGAAGTTGATTAGATATGCTATTTCATCAATTCTCAATCTGTGGTCACGACCCCTTTGGGGGTCGAACGGCCCTTTCACAGGGGTCAGACATCAGATAGCCTGCATATCAGATATTTACATTGTGATTCTATCAGTAGTCAAATTACAGTTATGGAGAAGCAATGGAATAACTTTATGATGGGGGGGTCACCACAACATGAAGAACTGTATTAAAGGGTTACAGCATTAGAAATGTTGAGAACAACTCTGTTATTATTTCTTTTTCTTTCTTCTTTTCTTTCTTTCTTTCTTTCTTTCTTTCTTTCTTTCTTTCTTTCCTCCTTCCCTCCCTCCCTCCCTCCCTCCCTCCCTCTGTCTTTCTTTCTTTTCTTTTCTTTTCTTTTTATTTTTCGAGACAGGGTTTCTCCATATTTGGAGCCTGTCCTAGAGCTCACTCTGTAGACCAGGTTGGTCTCAAACTCACAGAGATCCACCTTCCTCTGCCTCCCTAGTGCTGGGATTAAAGGTGTGCACCACCACTACCCAACCCCATCTTATTTCTTATCCGAATGTCCATTTGCAAATGGAAAAAAAATGAACCAAAGCAACTTATTGTTTATAAGCATGTCTAGATTTTTGGGAATAAAGTGATAAAAATTTTGAGAGCAAGTACATAAGTGGCATGAGCTATGTTCGAAGGAGTTGGACTCTCTAGGTGAGTCCCATCTTGAAATTGTAAAATCAGGTTCACTCGCCAATGTGCAGACAGCTGTCACCAATCTAATAAGTGGGACTCTGGGGTCTTGGAAGCAGCTGTGCCTATTTCCAGGTGGATATATTTCCTCATTCTGACTTACCACAAGGTCAGGTGCTTGCTTCACTTTGCGATAATTTAATTTTTGGCAAAGCAAATATTCTGGCCTTAACTGCCTCGAAAAAAAGTCCAGTTTAAGCAGAGAATTTCCTGCTCGTTCCGTGTGGTATTTAAATATAAATAAGACATTTGGTGTGATGTGAACAAACTCTGAAAGCAGAACAATGTAATCCCAAACTGCCTCTTATTTAGTTGGTAATATTTTTCAGAAAAAATGGTCTATTTAAATACGTAAGGGGATAAGAAATAATTTATCATTTGTATACACTTTGCTTTGGCAAATCATAAGTTCTTTCCTGACACATGTCTCATGTAGTTTTACCTTTTTATGTTTGTGCAATGATCCTTCTAAGACTGCTTTTCAGTATAGTAAGTTTTTAATTTCCTTAACTACTCACGAAAAGTTCAACAATGTCATCAGCCTTTACCCATGATTCTTCTAAGTGCATCAAAGTCTTTCTACATAAAACACTAAATCACTTATAATCATTTTTCAAGGGATCCAGTATTTTGATGCTATTTTAATTAAAATAGATGCCGTTGAATACAGTCTTTCTCGATCAGTTTGGGTCATGCAGATGATGGTGGAGATTCTGAAAACTCAAAATTTCCTTTGATTGACATCGTCTCTAAAATATATCGAGAAATCCCCAATTCCCAGAGACATTTTCTGTGCCTGTCCTAAGATGTTCTATTGGGTTTCCTTGTGTTATGCTCCCGGAGGAAGGTGTGCTGCAGAGGGAGGAACGCATGGCACAAAGTTCCAGTCTTTCGCAGTCACGTGATCTTTGGCAAGTTGACAGCTACCCTGGTTTTTGCTCAGTAACATTATGCAGATAGACTTTTCTGCTCTAGCAGCTTTGGCAAGGAGGAAATGGACAGGAGTCATTTAATTCAGTCTCCGTAGATGCACATGGAACTGAGTTTCTTCTCTCCCATATTTTTATAATTGATTTCTAGGTCATTATTTCAGATAACCAAGTAACTGACTCTACTTAAAACTTAGATTAATTGAGCATAATTAAATGCATTTCTTTAGAAATAAAAATTAAAAAACCTAGGTATGTATGTGTTGGCTTATGCGTGGGTTTGTGCATGTGAATGTAGGTGCTCATGGAAGCCAGAGAGGGCATCAGATCTCCTGGAGCTGGGGTTACAGGCAGTTGTAAGCTGCCCGGTATGAGTGCTGGGAATCAAACTTGGGTCCTCTACAAGAGGAGTTACTCTTAACTGCCTAGTCATTTTTCCAGCCCCAATCAAATATTTTTACTTTAAATATAAAACCAAGCTACTTGAGTAGTATAGGAATATAAATATCAAAGACAGGCAGACAGATTTGAAGTTCAAATGCTACTTGATCAGCTTTGAAAAGTTAATTAACCTTCCAATTCTCACTTTTCTAGTCAGTAGGATTATAGCATCACCACCGTAGAGAGTTTCTATGTAGAGCCAATGCATGGCTTCCCTAATAAGAGCCGTATGTACCACAGACACAATGGAGTACTTTTCAGTGGTAAAGAAACAATGATGCCTTGAAACTTGCAGGCAAATGGAGGGAACCAGAAAAAAACAAAAAACATCCCAAGTGAGGTAACCCAGACCCAGAAAGACAAACATGGTATGTACTCACTTATAAGTGGATATTAGATGTAAAACAAAGGATAGCCAGCCTATAATCCACAACCCTGGAGAGGCTGGTTAACAAGAGGAACCCTAAGAGAGGAATCCATGCATCCCTCTGGAAGGGGGAAATAGACAAGAACTCCTGAGAAAATTAGGAGTGTGAGGGGTGGAGACGGGAGGGAAGAAGAGGAGGTGAAGGGGAGAAGAGAAGGAGGAGGGAGGAGAACTTGAGGGAACAGGATGGCAGAGATGGGGGAAGGACAAAGAAGGAGAGCAAGGAAAGAGATATCTTGATTGAGGGCATCTTCATGGGGCTAAGAGAAACCTGGCACGAGGGAAACTCCCAGGAATCCACAAGAATGACCCCAGCTAAGACACTAAGCAATAGTGGAGAGGGCGCCTGAAGTGGCCTCTCCCTGTAATGAGACCCATGACTTCCTTAATTGTCATCATAGAACCTTCATCCGGCAGCTGATGGAAGCAGAAGCAGAGACCCACAGCTAGCACTGGACCGAGCTCCCAGAGTCCAGTCGAAGAGAGGGAGGAGCAATAATATGAGCAAAGGGGTCAAGTCCATGATGGGGACACCGACAGAAACAACTGACCTGAGCTAGTGGGAGCTCACTGACTTCAGACTGACAGCAGGGGAACCTGCACAGGCCCAAACTAGGCTCTCTGAATGAGGGTGACAGTGGTGCGGCTGGGGAAGTCTCTGGGGCACTGGTATAGGGACCAGGATATTTATCCTCAGTGCTTGAACCGGCTTTTTGGAGCCTATTCTCTTTGTAAGGATATAGTGTGGAAAGCCTTAGTTTTACCTCAAAGTGAAGTGCCAGACTTTGTTGACTCCCCATAGGAAGCCTTACCCTTTCTGAGGAGTGGATGGGGGTGGGGTGGGTGGAAGGTTGGGGAGTGGGAGGAGGGAAGGGAGGGGGAACTGGGATTGGTATGTAAAATGAGAAAAGATTGTTTTTTAAATAAATACATACAAAGAAATCAAGTAAATAAAAAATTGAGCTGTATGTGAACTGAGCCAACGCATGACTTCCCTTTGTTAAGAATCACACATATGTAGACTGAGCCAATGCACGGCTCTCCCTACAACTGTTAGGAACTACAACTGTTACAGTCTAATCATCAGGCCTGTTTGACCTGATCATGAAAGAAGAGCTGAGAACAAAACCTGAGTTGTATTTCTGGTTAGAGGAGTCCTTCAAAATACATTCAACATATGCTCTGCCCTAGACACACACTATTAATTGCTGATACAATACAAATCTGGGGTCAAAGCAACAATCATGTTTTCCAGGTGTCGGTCCGGGTCATTTGTCCAGCCCTTATATTGAAATCAATAAGAGTCTAGATAAAAAATGTTGCTTAAAGAGCCCTTCAAGAATTCAAATATTCTGTATTTCATCCAGCTGTCCGGTTTTACTTGACACGTATAGAGGAGTGCTTGCCTTATTTTCCACATAATGTCTGTTGCTGACTCAGGGCACAAAAAAGAACAAATTGTGTAATTTGAGTTGAGAGCAATCATTTTTGCAGTTGTTCTTTTAAAAAAGAAAGGAAGAAAAAAAAAAAAACCTCACATAAAGAGCCAAAACTTGCTTAGAGATCTGTGTGCTCGGCTTCCATTGACGTCACTTGGAAGTTGTGTGGGCAGTAATTGGCTGACTTCCTCCAGTGTGTCTTTTGAAAGCTGAACATATTGGGGGAAAAAGGCACCCTTTTAATCTCAAATGACAGCAGGGAGAAAAGTCCCACAAACTGCCCTCCTGTTTGCATCCAAACACCTATCTGAGAACCATGTCTGTGCAATGAATTTTCTTAGCGTCCAGTAAGGGGAAGGGTGGCCTCCTTATCTGAATGGGGGAGTGTACAGTGTCCAAATGGAAATTCCTGATCAGATACGGAAACTGAAACTGAGAGCGTTGCAGAACTATTCCCAAGGTCACCAGGGGCCCAAGGCCGGAGTGGAACCCAGACATTCTGCTCTCTAGTTCCTCATACGGGTCAGAACAAGGGGGTTTGTGACAGTTGATGTTCCTGGGCACTTCTTCTCATTACACAGACCCCAAGCACTAAAGAGCATATTCACGAGAGCCAGGGGCTTAGCCTGTTGCAGTTGTTACCCATAGCTGTGCCACAAGCTAGCATAGTCTGGTGGCATTGAAATTTTGAAGGCAATTGTGGGATCACAACACTGCTCCCCCCCAACTCCCATAGTACCATGGATTATCCATTTGGCATTTCTAATGGGGACATTCTTAGTTCTGCTCTCCAAGGCCGCTTCTTGAGGACAAGAAAGCAGTGCTTCAACTGAACTTCAGTCTTCCAGATTCATTCTTGTAAAGATCTGGTCCTTACTCAGTAACTCACTCATTGTTAGAGTCTATAGTAAATGCCTACTTGGGGGCCTGGGAGATAGCTCACTCGGTAAAGTGCTTACCTCGCAAGCATGAGGACCTAAGTTCAATCCCTAGAGCTCAGATTTAAGAAGTTTTCCCTTGTAATTCCAGTGCTCAGAGAGGCAGAGGTAGCAGAGGCCTGGAGATTGTGGGCCAGGAAGCTAGATAGCTTTGTTTTGCTGTTTCAGGTCAGGGAGAAACCGAAGGTGGTGGCACCTGAGGAACGGCTCCCACGCATGACTTGTCCTCCGAATTTTGCATTCACGCATGTGGATGTAGGGACTCACACACCAGGCAGCAGCAGCAAAGCTTTGCCCACGGATCCTTTGAATCAGGTCGTAAGCATACAGCTACAGAGAATATTTCCAAATCCAACTCTGGAGCCATTTAATAAAGTCATAATAGTACGGCTGCTATTTCTCCTATCCCCTCCCCCGCAATCACATATTCACAGTAGTCAACCCTAGCAACTGCTCATCTAACAGACACAGGGGAATGAATGTATAAACAGAGTACTCACCTGAATACGCATTCATGCACATTGTTCAACTAGCTGTCTGCAGTTAAAGCTGTGAAAGAAGTTGTACACCAAGAAGAGATTTTTCTTTTCTGCCTGACTCCCTGCTGCTTCTTCCTAAAGAGAAGCACCCTTCATTGGAAAATGTCACCTCTCTGTAGCCTGCCAGCTGAAAAAGCCTGGGAGTGGCTGCTACTTCGATTTCTCTCATAAATATCTGTGATGGTCAAATTCCTGGCACTCCTGTAAGTGGGAGTCTGAGGCGTTTCTTTCCTGGCTCTGGCCACCCGAGCTGTATAACTTGTCATCACGCATCCTCAGGAATAAAGGGCTTTTTAGAAAGGCAAGCAACATTTAGACTTACGTGTCAATAATCAAGATATTGAGAAGAAAAGAAATTTCATCAATCAAGCCTAACTATTAATGTGGGCAGGGAGAAACTATAAGTCATCCATCCTAAAATAACTAACAAGGTCTTAAGTCAGTCAATTGGAAAGAGTGAGTGTGGCAGGCCAGTCTAAGTGTGAGGAGTTTTGAAAGGGTTGCAGAATAAGGGAGTCAACCTAGGTATACACAGAAGAATATATTAGAACAAAAACCAAAATAAATGGTGTTTAAGATTGTAACTACTGAGATAGTTAGCAAGTACTCACATCTTCCTCACAGAAGCAGAGACAGGAAAAGAATGGTAAATGAGCAAGATCAAAAACAAGAATAATGAGCTAAATCTAAAAGCACTTGGATGGAATAGAGTAGAATTGAAAGAAAAATTATGTAGTGGGAACCCCTGAATTCTCTCAAAAGGCGTCAAGATCAAAATTAATACAATATAAAGTTTTACCAGGGATGTAGAGAATGAGAGAAAGCTGTGAAGAAGGTAGCTAGACCACAAAGAGAAGTGAGGACCAAGAACAAACACAGTAGAGAAGTGAGAAGGATATTAAAAGCAACCTAAAGTTCACTGATGCTCCCCCAGAAAGGTGTGTGTGTTAAAACATGTCCATGCTGGCACATGTTTTAATTTTAGCCCTTGGGAGGCAGAGGCAGGCAGATTTCTGTGAGCATGAAGTTAGTCTGCTCCATATAGTGATTTTGTTTCAGGTCAGTCATAGATATATAATAAGATTCTGTCTAAGCAAAAATGTCTATTAAGCGACAATTAAATCTGCTTATTATACCTGAGAAATTAATTTTTAAGAGTTGGAAAAGAGGAATGTTTGTGCTATTAAAATGTTCTGGTGAGGCCTTTACCATATTAACAGATGAAGAAAATTATATATTGTGCATAAATACATATAAATACATACCTATGTATGTATATCTATCTCTATCTTTCTCATCTATCTCTCCATCCACATATATATCCATCTATGTCATATAAACATCAGAGGTGGGGCTGTAATCCAGGTAGCAAAGTGCTTTGGAAGTGTATAGAGGTCTGTATCAGAATATACAAGGTTAGATATCATGGCTACAGTGGGTTTGACTGCTTGCTTCAGCGTGATTCTGAGCTACACCAGCACTTGCATACTTAGCGATTTTTTTCCAACCTATCTGTGTCTTCTTGCCTGTAGTAGGTGGAGGGCAGTAAAACACACTTTACAGTTGAAACAGGGTAGATGTGTTGCAGCAAAGACATACTGAAATGCTCAACATTTTGTTGAAGACCCATAGTAAGGACCCAACAAGCAGAGGCAAGGATTGCAGTGGAACACTTGACACCCGAAGCTTGACCTGGTCAGACAGGAACAGGTGGTCTGCAATGGGGAACAGCTGTGGAAGGGGGTTCCAGGCTTCTAGGCCTAAGACTAGGAGCAGTGGTTCTCTATCTGTCTAGTGCTGCAACCCTGTAACACAGGTCAAACTGGGGTGACCCCTGACCATTAAACTATTATGTTGCTACTTCATAACTGTAATTTTGCTTCGGGTACAAATCATGATGTAAATATCTGATATACAACATATCTGATATAGGAATGGGGTCGTGACCCACAGGTTGTGAAGCAGTGTCTTAGGCTACCGGAAAACAATGATTTGGAATTTTCCTCTTCAGGGTCTAAGGGAATCTTTTCTTTGCCTGGCAGAAACCCAGTGACTAAGCCCAACAATAGCTTTGTAACTAGTTTCACGTGAATCAAAGTTTGTGCATGTTAGCTCTACTGTGAGGACCGATTCATCCGGCCTCTCGCACCCTCCCAGCGTTCCGAGGTCATCTACAAAATGGGAGTCCTCTCGGCACTTTATGGTCCAACAGTTACTTATGCTGTTCGAGGCCTAACCTCTCTAGAAACGGCTTTTACCCGCCAAGCTTCCTTGCCAATTGCGTCGAGTTTGAAGCTAGTCACAGGAAAAATACACCAGGTGGAGAAAATGATGCCCGGAAAGGGTGAGCCGTCTCAAGACGTGGCTCACAGAAAATCAACTCAGTCTGGAGCAGGGATGTGAGCTGATAGGCGACTTGGGGAGGTTTTTGGAGACTCTGAGACCCTGAAGGGAACGGACTGAGCGCTGGTTAAAGAGAAACATCAAGTTCAATTTCATGACTTTGAAGCCCAAGTCATTCTGTGTCCTTTTCTTTCCTTTCCTACCTTTTTCCCTTGGCCTCTCCAAGAACACTGAAACTAATGGCCCAACAAGCGCTCTCAGGGTGCAACAAGAGCTCTTATTTACAAGTATAGAAAGCTCTCCTTGGTCTTAATGTTCTAAGTGTTTACACGAAGCCTGATTTCCATTCCCAGGTTACAGTGAGTCTACTTGGTAGTGAATCTTTCCGAAATGTTCCTGCCCATAATAGTTCTGGCACATCATGAAATCATATTTAATTCTGATCTTTGTTGATCCTCTTATGGGCAGACCAGCCATGAGCTTACATTGAATAAAGGACGCCCCCTTTTTTTTGAGAGGGGTGCAGCATTGAGAAGAAACATAGTAATTTATTGAATTACTCATAGGCTCAGCCATGCAGACATCTATCAGAGATAAGTCTGGGCACTGAGACTCTTTTGAAGGGACAAGCAGATTTCTGTTCTAAGTAATCATCAATAGTTCATCTGGGGTACCAGTAACAAGCGTGAGCTCACCTCCTTGGACATGATTAAACAGTGACTTTGAGTATGGAATCATTAATTTTCACGGCTCACTGTCATTCTAAGTGGGTCTCTGATAATTCATGGTCCTCTTTCTAAATGATATGAAGTTCTTTCAAGCATGTCACCGAGGATGGAGGGCGACTTTTATGTCTGAGTCCAAACCAAAGAAGGAAAGAAGGCTTACCTAGTTATTTGTTTTCCCACATCAGTGTCTTAGACAAACGGGATTTGTCTGCGTAGACATAGCTCTAACGGAGATTCATTAATAAACTCGCGTTGTAACCACCTCTCAATTTCTTCCACCACATTCAATATAGAATCATTCCATCAAATTAGCCGGAGTTAAAGCGAACTGTGATTCTTTTGTGGGACATTTTTCTTAGCAAAACAAAAATCCTTCTAAAATTAATTTTTAGCTTTTGCAAGCTAGATTGAAATTTTATTTCACCGAGTAAAAATTGTGATTGAACCCACCTGGGTAAATATGTACCCACATTTGGCAGGATTGACCTGGTAATAATGTATCCAAATATTTCATTTTCAATTTAAATGACATGTCGAACAAGTACCGTACCCTTCAACATAGTGGAAAGCTAACCGGCCACACAGCCTCCTTGGATGGGTAAATTGGGTAGAACTCACTGTAGCTATGTGAGCTGCTGGGTGTACTTTGGATGAAAGGAATATCCCAGGCTTCTGCCCTACAGGCTCCTCTTGCCTCCCTCTGGGCTCGCCTCGCCTTTCTCTCTTAGAACAAAACCCTCTAGCTTCTTCTGAGCTATCACCCCAAATCACCTTTTAAGGTAAACGGGGGACAGGTTGTAACTATTATTGTGCTGTTTGCCGCAAAGTTTAGGGTAGACCACCAAACTCTTTGGCATTCTCTGTATTTAAATTTATTTGAAACTGGGAGTTATTGTTTTGTAATCTAAAAATTTAAATATACTTCAATTAATTCTATGATTATTGTCATTAAGTATAATGAAAAAATGGTTGATAATATTAAAGAAGAATAATTAAAGTACTAGGCTACAACATAGGAACTAACTTAACCTTTTAAATAGATAAACCTCCTGGCCTCTATTTAGTGTAGACACAATGACTATGGGAGTGGGCATCCTTTAACCCACTAACATTCCAAAATGCTGGCCCGAAGAAGTGGATAAGACTTCTTGTAGTTTGTTTTGTGCTTCCACAGTTGCCTTTGTCTTAATGGCTCCTTCAATTAAGTTTTGGAAGTAGGCGGAGTATAAATTATGTATGAATATATAAATGGATTAGGTTTTTAACTAGAATCAATGCCTTTGGTGACAACTTAAAAGATCTGCTTTTAATCAGCTTCTAATAGGTAATTTCGAAAAGCTTCAAAATTCCAAGTTAAATGTTCTCCTTTTACTTCAGTGACAATGGCATAATTATTCAAGGGATTAAGGAGATGGTGTCACTTTTTAATTTCTGGATAATGGATTATAAATTCAAAGAGCCTGTAATTGAGTACCTGCTCTGCACTTGTCTCGGAGGAAGACACAGAGTGAATAAGAGGCCTCCCTCCCTACAGGTATTTGCAGTTGGATAGAAATCTAAAGGAGGGCAGAATGAGATGTGCATAGAAATGAGCAACAAAACCCAGGCTGGGCTGGTTCAGAAAGACAAGAGGTCACAGTGGTCCAAAATATAAGTTCAACAGTGAATACAGGAACATCCCCCTCCCCCCCCCCCGCCACACCAGTGTTCTTCAGCTTGGTCCATGGTCATCATACTATACCTAAGTCCCAGGTATAGTACCTCTTTATTAGGAAATAGCTTGTTAGAACTAATGAGGGGGTAGCTAATGAACACTCCCACACCACACTTGTGTGTGGTGTGTGTCCTTGCAGTGTAAATACACACACATGAGCAAGTGTGTGGAAGCTTGAAGTTGACATCAGGTTGACATTCCCCATCACTCCCTGCTTTACTTTTTTTGAGATCTTGTGGTAGTTTGAATGTAATTGGCCCCTATAATCCCATAATCTTACAGAGAGAGGCACTATTAGGAGGCGTGGCTTTTTTTTTTTGAGTAGGTAGGGTCTTGCTGGAGAAAGGGTGTCACTGTGGGGGCAGGCTTTGAGGTTTCATATACTCAGGATATCACCCAGTCAGACAGTTGACTTCCTGTTGCCTGCAAGACATAGCACTCTTAGCTCCCTCACCAAGCCTTCATGATGCCTTGCTCCCCTTCATGATCATAATGGACTGAACCTCTGAAACTGTAAACAAGTCATTCCCAATTAAATGTTTTCTTTTTAAGAGTTGCCATGGTCATGGTGTCTCTTCACTGCAATAAAACCCTAACTAAGACAAACATGCTCTTTTAGTGAACTCAAAGTGCATAGAATCTAGTTATATTATTCTCTTTGATTGGTGTAACAGGTCATTGTACCTGTTAGCATAGTGTCAATGGACCATATAACATTAAAGTTCAGGTACATGGTTCTTCATGAAGGTGTGGAATCTAAATCATTTTGCAACAGAAACACTTCATCCTGAGATTCATGTTAAACAAAAGCCTTCTGGGATTATTGCAAGAAAGGATGCACCTTTCTTTAACACTACAGCTTTACAAACAATAGCATATGAGCAATCATGGCGACTAGTTTCCATTTGTTTGCTGTTGAGATGCATCCTATGTATCAAAACTGGCCTGGAACTAACTTTGTAGCTCAAAGGTAACTTTGAACTTCTGACTCTCATGCTTTTATTTTCTGAGGGCAAGTGCTGGGATTTTAGGTTTATAGTACCTTGCTGAGTTTATGGCACACTGAGGAGTGAACCCCCAGACTTCATGCATGCTAGATGAGGATAAACCCACTGAGTTACACTCCTAGACCTTCCTAGTTTCTGAAGAAGGGCTAGCTCATAGGAGGAGCAACTTGTATGGAATATAATCACTGCCAATTCACAGTACAAAGTATGGTTGTGCCCCTTTCCTGTTCACGGTTTCTGCTTTCCTCCATGGACCTGGAGACTCTTGTTTTCCTTGAATTACTTGTCCCACAGCAACACAAACAAATGAGCCTGAAGTTGAATCCTTACCTGACACTTGGTCTTATCCAGCCCTGTCTGCTCATTTGTGTAGCTCTCTCACGATTTCAGGGGAGGCAGGACTGACTCCTTTGGGAGTTTATGATGCATATTTAAAGAGAACAGTCATAGTGATTGCCAAGCTGGTTGCCAAGGGATCCAAGCTGTACCCTTGAAGCTGTGCCCATATGCCTTGTGTGAGCCTCTGGGACAACAGGCTCGGCTGAGCAGGAGACATTTGTATTCAGCAGAGTGAGGAAAATCAATGGGAGCATTTAGGTCCACAATGCTGGCCCACTGGAGTGAATGGAGCATCTATAGCTCCGTCCACCACTAAGAATGCCTAGGGCCTGGCTGGGATGCTTGCTAGGTCAGCCAGCCCAGAGATGGTGCGAGAGAGGTGGCTCAGCAGTTAAGAGTGGATACGGGTCTGCAGAGGATCCATGTCTGGCATCCCTGTGGGTGACTCATGCCCACCTGTAAGTTCAGTTTCAAGGAAGCTGATGCTTATTGCCCGCGAGAACACCTGCGCTCAGGTGCACACCTGCACCCTGACACTTGCATATGCAAAATTAAATAATTCACTTAAAGAGATAACAAAGTATTTAAATGAAAAACAAATTAAGTTTTTAACCTCAGAGTGAATAAACAACATTCTGAGGAAATCGTTGACTTATCTATCACACCCCAAGTGTTACATATATCAGAAATCTCCAATAATGGAGTTTTACTTTTGAAAATGTTGTTTTAATGGAACAAGTTTGTAAATGATCATGAGTGAGTTGTAATGTGAAGTGTAACAGAATTGTGTAAATCAGCTCACTGGTAGCCCCATGGATACACTGTAGTAGGGTGAGAAGTTAAGCCACCACCTTTCTGGAGCCAGCTGTATGGAGCATGAACCACTTCTGGCTCAGGTGCTGGTGACAGGAAGAACGCAAACTGGGTTAGCCCTACATTCTCCCAGAGGCCTGGGACACTGGCGTGCCGATCAGCAATTCTATTAGAGAGAACTAAAGACATCCTGGAGAATCGACAAGCTTGGTGCGAACATGGAAGGTAAAATCAAAAACCTCAAAATTCCATTTTTATTCTCAGGTGAATTCCAGGAGGGAATTCTGCTCAGAACTGTGAGAAAGAAAGCATCCAGTAGACACTGCCACCTACATAATGTAAGAGAATTATTGTTTCTATGTCCTTTCTAAGAATCCCCAGGCTATTCCTAGGACTCCTTTCCTGCCATCAAGAGAGATATGGAAGTGAGAAAATGACCCGGAGGATGTAGTTATTGAAATTCACTTTTAGTTTTCATGAGTCAATGATACCCATTTTCTTTAACTATATATACCTATATATTAAGGAAATATATAGGTATGTATAAGTATATACTTATATACAAAGGAAATATATAGGTGCGTCTAAGCATATATACGTGTGTGTGTGTGTGTGTGTGTGTGTGTTTATAAAATATTCATCCTGTTATCTTCTGGGTATGTGAAATAGTACAGTAGGAGAAAATATTCATAAACAATAGAAAATTAAGTACTCCTCACTACTGATATTTTTTGTCCTTTGATTTCTATTTTATTTTATTTAAGTGTATGAGTGTTTTGTCTGCCAGTATGTTTGCACACCACCTGTGTGCCTAGTGCCTGCAGAGGTCAGGAGAGGGCATCAGAGCTCCTGGAACTGGGGTTGGTTACAGCCGGTTGTAAACTCCCGTGTGGTGATAGAAACTGAATGTGGGTCCTCTGCAAAGACAACAAATGCTGTTAGCTGCTCAGCCACCTTTTCAGCCCCATTTGATTTACATTTCTAAGCAACCCAAGACAGGGGTGTTTATTTTATCTCTGTGATAATCAGAAATTAAATAATGAGAGCCTTCTACATATATAAACGTGTGTGCCCGGGTGTGCGTATTCCCAACTTAATGGAATTCAAACATCTCTGAATTTTTTTCTGATACATTGAAGTCAATGAGATAATCATCTGAAAGGGTATCTGTAAGTCCTGGGAAGCGGCAGAATTATTTTTAGACATAGATCATAGTTACAAGAGTTTGGATCAAGTTTTGTCACTTGCGAAGGGTGTGACCTTAGTCTGTCTTGGCCTCAGTTGTTCTTGTCCTGGCTATGAGGTTCATTTGGGTTTATAGGGTTACCATACCAACTACATGATGCAATAGGACTCAATGCTGTGGCTACCACACAGTAAGCAAGAATTCAGCAACAGTCACTAGTGCTGAGAACTGGGTGATGACATTCCAAGAGGATATACAACGTTAAGTGAACAGAAGCTGTCCAAGAGGAAGACTGAATTTGACACTACTACCAAGAAGGAGAGTTCATGTCAGATGGCTTCTGTTTGCTGATGTAGATTAGTCCACACCAAGGGATCTGGAATCAGTCGTACTTACTTGGGCCATTTAATCTTCCCCAAATGGAGATCACTGAAAGGACGTGGATGAGAATAAATAACCAAGCCTTTTCAATGCAACAGAAACCCTTTACTAAACTGTTCTCTGTAAATACTGGATAAATTTAAGTATAAATCTTTCCTTAATAATTGTGAAAGTAGAACACAGCATGCAACATTTATATAAATTTCAGGACTTAGATGTAGATCCTGGATCTTGGCAATATTGTGCTGGTCACATTATCTAACTGAACTTCTCTGATATGGTCAACTTTTTACATTCCATTGCGTTTCCCGCTGTAGTTCCGCATAAGGAAAAAATACTGTGCAGAAGAATTATAAAACAGTCAAAGGCATTATAAAATAATCCAAGGCAATACTTACTATTGTACCTTTGTCTCCTAGTCCAGAGCCATGCATAGCATAAATAGTTTGCAATTAGGTGTAACAGGGAAGAATGTAGGAAAAAAGAGGAAAAGAAATGGAGTACTGTTTTTAAACGCTACCACCACCTTGCAGTCATCCTTGGGTTCTTGCACATCTGCAGGAGAAAGATGTAACTGAGTCAAAATTCTCCACTCAGTAGAGGATTCACAGCAACGGGGGTCAACCCACAGTGTGCTTAAAAGCGCTCACTGTTATCTCATTATTTCTCATTGTCCAGCAATGACAGTTGCCACCTGACCACAGGTGTTGCCATCCCTGAGGGAAGCACAGCCCTTGAAGGCTCCATAAAACATGGCAGGGCTTGGCATCAAGTTGGGAAGAAGATTAACATCTAACTACAGTGAAGTAAGTTGTGTGACTGTCTCAGACCCTTAGAACTCTCTTTAGTAAGTATCATGACTATTTATTAAGTCTTAATATATTATCAAAACATTGCCGCACGCCTGCTATTGAGTAGAGGCCCCCCAGAGCGCTGTATCTTGACAGGTGTGAGTAGCCATTGCTTGGATTCAACTTTGCTTTTCCATGTTACAATTTTTGTTCCCCAGACCATCTTTGAGAGCACAATGTGAAAAAAAATGTAGGCTCTTTTTTCTTTCCTTTCCCCAGGACGATGGAAATTCATCTTGTTCTCTTTCTAGCAGCTAGTTAGCCGTCTTTTTTGGAATGCTCTGGTTTTTTTTTTTAATTCCCTTTCAAAGGGTAATTCCTTAGAATGTTTTTCATGGTCAACATTATTCCTAAGAGCCCCAAAGTGGAAACTCCTTGAATGTCCATCATTGATGGGTGAATAAAACATACACGGTCTAAGAACAATGGACTATTTTTCAGTCATAAAGTGCTATGATATAGGAACACACAGAGCCTATTTCTAAAGTACTATGATATAGGAACACATACGCCATTTCAAGGCAAAGTATTCCCCTTTTGTCCCACACACTGGGCCTCCAAAGGGCTGCCTTTCTTCTGAACACTCATATGCAGCTAAAGGGAACTGCTCAGAGCACTGGTTTCCTGTCACTGTTAAGCTTGTCACCCAGTCCCGTGGCTCTGAGGCAGACAGGAGGGTAAGACTGGTGCTGAATTCAGGGATCATGAAATGGCCATAGGAAGAGACAACGAGAAAGAGGCACGTGGTAGATGCTGCTGTTCACTAAATATCAATAGACTGATCAAAAGTGCAACAGAAATATCGGCAGTCAAGAGCGCTAAATGACAGCAACCTTAGGGATGACAGTGACCTTAAAAAGGTACCAGGAGCAAGACACAGATGCTGAGGATTTGAAAGCCAAGAGTCACAGTTCAAGAAGAGTACAAGAAGATCCAACTTGAGAATAGAAGGCCTAGGGTGTGTGTGTGTGCGTGTGTGCGTGTGTGTGTGTGTGTGTGTGTATGTGTGTGTGTGTAAAATTCCATGCTGCAGACCCAGCAAAGTGCTGGAAATTATAAAGCATCACTAAATACTAATTAGTTCCTTGGGTCTGATTTCTCTAGTGAGTTTATTTATTATTTAAGTAAAACACGAGACTACTGGGAACCCATAACATGTTTAGGGGGCTTTATTCAATGTCAACAGTATCATTAGCAAAATTGTAAGAATAGGTAGGGCTTGGGTTGCTAATATAAAAATGTAACAAGGACTCGTTCACCCATACTAAGGTTCAGAGGGCTGCTTCACACAAAACATTAAAGCATCAAATGACATTTTATGTGTTAGGTGAGTTCTTCCTACTAGATGCAAAAACCCAGGTGACTTTGCCGATGGAGAAAGCAGTCACACAGATTTCCTCATTCTCCGAGTGAGTCTGGGCAGATCCTTCAGGAGAAACTTCCCTGCTTCAGTGGTTAGCTGAGCGTTTCTGCACCTCCAGTGGGAGGAGTTTCAGCCCTTTGACCGACACTGTAAGGCAAAGACTTTGGGTCTCAGGGAACTTCAGAGACCTTGAACTACAAAGCTCTTATGCTTATTTTGATCCACGTTGAAAACTCAAGAAGTGTCTGCAATGAGAGCAGAGGACTCAGCCTAGCTCACTGCCTGGCACTTGGGAGCAGTCAATCTAGTCAAAGACTTGAGTTTCCGAACAGAGTATATTTCTAGTTGAGCTAATTGGCAAAGTAGCTGTAATTATCATGTTGACAAAAGCGTCTGTTGCAGACTTCTATTTCAAGGAATAAATGCCATCGGATGTTCCAGACTTGACTAGAAATCTCCATTCTGAGAAATTTATTTTGCTTTCCTAGGACTTGATGACCAAGGATGATAGATGTAGGCTATTAATAAATGTCAGACGCTGAAAGTTACTCTTTATCACTTAGCTTTACTGATTTATTGTTATGCGAGGAGTTGATAACAGAAGCAAATGGGAGCTAGGCGGGCTTTAAGGCTTCTTTATGAGGGCTGAGGGCCGCTGCGTTCAGCAGCGCTGTTAGGATGTATGTGTATGCCCTGTTTGTACAGATGCCTTTGAAGCTGTTGGTACCTCCTGGTCTTGCTGTGGGGTTAACAAGTCTTTTGTATGTGGGGGTATTCCCCGGCATATTAGCCATGCCTTGCTAGTTCAGTGATATATTGTGTATGATCACACCATTCCAAAAAATCAAAGACAAATTTTAAAGAGGAAACTTGAGAGACTGGAGCATGCCAGAGAAAGGAAATGAAGAGCACGCAGGACCTAGACATCTTGGCATTTGAGGAATGCTGGGAGCAACTGAGAACAGAACGCTTAATCTGAAGAAGGGCCTTGTCTTCTGGTGTTTCGACGTCTGCCAAGTGAAACTGAGCATACGTTTGTTCTCTATTATATGAATGGTGAAAGATTTCATCCCCAAGTGATGAAGGCACTAGACTGATGGGAATCATCCTGCTTCTGTTTAGGGAAGTACTGAGTCTGGGCTAGTTATTGGAAGTATTCAGATAGGACCAGATGCTCTGTGATTCTCAGTACAGAATGCATATGGTTAATGGGATAGAAATCAAGTCAAAGGAAGTGAAGAGCTTGCTTTCCCAAGTTATTTGGCACACCTCAGCCAGCGGTGGTGTGTGTCCTTAAAAATGACCCAGAGGGTTAGGAATGTAGCGCTGGCTAAAATGCTAGCCTAGCATAATGCAAGGTCCTAGGTTCAATTCCCGGAGACAGAAAAAACAAAAATAGAAATGCTAAACTGGGCTATAAGGTTTCACCAGGGAAATGCCATTCAAAATTCCGCTGAGAGTCTCTCTCACCCCAGTCAGAATGGCTATCATCAAGAAAAAAACAAACAAAACAACAATAGTAACAAAAAATATTGACAATTATGGGGGGCACACAGACCCTTTATGCTCTGTTGGTGGGGATGTAAGTTAGTTCAGTCACTAAATCAACATAGAGATTCCTAAAAATTGTAAAAATAGAATGTCCATAAGCTGTGTCACTTTCTGGAATATACCTGAGAGAGTCAGGGTCAGCTTATCATGGAGACAATGTTCATACATGTTTACTGCTGCCCGATTCCCAACAGCCAGGCTGCAGAACTCACCTCGGTGCTCCTCGACTGACGGATAGATACAGAAAATGCGGTGCAGGCACAAAATGGAGTTTAAGTAATTTTGCAAATCTGAAAATTATGTCATTTCCAAGAATGGGGCTGAGGCCATCATGTTCCCTGAAATAAGCCAATCTCCAAAAGAAAAGTATAGGTTTTCTTTCTCGTACGTGAGGCACGGCTGCACGTGAGGAAAGAACATAGGTGTGAAAGGTCACCTACTGGGGGTGTGGGAAAAGATGATGGGGAGAAGGTGAGGGGACAAGAAGGGCAATAGGGAGAAGGAGACCATAGTATATCATATTTATTGAAATATAATAAATATTAAAATAATATAAGAAGCTCATTGTCCGTGTACTTTTTAAAACTAAAAAGAATAGAATTTCCTGAAGCGGCAGATGACAGGAAATAAGTGCTCAAGTGTTTCTTTAAAAATCAGGACAGCCATCTCACAAGGACGGAACCGTTTTTGTCACCACCACCACCACCACCACCACCACCACCACCACCACCACCACCACCACCATCATCATCCTGGTTGTTTGGTTTCGGAAGTGAAAGAACTTCCTACATAGAAATCTCAAGGGAGAAAGTCCTGGACTCCCCTGCTCAGCTTAGGAAGTGTAATGATTGTTTGACAAGACTTAAATTGAGGAGGCGCTCAAGGAGACGGTAGCAGCAGGATGGATGAATGAGAGGGGAGTCATTGAGAATCATCAAACTGATCACAATGGTGTGGGGCCTGATTCAATATTGAGGAAAAACAGATAAAGGTGGGAAGCCATGGGAGCAACCCAGGGAAAGCTGTAAACATCTTTGTTCAGTTGGAGCTTTAAGACTTTTTTTTTTTAAATTGAAATACAAAGAACACTTAGTAAGGAGGTAACTTAGCCAGACTATTTTGCTCCCAGGTGATGTAGGAGGGTCATCTGTCTATGTGTTACTTTTATTGGTTACTTCCCTTCTCAGATCTTTGATGGAGTTGAAGAATAGATAGTTATAGTTTTCCTTAGTTATGATAAAAGATAAAGTAGATATAAATATTGTAATTGTAATTCTTGCTTAATAGCTGTTTTGTTATATGTAATTTTACTATGTTAAAGTGAAAGCCTTTCTTTTTTGTTTAAACAGAAAAAGAGGAAATGATGTAGAAGGGTCATCTGTCTATGTGTTACTTTCATTGGTTAATAAAGAGACTGCCTTGGTCTTTTTGATAGGCCAGCCCTTAGGTGGGTGGAGCAGACAGAACTGAATTCTGGGAGGAAGAAAGCAGTGTCAAGAGAGCTGCCCACCATGAAGCTGCCAGGTCAGACATGCTGAATCTTTCCCGGTAAACCACGACTTTGTGGTGAAATGCAGATTATTAGAAATGGGTTGAATCAATATGTGAGAGTTAGCCAGTAAGAGACTGGAGGTAATGGGCCAGGCAGTGTTTAAATGAATACAGTTTCGGTGTAATTATTTCGGGTAAAGCTAGCCGGGTGGGCGGCGGGAAGCAGCCCACCATTCATTTTACACCCAGGCTGTGCCCCTGCTTGCGGGAGTGGGGACAAGAGCCGGGTGTGCAATGGATAGCCAATAGGGGAATTAGCCACACATTTTATACCAAAAACCACTGAGTGGTTTCCTGAGACTAATCAAGCCAGCTGCTCTCGCTGGCCTTAGGTTTCATCTCAAATCTAATCACTTTTTGCAAAATTAAGTCTGACTTGAAGAATGGCTCCAAGATGTATAATGAAAAAGAAAAGACCACGGAAACAATTTTACCTCAACAAAATGGAGAGCACACGTATTCTCAACCTGGTCCATAGACTACATGACTACATGCGCATGGGAGAATTGGGGTAGGCAACTCTCTCTCAAGTTTATGCTCAACTCACGTCCTAATTTATGTTTGGCAAATGGGATTGCACAATTATTTCAGTTACAGGGCACAGTTATTTCAACTGTCTGCTTGTGGAACATTTTGAGCTTCTCTCAAGCTCAAAATCTCATATGAAGTGGAGAGAAAGACGGGAAAATGTAAGGTGGTAATGACTTGGAAATGGATTCAATCCTGGTATCTGCACCAATTTGTTTACTTACAGGAAACTTGGACTTGGCTTTATGAGTTTATACCTTGGTCAGGTTTTAGACCCACGGCCCCCGAGGCTCTAGATTAGCAAGCATATCAGTGTGTACTTGTTACTTAAGCCACTGTAGGGCTTAGCTGTTAGTATTCAGATCCGGACAATGGTCTCATTACTTTTATACAGTGTTGTGATTTCACCACAGACTCTCAGTGATCTGCCCCATCTAGCCTGACACAATAGCATCGAGCAGCTGTTGTTCCAAAACGTACAGGTAATGAATGCTATCAAGTGGTTCATACCGTCCCTGTGGCGGCTTGTACTTCCTAGATTCTGAAATATTAACAGAGGGAACCGTGAACCAACAGGTCTGTTCTGTGCTTTACCCTGAAATGACTCATGGCTACAAAAGGGTGAGGGGAGGAGAAGAAACAGCAGCAACACCGATAGCAAAAGCAAACAAAACAGAAACCCCATGCTGCCCAGCACGTCTGGGGTTAGAACTGCTGGCAAGCCCACCATTTCCTTTATCTGCGGAGCTCTTATTGTCTAACGATTACTTTCGCGTCAGAGAACGCCTGTGGGTGACTGCTGTCCTTGTCCCTGTGGGTGTAGTTGCCTCTCCACTACACAGCCCAGCATTTGGAAACCCTTTGCTGAGATGTACGTTGGAATCTTGGCCTCAACTTCCTCTGCCGCGCTGGTCGAAAGTGACTCTTCACGCCTGGATAATCCAAACATCGCGGTCAGCCCTGTGTCCCTTTCATTGTTTCTCCCCTTTCGAGCTGAAGCCTCCTTCATACCCACATTGCGTATAATGCTTGCTGCAGTTCTGTATCCACCCTACTAGTTGAACTTGATGTCCTCTTGCCCCAGATCTGTTTCTTCTCTAATAGTTTAAAAAATGCCTCCTTGTTTGCAGCAATGGAGACATACGGTCCTTGGCTCGTAGGAGGTGTTCGACGTTGGCTAGATGGCTAAACTCCTGAGATCTTAAGTCATATACCAGTATCCCCATTTCCAGAGCCACGCAGGCCACAGCAGGGACTTCCTAAGTGGATACTTTGCCTGGTGGATGCTCTGAAGTCTGCTGATTTTGCCATTTGATTTTTCTTCTGATTCCCAATTTGTTACCAGGCAACTCGAGCCAAAAAAGGATCAAGCTGCCATGCAGTGGTTTTTATTTTTTATTTTTATTTATTTATTTGTTTATTTTGTGTGTGTGTGTGTGTGTGTGTGTGTCTATGGTTTGTTAGAGTAAATCTTTACTCTATACGTGAAAACAATGTGAGTTCTCTAGACTCCAGAGAATCCGCCTTCATGGCTTGCTCAGTGTTCTGCTCCACTTCATTTGAAGTTGTCAATTTGCTTTTTTGGTAGATATTTATATTTTTACCTAATTCATTTTAAATTTGATTCATACTTACCTAAGTATTTGTTATGAAATAATGCCAATATGGCCTACAACTGTGCAGATTTAGGCATCTCTACACTGAGTTAGAAGGAATACTTGCTCATTCTTATAGGGACAGAGTCCTCTTGTGCTCTGATAATACACACATAGACACAGGGCGTGCCCTAACTTAGCTTGTCTTCAGATGGAATTTACTTCTCTAATGTACATTTTGCCTTTCCAACTGTTCTGTCTGAAGGTCAGAGACCATCTGTTTAACGGTAATCCTCTCAAACCAACATTTAGCAAAATCGAGTAATTATGGTTGGTGCCTAAAGACACTCCTGAGATTAATACTGGCGGCGTTTTAAAAAGTGCATTGAAAAGTTCCTCTTTGTACGAGCTTCGCAGAAGTGGCCTTAGCGAATGGAGAAATAGCACAGCTTGACAAGCTTAGGGTATCAGTGTGTAAACAGACCTTGGATTCTAGGCCTGCCTTTCTTGCCCATTAGTTCTAAACAGTATTATTTACTGTAACTGTTGATGTTTTGACTGGTTGAAGTACTTCTTTTTGAAAAGATACGCACACATTTGGAGAATTGTTATCTGTGCTCTTATTTATTTGTGGAGAGAAGTTTATTTACTTCATTCCTTTTACAGAACAAAGTATTTCCTGCTTAATATGATACTCGGCAGCAATAGAGTCCCGCATTCATCTCAGTCCTGTTCCCCACACGCCATGGTATATCCAGTTCACAGTAGGCATTCAAGAACTGCCTGAATTCTTTTATAATTAATAATTACACATGGTTCTTTAAACATATGATATGAAAATGAGAAACCGCAAAGCCAAATATAGATGTAATTGGTTACATAAAATTTTACATGGGTAATAAACTGCAATAAACAAATTCAAAAGATGAAATGTAATCTTCTAAAAGTATACACAAGATATGTGACAAAGAGCTAGTATTCAGGACACAAAAAGTTCTTAGGATTTGACTACAAAAATACACAGACTAATAAAAATATGGGTCAATCCATTCAAGTGAATGGAAAATGACCAGAATATGTAAGATGGTTTATCTTTCATAATAAATTAACTAAAATAAATTAAGTGAAAAAAGCCTCTCACATGTGGTGGGTGAGAAAAAAGAAATGGCAAAGATCGCTTAGGTGGATGTGATAGTGTCCTTTAAAATTTAAGCTGACATAAAATTTTTGTTTCATAAAACCTAACTCTGAGAATTTACAGTGCAGACACAGAACATAAATATGAAAGAAAATAGTTAAACAGTGTTTATGGCTTTATTTATTATAGTAGTACTCTATAAATGAGAATCCACACCATTTTAGGTATATAAATTAAATGAATTAAGTCCATTTACACATATGTTTATGGAGAATGTATTAAACGTATCTTGAGAATAAAGGCCATTGTGGGGCACATTTATTATGCTCTCATTTTATACAACTTAATTATATGTTAAAACATCTCAGAATGTTGCTTCTAGGAACACAGGTGTTGACCTTAACAGACCTCTTTCCAGCTACAAGCATTCATTTAAAGAAAAAGTACTGATAAAATATTTGACAGAAGATGTAGTTGTGCTGTTTAAATGAACAGCAACAGAATAGCAGAAGAAAAATCTCTAGATATTAGAGGACAGAGGGAGCTTAAATTCAGGTGTTAGGATCAGGAGCGAATTGAAGCATCCAATGGGATATTATAGCAGATGCCCATGCTTCTCTTTCCTCATACCTAGAACATTCTGGGTACTCTTGTTGACTTCTAAGTAGGTTATACGGTCCTCTTTTCTTCCATGAATTCTGAGGCCCACTTTGGTAGCACAGGACAAGTTAGGAATATCAGAGAACACTGCCTCCTCCTCCCTCTGTCTCAGAAACTCTCTAGTGACCCCCCAGATATGGTGTAGAAATAAATAAACTCCCTCTGCTCTTGGGATGGGGATTTGTTAATTCCCAAACAGGTTCTATACAATATCTGAGTTTCCTGATTTACTCAAATCCATGGATGTCTATGGATAAAAATCATACCAATTGGGTCTCCTCTCCCCTTTCCTCTCTACCTCTCTAGACATCCCTAACCTTGTTTATCAGTATCTGTTTTTGACAGAATCTAAGTTAATACTCAGGATTTAATGTCTGCTCTCGTCAAAGAGAATAAAATGCTAACAGAGAGCCTTGCACTAATGTGATCCTGACTTGTCCTTCAGGGAGGAGAGAGATAAACGGCCTTTATTCATTATTCTAAAGGAGTGACAAACCAATTTCTCCTTCTGGGAAAAAGTAAGCAAGCAAACAAAAAGTTACTTGAGAAACTGGAAATCAAGAAGACAGGCATCTGGAAAATTTGGGATCCACAGGGTGAAATGCTTATATGGAAGCTAGTTTTGTGAGCCATTTGAGAGTGAACACAAAACAGCTAAGAAATGAAAAATATAAGTCCTCACTTAATAACCACAGTTAAAAAGTAGAAAAGGAAGCACAATTTGTGAAAGGGGCAACAAGCAGGAGAAGCGATCACTGAGCAAACAGCAAAGGAATCCACAAAACAAACAGATTATAAATGTTTGCAAATAAACAAAAGATAAAAAATTATGAGCAAAGAATGGCAATCTGGAATAGGACTGAGCAGATTTTAAAAAACCAAACATCATCTAGACATGAGGTATATCGCAGTTGAAGAGAAAAAAAGCCAAGTGTAGGTCAGAACAGTTTAGATGTAGCTTGCAGGCTCACTGTGCAGAAACTCTCGCAGTAAAGGGTACACACCGAACAAGCTACAGCGTGGTGACGAGAGAAATGGATGCGATCGGACCATCCAATCCGTGTCCAGGAAAGATTCACAAAAGTGAGAAGGGGTGGGAGATGAAATTTTCATACAAAGTGTGGATGAAACCTAACTGGATTTGATGAAGTAATGTCGGAGAGAAAACAGAGTACAAATCCAGATGTGTACATGAAGATGAACTTGGGAAAGATGAGCACGGATGCCCTAGTTCTCTGCTTAGGTGAGTGGTACCAAGACACTCAGTATGGCAACAGCCTCTGGCCTGGGATCCAACATGGCGCCCATGCCCAAGGCGTGATGGATGCTGTGTGCAGTACTACCTGCTCAGTGTCAAATTCATCATCTATTCGGGCCGTTCTCCTTGGGGAACCTACGAGCTGGGTTGGGACTTTGGGCTGAGCTTCTCTCTGAGCCTTTTTCTACCCCGGGCTTTTCCTCAACCCCTTCCAAACGCACACCTGTACTGTGCTGCTCAAGGCTCTGTTTTTATTCATTTCCTCCTTCACCGACTCCTCCAATACAAAGTCAGAAATGACACAGCGCCACAGTCGTGGCAGTTGGCCACACAGAAGGACTTTATCAGCAGCAGCAGAGGCCAATGGCAAGACAGTGTCACCCTCGAAGTATTGAAAGATAATTCTATGCCCCATTAAAGTGTTATTCAAGATCGAGGGCTAAATAAAGTTATTTTTAGGCCTAAACCTTGAAAGTATTTACTACCAACAAGCTTCCAAGCAAGAACGTGATACAAAAAAAAGGACAAACAGTGTCGGAAGCAAGGCTGAGCAGTGGTGGAAAATATGTGTGCCTAGTTTAAAGCGCTTAAAGATAACAGCTCGGGTTTATAAACAAGGCAGGGCTAGGGTAGAGACAACGATACCATAGTATGAAGAGCAGATAGCTCACTGAAAAATGACCCATGGCCCAGGGAGATGGCAGGGAGATGGTTCGGTGGCTGAAGAGTCTGCTGAGCAAACGTGGGGACCTGAGTTTGGATCTCAGCACCACATCAAAACCAGGGATGATGTCACACATCGGCAACCCCCTGCCACAGGAGGACAGGAATAAGTGGTTCCCAGGGGCTCATGGGCCAGCTGGTCTAGTTGAAATGGGGAGTTCCAGGTTCACTGAAAGATCTTGTCTGGATAAATGAGGTGGGGAAGCAAGCAAGGAAGAGGACACACCCACACTGGCACATCTTAGAGAAAGAGAGAAATCCCTATTAACTTTGCTTTCATCAGAACTAGATACCAAAAAACAAGCCTAAGGATGTTTAGAGGATGGGTGAAAGAGGGAGAGAAGGAGAGAGGGAAGCAGGGAGGGAGAAACCTGATTAATAAATGCCTTTTCTGCATTGAATTTGTATAGTTTGACAACTTTATATGTAATATTCATATATAAAAACCTTAAGTGCTTTTCTTAAATTCAAAAGAAATATAAAGAGTTAAACAATAAGGCATTCAATATTTGAAAAAGTATAGATTACATTATACTGGGGCATGATAATAATATTCAACACATGCAAATAAACAAAGCTGTTTTTAATTTAAATTCGAGTGTAAATGTTGAAAATATAAGGCCAGAGAAGTTAAATGTCTAATCTCTAAGTCAATAAGATAAATAAATTAAAACACTCAACCTATTCAGTATATACAAAGGAAGAAAGTGAAGTTTTAAAACAAAAACAAAAACATGATGCATAGAAATATGTGCTTATGGGTTTGGTAAAAGGAAGAAGGCTACAAAGCGATACAGCAGGGACACTAACTGGGATGGCAGCATTGAGTATCAGAAAATTGTTTAAATAGCATCGCTGCAATATTAAAGTTCACAGCAGAAATGAAAGTAGTAAGTTTTAGGAAGACAACAATTAAGAACTCATTACACTCACCTGCCAGGCAAACCTCAAAGCCCAGATGTACAGCGTTGCAAGGCGAACGCCACCTAGCCAGAGTCGCAGCAGGTTTTAATTCACTTCTCATGGTCATTGACCCGGTCAACAAAATCTAGGAGATCAGGTAACTGTGGCAACCCAGGTGACTTTGAGCTGACAGCTATGTATAAACACTGTGTCTGACAATTACCTAGCAATACTTCCTTTTCTTTTTCACACTGAGCCTTTAAATTGAAATTAGTGACCATAACTACAAAAGAGTCTCAAAGGTATTGATGAATCTTTTTAAATCAGCAACATCCTCTAGAGAGAAGACATGGAATTAGAAAATTGATGATGATGATGTTATTAAGGACAATAGTAGCTTTTCTTCCTATATCTCACAATGAAGGTACTTAAGATAATCACTTAAATAAGTAGCAGAGACAAAAGCTCATGGGAATGAGAGAATATTTAAAATGAGCCAGAGTTGCAGTTATGGGGCAAAGTTAATGGTATCAACTATGGTGCAAGGAAATGTAAGGTTTGGATGAAATAAATCAGAAGAAAGAAAAACCACAATCCAGAACTAGCATAAATTAGAAGTCAATGGAAGAAAGTCATGGTAAGAAGATTGGACTCTAAGGAGGCAGAGAGAGGAAGGGAGAGGCTGCACACACACAGACACACACTGTGCTCACAGCCGGATCCCAGATACCTTCATGGCTCCTTCTCTCAATTGTGCCCTCGCCCGGCAGCCCTCCCAAACACCTTCCCAGCATCGTTCTTTTCCTGTGTCAATTATTACTGGCTATCACGTCAACAAACATTTGGTGAATAGATGAACAGCAATTTAGATGGTTTTCTGTACATCTGGCATATTTATAATTAAGAATTTAAGCTGGGAGGTAGATCTATGGCCAAAGTATTTGTTGCTCTAGCATGAGAACCAGAATTCATATCCCTAGAATCCATGTAGCTGCTGGGTGGGTGTAGAGGCCTACCTACAATTCCAGCTCCAAGACAGAGAAAAGGAGCCTAGAGAAAGATGGCTAGGGAGATCACCCATATCATTGAACTCTGGGTTTGATTGAGAGGACTGACTCAAAGAATCAGGTGGAAGAATGAGGAAGAAAGATTCCAGATATCAACCTCAGGCCTCAACAAACACATGCACATTTTTATGCATCCATACACACGCAGACATGCCTACACATATGCATGACCATCACAGATGCATACATTCAGTTTTCTTCTTTGAAAAGAAGAAAACTATGATAAAGAATTTAAACTTTAATGAGCAAGCAGTATCTATGTCTGAGAACACAGCAGGGTTTGTGTGGATGGATTTTCAATATAAACCACTAATACTAATTAGTCATATATATATTGTTCTATTTGCCTAACTAGTTAGAATATGCTTACCTTGCTTCAGTAATCCCAACAAAGGTTAAATAATGTCCCTCATAATGAATCACATATGTCTAGTTCATATTTCAGATAATAAATTCTGTTATCATTTTAAAGCAACCATTCTATTCCAGAATTAGTAAACGTCTCAGACATGTGTGATAGCCTGTGGAAGGTACATCTGAGGGGGTCTAGGAATTCTTCAAAGATAATCTGGGCAAAAGATCTCATTATAAAACCCTTCACAGAACAGTAAATTATTCCACAAAATGTTCTGAGGCTATTCTTGGATTCCAGTGTCAACTCTGTAAACCCTGGGAACAGAGAACTACCTGAAATAATGCTGAAGGCGTCTTTTCCCATCCTTTTGCCCTCTCTTATGTCCTCCTTCCATTTGTGGATGACTTAGGGCTTTAAGCTGTTTTCTATTTGGGGGGCACAGGATCTTAAAAAGTACTTCAGCCTGGCTACAAACTCACTATCCTTCTCCATTAGCCTCCTGGGTGTTGGAAATACAGATATGCTCCACCATACCTGGACCAGAAGTGTTTTAAGAGCAGACTTTAGAAGCCTGTAGTGAAATGTCACTGACTAGTCCTTGGAGCAGTTTCCCTGCCAGTCTCATTGAAAGCCAAGGAATCACAGCCCTCATATGTGGGGGTGTTGTGCGTTTGGACTGTGAAACCTTTATGCTTATAAAATGAATCCATTAACAAAAGAATAGCTATAGAAAATTCATTAAAATCTGAATATCAAAACATTGATGTGTTAGATAACATACCAAGACAGAAAAATGTTACATCAAGCCTTTCTATTGAGAGAACAAAGTTTAAACTAGACAGCCTCTATTAAGCACACAATAATGTTAATCTGATGATTATGGCACTTACAAAAACAGATAAAATAGGAGATTTGGATGTGGACAAAGAGGAAGTAAAGCACATTTCCTCAGGAGCAATGTATGGAGTTGAACTGGAGTAGTTTCCAAAATACACGCATGCTTGCACACACACATGCACACACACCGCACGCATGCACACACATACATGCACACACATATACACGTACATGCATGCACGCACATATGTGCACACATACATACATGTGCATACACACAGGAATGCACTTTATTGTGCATCATCCAATTGTGGAGTGACTTAAGGGTGAACCTACAGGTGAAATTATTTGAACCATTCCCATTCAGTGAGTCTGCACAATTCCCAATTGTCCACATTCTCAAAAATTTTCACTGGCCTTCTGATAGGTAGGAATGCTTATTTTTGTGGGGATTTTGCAGAAGATTTCTAGTCAGACAGAACAAAAATGAAATTACAAATCCTCATTCTGTGTGTGTGTGTGTGTGTCTGTGTGTGTGTGTGTTTACGTAGTAGCAGAAGTAGTCAGAGGATGTCCTCATGTGTTGGTCTGTGGCTTTTATCTTGTTTGAGACAGGGTCTCGTTGTTTGCAGCTGAGAATGCCTACCTGGCTCACAGACTTGCAGGGATCCTCCTGTTTCTACCTCCTGTCTCGTAGTAGGAGAACTGAGACTACAGATGTGAGCTATTGCTTGGGGGCTGGAGGTCTGAGCTCAGACCCTCGCACTCACACAGCAAATACTCTAAACCGCTGAGTTGTCTCCCAGCCCTAGCTGTCTCCACATTGTTTTTCTTGATCTACCCCTGTGTTCCACATTCACCAACTTCTTTATGGGTAGATAATTTACCAAGGACTGCTTTCTTCGCCTGCCTCTTATACCCAGTAGGAAACTACTAGTCTTTACTCTGCTCTGTCTGAAAAGGAATAGAAAACATGCTCCTTGTATTTTAAGAAATCCATGCCCCAGCCCTGCAGCTGCCAACCTACTGTATGTACTGGCTTTTGGGATCCTATTCTCTTTGGATGTATCCCTTGCTCAGCCTAGATATAGTAGGGAGGGCCTTGGACCTTCCCCTTCCACAAGGCAATGTGCCTTATCCTTTCTGAGGATTAGATGGGGGTGGGCTGGGAGGGTGTGTGGAGGAAATGGGAAGAGGGGAGGTAGTGGGAACTTGGATTGGTATTGTTTTTTAAAAATCTAATAATTTTTTTTAAAAGGAAGAAATCCATGCAACCGTCCCACAAGCCCTTTGCTCCATGGTTTAGGGTCTGAACTCTCTGTGCTTCTATTTCATATCCCTGTGGGTTAGCTGCACCTTTGAGGGCTAACTAGGAACCAGCTCCTCCTGAATGGCACAGCGTCTTATGGATCTAGTGCTTCCCAGCTCTAGATTTTGAATCCAAGTGTGTCTGTGAATTGGAGCTGCCCACACTTTGAAGCACAGGAGAGGATACAGGATGCAGTTTGAAGGGCTTGATGCAGCATTTGGGGCGTCTGACTCTGGCGGCACTAAAACCATCTCATGGTAAACAGGAGGGGGCTGACTAATACCACAGTCTCTTTGTGCTACTGTTAAGCATCAGTGGGAAATTCCTGTCATCAGGGTCCAGGCCGGAAGCCACAGACCCTCACCACTAGTGATGTATAAAGAGGCTTTCATGTCTGAAGCATGCACTCTGGCTGCTCTCCAGCGACATAGGCAGCACGATGTCAAAACCAGATGTGCACTGGAACTGTTTCCTGGCTCTCTCCTCCCTGTGGGGGTGGGGTTTTCACCCCCCACCCTCTCTCTCCTTACATTGTCACCCTAGGTGCGTGCGCTGATCCTACAGTCAGAGTGGGAATAGTATAAATGTGAGTAAACCTCTCCTTAGTTCTGATCTCCCCTGTGAACGGCAGATTTCCTCATCTCTGTTCCCTTGGTAGACATCTCAAACTTGGTGACTCTTATATGTGTCTCTTAACTTCTGCTGTGCTCTTTTTTGCCCATCTGATCTTCCTTCAATCTATCTCACCCTCGAAAATGTGAGCCTTAAATCTAGAAGTGTCAGTTGCACCCAGTTTCTTTTTTTTTAAAAAAAAAAAAACAGGACTGCCCTAAAGATTCCCTAACATACTACAAAAGCATTTGTTCAACTATGTTCATAGCTGCACTATTTGTAATAGCCAGATCATGGAAACAACCTAGGTGCCCCTCAATAGAAGAATGGTTAAAAAAGGTGTGGAACATATATACATTAGAGTTTTACTCGGCGGTAAAAAACAATGACATCTTGAATTTTGCATGCAAATGGATGGAAATAGAAAACGCTTTACTGAGTGAGGTAAGCCAGACCCAAAAAGAGGAACACGGTATGTATTCACTCATAAGTGGATTCTAACCATAATTAAAGGTCTTTGAGCCTATTATTCGTGATCCTAGTGAAGCTAAATAAGAAGATGAACCTGATGAAGATTATTTAGCTATCCACCAGGAGGTAGGAAATATACATGAGTCCCAGGTAACCTCGGGTGCATGGGGGGGTGGGAGGGTCGATGGAGGGGGAGAGGACTAGAGAGAAGGGAGTAGGGGAGGAACGGGGAAAGCTTGGTGGCCGGGGATGGGGGGGGGGAGGGAGGTAGGATGAATATGGGATCAGGGAACAATATATTTCAACTAAGGGAGCCATTTTAGGGTTTACAGGAGACTTGATTATATATGGGATCCCAGGTCCAAGGAGAAATCCCCCAGATTGCTCTCTGGACAGAGGAGAGGGTGCCTGAATCGGCCGTGGCCCATGACCATACTGATGTATATTTTGCTTATCATCATAGATCCTTCCTCTGGCGAAGGACGGCTATGCAGTCGGAGGCCCACATTGGAGGACCGGATTGAGCCCCCCGAGGTCCGGAGGGGGAGCGGAAGGAGGAGGAACATGAAAAACGAAATCAGTACTGCGAGGGATGCTATCACCCACTGATACAAGGGAACGGATCTGATGAGAGTTTACCAGGGCCAGCCGGACTGGGACTGAACGAGGACGTGATCTAGACAGATTCTCGGAATTTGGCCGGATTCTCTGACTGTGGCTGGCCCGGGGTCTTTCTGAAAAGCCATTGACTATGACACTGGGACCTGTTTCCTCTGCATATGCTGGATTTTGGGGATCCAGTCTGTTTGGATGCTAGCCTTCCTGGACCTGGAGGGAGGGGGAGGGAGCTGGAGCTTCCCACAGGGCAGGAAACCCTGACTGCCCTGGGGGACGGAGGGGAAGGAGGGGGGGAGTGGGGGGAGTGGGGGGAGTGGGAGGGTGTTGGGAGGGGGGGCGGAATTGGAAACTTTTATAATTAAATAAAATTTACTATAAAAAAAAAAAAAAAGAAAATATGGAAAAAAAAAATAATTTGGAGCTGGACAGCAGCCCCCCATGCCCCCGCAAAAAAAAATAGAACCCTGCTATGATTAAAAGGTTTTCTTCCTCTTCTCAAAAAAAAAAAAAAAAAAAAAAAAACAGGTAATAAGTACACAAAAGATGATGTAGTTCTTGTTACCAAATGTGATCATGTGAGCACATGTGCAGAGATCACACACACACACACACACACACACACACACACACACACACACACACTTTGTAGCAATTTTCTAAGTTTGACACCATTGGTGTCTCCTCAAGTTTTACAAATGAAGAAATGGACAACGTATTTCCTGTCCCAAGTAGTAAAACTGATAGGGACAAAACCAGACATGAATTTAGAACCTGGAACCGTGACCAAACATAGTGGTGCAGCCATGCAATTCTAGAACTTCAGTGATAGAAGCTAGAGGGGTAGGAGTTTAGGACCAACCTCGGCTATGTAGTAAGTTCAAGATTTCCCTAGGCTACATAAGATCCTATCTCACACAAGAAAAGAATAAGTACCATAAAGGATAGAAAGGAAAGAGGGAAGGGAGAGAGTGACATCACAAAGACCGTGTGATTGTCTTTTCTTTACCTCGGTTCTAGTTTATTGGCTCTGCCATTGATTCCAAAGCCAAACCTTTCCCACTGATCCATTCCACAGTCTGAGCCCTAAAACAATCTATTCTCAGCTCTCATTTGGCCTGCAGTAAACATCATCTGCTCACAGCAGACGTCCTATCTTCTGCTGAATAAGCCACTCATCCCACATGGTCCAGAGCCATCATTTTAAATCTGCACCCTACAGCAAGCAACCTACTGGTTTCTTCTGCTATATTTTCTTCATAGATTTACCAAAAACAGAAGCCAACTGGTAGATCTGTTCACTTATGTGCTGTCAGATTTCTCTCACTGCAATGCAAACTCCATGGAGAAAGGGACATTGTCAGTTCCTTTTCTGTATTTTGAGTCCCTAGACCATATTAAGATTCCAAATAATGAATGAGTGCAAGCTCCGTTACTAAGAAACAGTAACTGACGTGAATTAACCAATGGAATCTCAGGTTGCTTATAAAAGCGGCAACAACCACACTTACATTGGAGATTTTCCGAGAGATTTAAGTGGGAATCAGGATATTTTCATAACCATGTGCAAACAATATGCTATCATAATTGGTACACTATCTATGATCTACTTATCTGTCTTTTTTCTTACAGTTTAAATAAGATGCATCCCCCAAATGGTTAATGTGTTGAGGGTTTAGTCATTACTTGGCAGTTTTATTGAATGTTACTAGACAGACTATTCAATAGCTAAATGGGCTATTAGAAGTGTGGAACTCATTGGAGGAAGAGACTCATTGGGACTACACCTTTGAAGGGTAGTTATTACCTCCATGCTCTCTCTCTCTCTCCCTCTCTCTCTCTCTCTCCTCTCTCTCTCCTCTTCCTTCTCTCCCCCCTCTCTTTTCTTTCTTCCTTCTCTCCCCTTTTTTCAATGAGAGGAACAGTTTTTTTCTACCACAAACATCACACTCTCTCTGCTGTGTTCTGCTTCAGTAGAAGTCTATTGTGACCTTGAGCTAAAACCATGAATCAGAATACACATTCCTTCCTTTAAGCTGTTTTTCTTAGGTGTCTTGTCATAGTGACAAAAAACTTACACAGTAGCTACAAATGCAACACATTGAGTCTGGACTGGTTATAGCTTGTTATATGTTACATGCATTTCCACGTCAACCCAAAGAAGTTCATACTTCCCCAATTCTAAATCCTAATAAATCTACTTATAATTTGAAATTATAGGCAGATATTATATACCTGTCACAATAAATATTCATATATATATATATGCAGGAATACACAATATAGCCACATATTTGTTGATATTTATCTATTTGGGCCTAAAAATTATGTCAATGCATTTTTAACAAGATGTCTATGAACGTGTACAGCAAGAAACAAAGATCTGATTGTTTACTTGAGATTCCTAGAGTGAAATCTCATCATCATCAAGCCAGCACATCTGAGGAATATTGGGAAAACTAATGAAGACAATGTAAAATATCGAGTCCCAAATTTAATTCCAGCTAAGCATGTCTTAGAATTTACTTGGGGTCATTACTGAATACAGTTCTGATGCTACCTATACACTATGGGAAAGTCAGAGTAGTCCACCAATGATAATCCGACGTCAACAGCAGCCCTGCATCCATAGTCTCTAAGAACCACCACTATATGTTGTTACGCTAGTGTTTAGTTAAAATATAGGCACCAGGGGGATGATAGTCAAAATCTTGAAACACTATATTGACTAGAGATGAAAGATTAATGTGTCTACCTTGGTATCTTGCAATGGCCCAGGACATGTGGGAATGCTTCTTGGCTACATCAAAAACAAATGAACGAAAAAACCTTTTAGCCTGAAAACTTAGCTGGAAGATAGCAAACCACTTTGGATATCAGCAACATTCTTGGGAGTTCATTTCTTAGAAAATAAAGATATCACTCCTTAGGACTGTATTAATAACCTAAGCGCAGGTCCAAGTGACCATGTCTGTGAATTATCATTTTTAAAATTTAAATCGAACACTTAAAATGAGCTTTGAAAATTCAATGATAACTTCCTTAAAGTTACTTCTTTGTGTTTCTTTAACAATGAAAAACTGTAAATAAGAAACAGGACATATGAACCTTCTCACGAGAATTTGAGGACTAGTCAATTAAACTGCACCACAGTACAGAAATGCAGTTCTACCCCACTCAGAGTTTGCAATAGCTCTTTGTTATTCTTTGTTGATGTTCTAAAGTGAAAAATGTCTTCTCAGTTTAAAAGTTCATGGCATAACATATAAAATTCACTCTGTTCTTTGGCTACAATATTAAGTCAATTTTCCTGCATTTTGGGTGTTGTTCATCAAATAGGTATTATCTGCAGAAAATGGTAATACTTTGTAAATCTTTCTTTTGGTGTTTTCAATTGAAATGGCATTTTAAAATTGTTGAATATTAAGTTTTAAAGTACCAACTTTATAGCCTATACTTTAAAAATAATAAAATACACGAAAAGTCTTTTTATAAGAAAACTTATCCCAAAAGTTACAGAAAACATATTTGAATTGTTTTAATATTTTTATACACATATATTTTAAGCTACATATAAATTATCTACCTATAATTAGATATTGAATTCTAGGCTAATACATTTTAAATGCAAATTTTTCTGCATTCTAAAGATATCCTAGCACTGGAGAAGCCTGCATGAAGGACAAAGAAAATATAATACCCTAGAAAAGAAAGCAAATCACCAGAAGCAATCAATGACTGCAGAACACAAAGACTGACTTCATGTAACTAAGCTGGAGCTTGACAACTGCCTAACTAGACTTATTTTAGGATTCATTTCATTTGTAAATATTTGCTAATTCTACATGCTATGGCTGAAAGAAAACACTTTCTTGTGTATCTACTGCACACATTCAAAAACACTAGCCTGGTTTATATAGAATCACAACTGAGAAATACTCTGGATAATGGAGAAAATCACCAAGAAGTAATTGTCACTAATTGGCACTAGAGATTGTGCAAGGAAACATTAACTGCCATGTGTGAAAGCCAGGAACTAGAAGCAAGATGGTGTAATTTTTAGACGACTCCTTCATTGGAATTTGAGCTACAGATCAGAAGCAGGTCGTGGTGAATGATGCTTCAGCCCCAAAGCTCTTTAGTGTATTAGCAATTTCAAAAATGATGCTTGTCCAAGAACCACCCGCAGCTAACAATTGTAAACAGTATGTGCTCTGATGAGATTGGAATTCTTTTCATTTAAAAAGTTGTATGATGGTATAGAAGGCACATCAAAATACAGATTGTCAGCAGGTGATTAAATTGTTATTTAAATTATTATTATTTCCATGGATATATAAATACCATTTTAAATTTGTTTCAGACACAAGTATAAAATCTGCAAAACAAACAAACAAAAACAATGTTGAGAATATACTCTTGGCTCATATGGAGTCTTCTAATGCTACATGCTATTTTTTATACTTTCTTATTCACCTTTGTTCCTACACTCATTGAAGACAGCATGGACCGGAAAGAGAAACGGTTGTATCAAGAAACAAGGTACTGTCTTATATTTTTGTTCAATTTGGATTAAGACAAACAAGACAGTTAATGTCACTAGTAAATTCACAAAGTTTGTCTGGGAAACTATAACACTGTACACAGGTTTAAGTCTCTCATTGCCATATATATTTATATATGAAAACCAAGACAATTATAGCCAATAAGTAGATTTGATAAGACATTAAGTGAATTTAGTTAACAAGGTTTTGGAAGCTTTAAAATCACATAGAGAATATTTTCAATGCAATATGACATGAGAATATGATAGACAAGAATAAGAATTTTTATAGAGACCTAAGAACAATGAAAATTAAAATAAATTAAAAATAAAAAGTCTATGACTAAAAAATAACATATATAAAATTTATTTAATGGGATTAGTGATAGATTATATAGACCTGAAGAAAGAAATAGGTAATGAATTTTGGTTGAAAGAAAACATCAAAAATAAAGAACAAAGAGATCAAAGTAAACAATTTGGGTAGGTTGATTCAAATCTACAATACACATACAGCTGACGCCTATTAAGAAGACAAGGCAAAAATGAGGCACAATAAAATAATTAATAGAAATATTTCAGAATTGCTGAATGATAGCAAGACAATTTATGTAATATGACAGTATAAAGATATCTCTAAATTTGTCTGTGAAATTACAAGTGGAAATTGCCATTCTCAGGAAAAAGATACTTGAGAAAAATCTATAAAGTAAAGCCATTGCAAACAGAAATAAAACTTCAATGAAGTCATAACTACACTGTATGCAGAAAACAGTAAATTGTATAATGCTGCACTAATATTTATCCTTGAGGTATTTAAATTATATAAAGTTAGATAGCTATCAATATCATGTAATTCATGGGGTATACAAAAGCAGTTTAGGTCTTCCAATGCTCTCCCACTTTTCCTGAAGGGACAGAGTATTAATGAATATCATATTTTGGTTAGGTCATAGATCTATCCTGTATCCTTCATCAGCAAAACAGTGTAAAAGAATATAAAACAAATAAGCCTAATAAGAAAGGCGACAACACAATGATAAGTACTCAATTCAAAAGAATAAAATGTAAAAAGAGAAAGAATAAGGTAGACAGATAGACTATATAGACTAAATGATTGCATTAAACATAAAAGGACTAAATACTCCACAAAAATCAAATATAATTAAACCGATAAAACTAACTTTACTAAACTTTGGTTTGTAAACAGGCAATTCTAAATGATGAACATATAGAAACATATAGAAAGTTAAAAGACTAAAGAGTGGAAAATAATATGACATGCAAGCCATAAATAACACAATGCTTGTTTTACAGATTTTAACAGTGGTCAAAGTTGAATCAAAGGCAACAAACCAAAAACAAACAACAATAAAACTATGTAAGAGATATAATATAATGGCTGAGTTTCTGTTCAGTGCAATAATTATACATTTAAAACATATTAAGTAATTCTCAGATATTTTCACTATTACCTTGGCTTTTTTAGACTTTTTTCTTTAATTACACATGCCTATGGAAATTTTAAGAGCATATGTAGTGTGTATCTGTATACACTTAAATCGCTTGGTGGCTATAAACTATTAAGATAGCTTGCTCTGATCACTTCCTAAATATAACCCCAGCAGCACAGACACTGAGAGAAACAATTAATAGATGGGACCTCCTGAAACTGAAAAGCTTCTGTAAAGCAAAGGACATGGTTAACAAGACAAAATGACAGCCTGCAGAATGGGTAAAGATCTTCACTAACCCCACATTAGACAGAGGTCTGATCTTCAAAATATAAAAGATGTCAAGAAACTGGTCATCAAAAGAACAGATAATCCAATTAAAAAAATGGAGTACAGACCTAAACAGAGAACTCTCAACAGAGGAATCTAAAATGTCTGAAAGACACTTAAAGAAATGCTCAACATCCTTAGTCATCAGAGAAATGCAAATCAAAACAACTCTGAGATTCCATTGTATACCTGTAACAATGGCCAAGATCAAAAAAACTGGTGACAACTTATGCTGGAGAGGTTGTGGAGAAAAGGGAACACTTCTGCATTGCTGGTGGAAACGCAAGCTGGTACAGCCCCTCTGGATGTCAGTGTGGCGATTTCTCAGAAAATTAGGAAACAACCGTCATCAAGATCCAGTAATACCACTTTTGGGTATATATCCAAAGATGCTCAATTGTGCCACAAGGACATGTGCTCAACTATGCTCATAGCAGCATTGTTTGTCATAGTCAGAACCTGGAAACAACCTAAATGCTCCTTTACCAAAGAATGGATAAGGAAAATATGGTACATTTACACAATGGAGTACTAAACAGCAGAAAAAAAATAATATCCTGAATTTAGCAGAAAAATGGATGGAGCTAGAAAACATTATTTTAAGTGAGGTAACCCAGACACAGAAAGACAGTTATCACATGTACTCACTGATATGTGGTTTTTAAACATAAAGCAAAGAAAACCAATCTACAAACCACAAGCCCAAAGAACTTAGACAACAATGAGGTCACTAAGAGTGACTTACATAGATCTAATCTACATGGAAAATAGAAAAAGACAAGATCTCCTGAGTAAATTGGGAGCATGGGGACTTTGAGGGAGGGTTGAACAGGGGAGAGGAGAGTCAGGGAGGGGAGCAGAGAAAAATGTAGAGCTCAATAAAAATCAATAAAAAGAAAGAACAAAAGGAAAAAAATTACTGCCCCCCCCAAAGAGCTTGCTCTCTAAGAATCAATTATTCCATTTACCAAATGGTAAAGATGGGACTTAACAGCATAACATCACAATATTATTGTAACTTTTATGCAATTTCTGGTATTAAACCTTGAACTACAAAAATAAAATTTCAAACTGTTAAATACAATATATGAGTAAGCGAGAAAATCTAAAAGGAAAACAGCTGTGTCCTCAACCCTGAGGAAGTTTTTAATCTGCCTATTTGAATAATTGATATAGGGAAAAAGAGCACAAATACAGAAGATTTGCATGATTGGTTAATGAATTTCTAGTTGACATATGTGGAGGACTACACTTAACTCTATAGTCGTTAAGTGTATAAATGAATAACTCTATAGTCGTTCATTTCATAGGCATGGGGAACATTGTATAAGCAAGTTGTAACTAATTTTAAGCCTCAAAATCTTCTAAGCCTCAAAATCTTCTATACTGAGTTAATAAACACATTAGAATTACATTCACGAGTAATCACAAACTAAACAACCCCAACCTATTTGCCAATCAAGAGATGTATTTGTAAACAATAAATTTGTCCAAAAGCTTGAAGTTGAAATTATTTTCATCTAACTGATAAAGAATCATCAACTTTTAAAATCTATTTGATGCAAGAATCCAATCCCAAACCCAGTTAAGGACAAGAAATAATAAAAATTAGGGAAGAAATGAATGAAATAGGAACTAGAAGAATAATACTCAGAATCAAATTGTTTCTCATGGGAAATTCACTGGATGAATGTAAACATGAATAAAGTAATCACACACTAGCACAAAATAGCATATAATAGGGGGTTCTTACTTTAAGGGGGGGACTCACAGATCACAATGGGAAATAGGAACAGAATCCAGCATCCAGGTGTGAGGAGAAAGTGAGAGAGAGAAAGAGAGAGAGAGAAAGGGCAGGCCCACATCATTTTGGTACCCAAGGCTGTACCCAACCTGGTCCAGCCTCTCAAAGACCATTGGTTGGAGATTCTCTATTATTTTCCCCTTTTGTCTTAATAAGAGAGTTCCAAATCCAATATAAAACTATATACAATAAGAACAGATATCAAGTATAGAAATTAGAATTACAACCAGCATAAATAATATCAAGCAAGAAACATATGCTAAATGTTTTAATAATTATTTTATTCTAAAAAGTCTAAGTTCTATATTAGAAATGGCTTGGTTAAGTCATAACAGGAAAGTCACTATGACTATCTAGTCTTTAATCCCATGGAAGACCTGAGAAGGGAGATAATATTACTTGAGTAGGCAGGAAGTGCAATCAAGCAACTTCCAAAATGTGCAGTAAATGTCAGAGACAGCTGGATAACTGGGCAATCACCCAAAGTCTCATTTGCATTGATGGAGCAACCAACTTTAGCTAAGGCCTAGAGTAACTGACAGACCATTTTCAGAGGCAAGAAAATTTTCAAAACCATCTTACCTTGTCATGGCAAGGTTTGGCAGTCTTTTTTCTTGTATCCTGCTTGTCCAGTATGGATGTTGTGTATTTTGTCAGTTTGCACGGGCAGTTCCTTGCCCAAAAGCCAGTTTTGCCAAGAAGGAAACCAGCACCAAGTAGAGTGTCTTTGGTGCTCAACATTCTCTTGGGAATAGATTGGTGATACAGGAGCAATTGTGCCTCATGTCAACAGACTCCTACACTATTTAAATGCCATGTATTTTACAGTTCTTTGAAGTGGTTGAAGATTATCTATCTATTCAGAATACAATTTCTATGTATCTAAAGAACCTGATTAGCCTAACTATAACTGTGACCAACATGGATGACTATTGACCTATAATACTTAATACCTTTATAACTTAAAGATTAAGACTTTATATTAGAATATTAAACAATATTTAAACAACTGTGCAGCAAATGAGGGCCATGACCTCAAAATGTAAACAATGTATAAGTATCTTGATCAGGGGTAGAAATGTATAATACAATCTTTAAATAAATATATCCTAAAATGATATCAATATACAGAATGTCTTAAACAGAGGTAGAAACATGCTTTCATACAGTATGACAAAATAACTTTGCATAGGTATAAAAATGTTGTAAACAGAAATAGGAGCATATTTAATATAACAAATATAATTTGAATTTGTATCAATATACAATAATCTATACCAATGTAAATTGTCTATAAATAGTTCACAATTATTCACTCTATTATTATTATTAGTGTAAGCTCACACTAATCTACCTATTATTCCATTCATTTTTTTTAGTGAGATCCCTAAGCCTACATAATATCCACCCCAACCCAACCCTATACTAGTTATAATAAACCCCTAATTGATGTCTCTAACCCTGAGGACAAACTTTGCTGGGCGAAGGGCCATCATCTTTTAAAATTACTTACAGCTGTCATGGGGGTGATGTTCTTTTTATGGAATTCTGTAAAACTAAAATGTTGGTTAACTTTTTAAAAGTTAGCCAAACTGACAATCCTCTAGGCCCACAAACCAAGAGAAGGAGAGGGAAAGGGAGAGGGAGAGGAAGAGGGAGAGGGAGAGGGAGAGGGAGAGGGAGAGGGAGAGAGAGAGAGAGAGAGAGAGAGAGAGAGAGAGAGAGAGAGAAAACCCAAATAAATGACACCAAGAGCAAAAAGGGAGATGTAACAACAGAACCTATGAAATCCAGAAGATCACCAGCAAATACTAATGTGGGATTCCCCTCTATATGTTGTGAATATCATTGGTTAATAAAGAAACTGTCTTGGGCCTGTGCAGGGAATAGAGGTAGGTGGGGGAAACTAAGCTGAATGCTGGGAGAAAGACGGGCAGAGTCAAGGAGAAGCCATGTAGTCCCCAACCAGAGACAGACACTGAATGGAACTTTACCCAGTAAGTCACAGCCAAGTGACGATACACAGATTAATGGAGATGGGTTAGTTTAGGATATGAGTTAGCCAGAAATATGCTAACAAGCAGTGTTTTAAATAGTATAGTTTCTGTGTGATTATTTTGGGACTGAGCAGTCAGGAACAAACAAGTGGCTCTCTTACAACAGAATACAAGGAAAACTTACACTCCAAGAAACTGGAGAATGTCCATGAAACAGATACATTTCTAAATGTATGAGGTTTACTGAAATAAAGTCATAAATTATTTATAAACAGGTCCATGAAGAACAATAAGATTGAGATAGTAGATAAAATTATCTCCTTATGTGGAATGCCCTTCTGTATGTTGTGATATGTCTTATTACCATTGGTTAATAAAGAATATGATTTGGCCAATAGCCAGGCAGAATAGAGTCAGGTGGGAAATCCAAGCAAAGATACAGCAAAAAAAAAAAGAAGGCAGAGTTAGGAGGACACCAGAAACCACTGGGGAAGCAAGATGTGAGGTAGCAAGCCAGGAGCATTGTGGTAAAATATAGAATGATAAAAATAGGTAAATTTAAGTTATAAGAGCTAGTTAGTAATAAGCTTGAGCTAATAGGCCAAACAGTTTATAATTGATATTAAGCCTCAGAGTGGTTGTTTGGGAACTGGCAGGCATGAGAGAAACCTTCAGTTACAATCTCCATACACACAAAAAAATTTCCTGAAACAGTTGTGCTGAATTCTAACACTCTTCTAGGGATCATCTGGTGCTGACACTTCTTAAATTGTTCCATGACACAGGGAGGGAAGAATCCCCATCAAATTCATTTAGTGAAGCCAGTATTATCCTGATATCAAAACCAAGTCAAGACACAACATTAAAAAGAAAATATACAACTTAATAACTCTGATGAAGAAAGACACAAAAATTCCCAACAAAATACTTGTATATGGAATTCAAGGACAAATCAAGAAGATTATGCATCATGACAAAGGACAAAGGAGGCTTAATCTTAGCACTGCAAGGTTGGTCCAAAATGAACAAATGAATGAATCTAATTCACCATGTAAGTAATCTCAAGGACAGAATTTTCTGATCATCTCCATGTATCAAAAAATGCATTTGATAAAGCTCATTGTGCTTGCATGATGAAGTCTTACAGAAATTAGGAAAAGACAAAACATACCTAAAATAATAAAAGGTTTATTCAAAAATCAACTGACAGTTATACTAAATTGGGGCAGAGATTGAAAACATTCTTTCCAAAATCTGGAAGACAGGGGTGACTACTACCTTCATTTTTATTCATTATTGTGCTTAAAGTCTGATATCAATAAGACAAGACAAAGATATAAAGTGATGCGGGAGAATTCTCTGTATTCTGTCAATCATATTTTAATAAAACGCTGATTGGCCAAGCAGGCAGTACAGGCGGGAAAGCCAGACAGGAAGTAGGGGTGGAGCAAAGAGACTGGGAGTATTCTGGGAAGCAGGAAGCTCTCTCTGCCACTCCTGCGTAGACCACTGAAGAGGCAGGATGTAACCTGCCCAGCTGATAAAGGTACTGAGCCGTGTGGCTAATGTAGATAAGGATAATGGGGTAATATGTGTTATAAGAGCTAATAAGTAGCCTGACCTAATGGGCCAATCAGCTTTATAACTTATAGAGATCTCTGTGTGGTTGATTTTCTCTGGGACTTGCTGGCTGTGGGGTACTGGGCAGGAACAGATACCCCAACAAGCCGGCCGTCATGGTACAATAAAAGGAATAAAAACAGTCAAGAAGGAAAATTATCCCTATTGGAAAACACCATGATGCAATACTTAAACTATTCTACAGACTCTACCAGAAAAATTAGATTTAATTAAATATTTTCAGTAAAGTTGCAGAGCACAGTTGGTGAAAATGCTGAGAACACCTGTCTGTAGGCTGCCTAGCCTGATTGATAATACAATTGACAATACAACCCTTGCAATAAGGTTTAGGAAACATTTCAGAAGTGTGTGTGAATGTAAGAATATAAGAGATGAAGAACCATACGTTTCTTAAATAATATTGTCTGTAATATATGACAGGGAAACTATACCAAGGACACCTCAACAATATGGTTACCTAAACAGGACCTGAAGAATAATAACACTAATCGACATGCCAACATGGATGAGGGGAATCTCACATGACCCTGTCCCTAGATGAAGAACTATGGGCAATATCAGTCTTCTCCAGCAACAAGCTCGCTACTAGGTTACCCAGTTCCAATCAGTCAGTCATAAACACACACACACACACACACACACACACACACACACACACACACACACACGATCAACTCTAAATGAATGCAGAAGGTTTGAATTTATTATCATTAGCAAACTAATTTTCATTAGTTTATTATCATTAGCAAGCTTATGAATAATAAACTGTATACACACAAAAATGATATCTATGTATATTGGAAGCAAAATGTTGAAATCGGAGAGGTGCTGTTTAGATAAGAGCAAAATACTAAGTGCCTACTAGTAAGTACTGCAAGAGTTATCACAAAACCAGCTAGAAGGTATGACTGAAAAAAAGTAACAAAGATCTACAAAATGGAAGGGGGTATATCATGCGCAGGGAAGACATCATCTTCTCAGATAAACCTGTATCCCAACTGTTTTTTTGCCTTGCTGATTGGTTGGTGTGGTAGTGAAGCATCTTAATTCAAAATTTTGTGTAGAAATGTAAAGAATTCAAGATAACATTAAAGAATAAAGCAGGAAATTTTTCTCATGGAGGAGATGTTTGTGCCACTTGGAAAATCAAAGATACCAAAGAAATATGAAGAATCTTTTAGAATTAAAATATAGAATGACTGGATCTGACGGCAAAGATATTTATGGGCTTGTGATACCTGTGAAAAGGGAATCAGTAAAATGCATGGGACGGCCCTTCCTCTATACTTTACAGAAGTACTGATTTGGGACACGAGGAGGAAAAAGACTCTTAGTGAGAGCTTACATTCTTATAAGAACTTTGAGAACTATTAAATTTTCTACTAATGTTTAACATGATTTCCTAAGGTCAAGCAACTTCATTTCTGGGCATGTTCTCAATAGAAATAGACAGATTCTGTACCAAAAGACTTAGGCCAACATCATCCATAGTATAAGAAATGGATAGTTCTAGAAAACATCATATTAGTGAGGTAACCCAGACCCCAAAAGACAAATATCATATGTACTCACTTATAAGTGGCTTTTAGACATAAAGCAAAGAAAACCGGCCTACAATTCACAATCCCAGAGAACCTAGACAAAAACGAGGATCCTAAGAGAGACATACATGGATCTAATCTACATGGGAAGTAGAAAAAGACAAGCTCTCCAGAGAAAATTGGGAGCATGGGGACCATGGGAGAAGGTAGAAGGGAAGGGGAGAAGAAGGGAGGGTAGCAGAGAAAAAGGTATCGCTCAATATAATCAATTAAATAAAAGGAAACCGAACCAAGTCCAATGCTTTATACAGTACAATGGGCAAATAAACTAAATCTCATGCAAAGAAACAAAAAAGAAATATATAAAAACATTTTACAAGTCTCAAGACACAATGTCGAAGTGAAGATGGAGAAGACACGAGGCGACTCTGGCATGGTGATGATATAAAAATCCATTGTCTTGATTTGAGTAATAAGAGGTTTTTGTTTGTTTTAAGACATGATCCAGGTTTTCTTAAACTTACATCCCATGCTTGCCTCAAACATGGAGGCCATCCTCCCATCTCTGCATCCCAGATGCTGACACAAACCAACACTCTGGCAGCCTGAATAACACACAGATGTACGGAGATTTCCCCAAAATGAGCAATACATTTATAATTTAGGCTGTATGTGCTATAGTTTAAGAAAGAGGAGAAAAGGCAAGAAAACAACACAGATCTTTCTCTGTTTCTACCACATAATACTTGAGAATGGGTAATTTATAAAGAAAAGGATTCTTATAATTCTGGACACTGGGGATCTCAAAAGCTCAGTGTGAGCATCAGGAACTCTGCCTTATATCATGGCAGAAGGTGAGAACAAGCCACCTAGAAAGGCTGGAGGTGACACCCGGGTATGTCTGCAACAACCTACTCACGGGGTAACTCAGCCACTCCAATGGTTACAACACTAACCCCTTCGTGGGAATTATACCCCATGCACTTAATACTTTTTACAAAGCTCTGCCTCCCCGATATAGGTGGGTCTTCTATATATCTGTTGTTTCATTAGTTAATTAATAAAGAAAACTGCTTGGCCTGATAGGTCAGAACATAGGTAGGTGGGGAAGACAGAACAGAATGCTTGGAAGAAGGGAAGTGAGTTAGACACTATAGCTCTCCTCTTCAAGATGGGCGCAGATTAAGATCCTTCCAGGTAAGCCACCACCTCGTGGTGCTACACAGATTATTAGAAATGGGTTAATCAAGATGTGAGAGTTAGCCAATAAGAGGCTGAAACTAATGGGCCAAGCAGTGTTTTAAAAGAATACAGTTTCCATGTAATTATTTCAGGGGTAAGCTAGCCGGGATCCAGGCGGGAATGCAGCCCGCTGCTCCTTCTACACCTCCCCACATAGTTACCCTGGGAGTTAAGCTTCCAGCACATGAATTCTGAGGAGAAGCTTTCAAACTGTAACAAAAATGCATTTATCTTAAAGCACTCAACACAGCACTATCCGTATACTAATCCAAGACCTCATCTAAGCACAGTGCCATAGGCTTATACACTTCCTCTCTTTCCTTCTCTACACACTCAGCAAATAAAAGCCTTTGCATCTTTTTTACACTTTTATGAGACATACCATATACACCTTCATCTCAGACACTGTTAGTAGAGTAAGGTTAACTTGTACACAGTCATGAACAAGAGTGGCTCCTCCCAGAATGCTCTCCGAGCATGCTTGTATGCCACTATAGCCAACCACCCTCCTGAAGTTTGAAGTGTCAACCTCTAAGGCATTAAATAGAAAAGAATGTTATTTCTCTTTGTTTGGGAGTCTCATGTGTATAGATATAGTTAGAAGAATTGCTTTGCCATTTTTGGAGACAAATGTTCTTATGCTTTGTATAAGTATTTTTAAAAATGTTTTCCAAGTCGTGCTTAGCATGAGTAGAGATGACCTGAAAGTGTGTAAGGACAATTGAGACTTGTCACCAGAATGAAGTGGCACCCTGGCTCCACGAGCTGGAATTCCTTTCAGTCTCAATGCCCTGGCTTTGGATGGACTCAGCGGGTCCTTGTGTTACAAGAGTGATGTGAGAAGAAAGTGACTTGTGCCCTTTCTGTTAAGAGTGAAGTGACTCATGACACACGGAGGCCTGAAATTAGAGGGCCCCAAAGTACCTGCTGCAAGTTACATTTTAGAGATGCGAAAACCAAAAATGCTAGATACCTTGCCAAGAGTATCAGTCTTTCTTGCATCCAGAACCCAAACCTGGGATTTTAGGTTACAAATTCGGGGCGCCTTAAAAACATGAGTGGATCTTCTTTTTCTCTTCTTTCTTTCCCTTTCTCTCCAAAAATATATCACTTAAACTTCTTTGATTTTAAATTACGTTTTGCCATTTACTTCAATAAATATATGGTGTGCTTAGTTTTTAAAGCTTCGCCTTAGAGGGGAGAATGTATGGGGATTCACTACGACCTCTTAGTTACCTGTTAGTTCTGTCCTGAGTACAGGCATTTAAAGTTCTCCCCAGAGATGCTGGAGACCAAACCCAGGACCTCACAGCTGCTAGACCAGTGCTGACCCCTGACCTCTCCTTTGTCTCTGTGTTTCAAGTCTGAGAAGGCCTGTGCCCCATAGTTGTCTCTCGAAACTACACACAAGCACTGAGGTATCAGAATCGGTTAAAGAGAGAGAGAGAGAGAGAGAGAGAGAGAGAGAGAGAGAGAGAGAGAGAGAGAGAAATATGTATCAGTTGTTGTATTTATAAGCTTTTGAAGCATCTTTATAGTACAATGACTTTTAGCAGAAGAAGAGAAGAGTGTGTCGGAGAATCCATATGGCCCAAGACTGTCGTCACACAGACTTCCGATCCTTCTTGTTTCATCTGAATTGCTCCTCTCTCTAGGAATAAAAAGACCCAGGAAGGAAGAAATAAAGCTGCTAGATGTACTCCATGATACCTAAAATTTCCAAATTGAACTAAAAGCCAAGCTGAAATCATGTTTTCCTTTCTTCGAAAAAAATGAGGACACTCGTGTGAAGGACGGAGAGAGAGGCCACAGTAGTGCCACACCGGAAGCAACTCCTCCGAGAGTTAGTGACCTCTTCTAAATTGAGGCATTCTTTAGCCCTCCAGAGTGCCGGGCATCTCCTCTCATGAGAATGCTGTCTACACTTGAGAATGACTGAGTTCTTTCTTCTCACTGGACGCAGCTGGAGACTGGTATAATGAGAAAGGGAAATGAAGGTAGGTATTTGTTTTTCTCATGGAAAACCAAGAAATGCATAAATCACATTGAAGCAGAACGAGCATCAGTTGTTGGTATACCTACAATGTGAATTTACTAATATCGTGTTTTCTAAATAACCGATATTATGATTTACATTGATTTTAAATGTTTGCCTAAGACATATCGTTTCCTTCAAGACAATTTGAGAAAATTATAAGCTCTCCATGCTTCACTAATTTGAAAAATTAAGCGAAACTGAACCAATTTTAAAACGGGTAATTTAACTGATATGTTCAAACCGGTAAAATATATAACGAATATTGGTTTAGTCCAAAGGTTTCCCTGAGTACCACAGCAAGCTGAAGTGAACTTTGGTCTTGAAAAAGCTTCTCATTCTATACTGAAGAAAATCAAGTCTTGAGGGCAGTTCGTGCCCCAAAGAGACTCAAGCTGGACCTTGAGTTTTCTGTGTTTTTCTGTCCATGACTCTTCTAGAGTGTTCTCTCTTTCTGGCAGTTTCAAAAGCCCATGAAATAAAATCAAAGCCAAATAGAAACCCTTCTTTCCTTCATCTTCAAACTTTGTTTTCAGCGTCAAATATCACACAGTGTCACAAACAAAATAGCAAAATGCTTTCGGCTGTAAATGTTTTAAGCTTATAGGGAAAAGGAGAACAACCCCACTGAATTCATAAAAACTGTCTTTCTCCTTCTCTACATTTCAGGTTTTCCTTTTAGAAGCATTCATTTGTTAAACTTTTTATCTAAATTTCTAGAGATTTTTCTCTGAGAATGTACCAACGTTCTACATACTTGTACAAACGTCAATGTAGATTTTTTTCAGTTTTATATATCTGGAAAATCACTCCTGATCTTTTGTGTGCAGGTCTACTTCATTCTTTTAAGTAACCGTAGTATTTTATTATAAGAATATAAAATAATGATAATTCATTTATTATTGGGTTCAGTTAGCTTTTGAATTTTTTTTGTTTGTTTTTCAAGACAGGATTTCTCTATGTAGCCCTGAGCATCCTGAAACTCAGGGGCTTTGGACTCAGAGATTTCCTGCCTCTGCCTCCTAAGTGCTGTGATTAAAGGTATGCACCATCACCACTTGACTAGTTTCTGACTTTTATATGACAAATAATGCAAAATTAATTATACTTTTATGCTAATATTGGTAGAATTGAAGGGTATGAGAACCATTGATTATTATTTGCTATAGATGTCAAGATCTGACCAAGCTCATAATTGCATCCTGACCTCTGCCTAGACGCCTTATTCCTGACCAGTTGTGGCCTGACATCCCATACTAGACAGAGGAAGTCACAGAATCCTAGCTCTTAGGTCACACCAATTTCTAGAAAGGAGAAAACTAGAGCAAATATTACTCTAAATATTATATAAAAAACCCACCAAAACCTCATTGACACACTTCATTTTGTTCATCTTCCCCTTACAGATGAAAGAGAAAAGGGAGCAGGGAGGGGAAACAATTTAAAGAGGGAGGGAAAGAGGAGGGGAAGAAGGGGGAAAGGAGGGGAGGGACAGACGGAGGGGTAGGCGGCAGAACTCCACGTGCTGGACAGAACTACAGGAGGCCGGGCTTCAGCCATCAATTTCATACTCTGTATTATATACAAATCTCAATGTAGACTGTTGTTGATAGGATTTAGAGTTTTTAATATTGAGGTCTTTACTGAATATTCTTAAGAATTACCTGTGTTTTACAGATTTCTGTGTGCTGTCATGCTCTTTTTAGGCTTATTTGAAATGAAAAACCTCTTCCTTATCATTCATTCTACGGCTATTGATTGTAAGCCCTTACTTGGCAGAGATGTCAGCTGGTTCTAGACACAGAGAATGGACCAGTGTCTGGATAAGGGTAATTGAGGTACATCAAAGGCAGCCAGTCGGATGAGCCAGCATGCCTACATCAGGGCTCCCAGCCTCACAAGGGATGCACAGTCAACAACCAACTCTTCAGAAGGTTTTTCTCCCTCTGAGAGTCCCCCCAACTTTGTTATCAACTTGTTTTCAGTTCTTCTGTAAAGAAAACCCAATTGGAGTAGAAGCAATGCCAAGGAAAGGAAGAATATAGAAACTTTAAAATGACTGACAATTACAATAAAGATGTTTGTCTTATAGCACTGATGTCTCATCTCCAGTAAACAGAAACCATGTCCCTTTGCTGTTTCAAGAAATGCTCCAGCGTGGAGGTGTACCACTCTACAGGAGAGAAATATGGCGAGGAGAGGGAACTTTCCCAGCTGAGTGACCGTCTTTCTGGGGGAAATTCTCCATACCCAGGGCTCATGATTGCTTTTGCTTTTCCTGGGCAATGTAGTCATCTTGGAGGTAGAATCGTATGGGTTTAGCTAAGTAAATGATGGTAAAGCAGGAAGAGAAGTGGTGTGAATGATGGGTGAGGGGGAGAACTCGGCCCATGCTAATGGGTCAGCAGGAATCTCCTCAGCGCAGACCTTGGAATGGAAAGGAAAAGCCACCAAACAGCCTTAAAGAGAAGAAAGCTGAGGCCCCCACAAACTCACACAAGTGACCCCTGGAAGTTCTGGAGCCATGGTCAGAAGCTCCCAGACACTGAGGGTGCTTCCCACAGCAGGGACCTCACACTACATCAGAATTCAATTCATCATGGCTGCCAGTCTCCTCAAAAGGCTGCTGATATCCTGGGCTGCTTTCAACACTTTCAAAAGGTTCTTCCTGTAACTTGAGGAATGCAGAGGAAAACCCTAATGTATGAGTTGTATTCTCCATCTCAGGCTGGAGAATAAACTAAGTCAAGTTATGGCAAAATTTGGGCTCTCCTCAGTGCGCTACTTTTTAAAGTTGTCACTACAAGAGAATAGCACTGTCTTCACCTGATCATAGGAGACGCCTAGATGGATAAAAATTCACTTCTTGCAATCTAAGTTGCATTCCGTTGTTTTCTCTCTGTAGCCTTTTCTTCTCACTATCTCTCTCCCAATGTGTGTGTGTGTGTGTGTGTGTGTGTGTGTGTGTGTGAATGTCTATGATGTATTGTGTGCAAATGTACATATGTGTGTGTGTACATGCTTGTGCATGTGTTCATGTGGAGATCAGAGCTTGAATTCAAGTGTCTTCCTTTATTGTGCTTTATCTTGTTTTCCTTTTGGTTTTGTTTTGTGAGACAGACCCTTTCTCCAACCCAGAGCTTGCCTGTGCTGGCTAGCTAGCAAGCTCCCACCATCCCTCTGTTTCTGTCCTTTAAGTGTTGTGATTATAGATGCATACTGCTGTGTCTAGCTTTTATGTTGGTGTGGAGGATCTGAACTCGGGACTTCAGGCTTGCTCAGCAAATACTTTACCCACAGAAATACCTTCTTAGCCCCAGCCTCCTTTTAAATTCACTCCAGGTTAAGAAACATGAGTAGCAACCGTAGCTTCTTTTTGATTTTTTGAATAAAAGCTTGATACTTTCACACTTATATATAAATAAATGTTTTAAAACAAAGCAACTCCTCAAAAAAAAAAAAAGCCAAGCCTCTGATTGAAAGTAAAAACAGTATAAGAAGTTTGGCCTGTTTTGGAACCCATTCTCTTTGGAAGGATAACTTGCTCATCTTAGATATAGTAGGAAGTGCCTTGGTCCTTCCTCAAAGCAATGTGCTAGACTCTGACTCCCCGTGGCAAGCTTTACCCTCTCTGAGGAGTGCATATGGGTGGGATCTGGCGAAGGTGGAGGGAGCCGGAGGAGGGGAGAGTGTGGGAACTGGGATTGGTATGTAAAATGAGAAAAGATTGTTTCAAAAAAGTTTGGTGTACAGGGATGTTAGAAATAATCCAATCCAAGCAGCTCCTAACACAGATGAAGAAACAAGGTCAAGAATAACTGAGCGGCTTAGTGCCAGTCAACGCTAGTTGCTGCCTAACCGTCTGCTCATCCCGTTCTCTGGTCCCTTTTCACTGCTAACCCGCCCCCCCCCCCGTTCACTCCATGTGATTACTCTCTTAATTGAATGTTAACTGTTTAAATAGTTAAATAATCCTTGGATGCAGGGCTTTAAGTGTCTTGATTTAGCATTGAAACATTGACACATTTTCTTCTTGCTAGCCAAGTTTCTAAATATGCCTTGTATATAGACATTTAGTCAGTTTGGGTCTCTACAGTTCCTTTTCTTTCTTTTCCTCATCATAGAGCACTTTAAAGTCTACTAAGAAACCAAGGAGGCAACATGTCATGAATGAAAGCAAGGATGCTTCGAGAATCATGAATGAAAGCAGGGATGCTTCGAGAATCATGAATGAAAGCAGGGATGCTTCGAGAATCATGAATGAAAGCAAGGATGCCTGGAGAAGCCTGGTGCTGAGTGCCCGCCCAGGTCACTCTTCTAGGGAAAATGAAGTGAATGAAAATGTTGGGGTCATGAGGGTGCCACTTCCAGGAAGTAGTTATAGTAACGGTCTTACCACTGTGCAAGGGGTCAGGCAAATCTTCAAATGCCAAAGTTTTCTTCCTCTGGGAGGTGTACCTACTAAATAAGATTCCTACTTGACCAAAGACCTCTTTGGGATATGTAAACTGAACCCTCAGGATGGCGAATTCTTTGGACAGTTCATAGACATGGAGGGTTCCATCCTAAGTTACATATATGACCTCTGCAGTGTGAGATAAACCAGATAAAAGAGCTGTTACCTCCAGGTGGTAGTAGTACTGGAGACAGCACTCAGGAGACAGAGGCAGGCAGATCTCTGTGAGATCGAGGCTAGCCTGGTCTACAAAGTGAGTTCCATTACAACCAAGGCTATACCAAGAAATCCTGCCTTGAAAAGCGAATGAGAAAAAAAAAATATCTGTTACCTAGAGCATCTTGAATCTGCTCTGACCCTTAAATTTGACAGCTGTCTTTAGTATAAGGAAGCCCTTGTAGACATGGTATTGGATAACTTCTTGCTTAATAAATTCCTTCCAGCACTATGCTCCGTGAATCAACAAGCAGTTTCCGTTGTGATATGCGCTTGACAAACAACAAATTAGACCTTGGAAGAATAATTACTGGGCAGAGGCCTTTCCAGGTGGTACATGCCCACTTGGGGAAGCTTGGTCATTTCACTTTTGCATGTATGACATCCTTTTGGCTGAAAAACAGCACGAGCTGACTTCTGGAATGCCCTTGTCTTGATCATTGACAGTTTCCAGGTTATATTTTAAGCTGGACTTAACACCAAAAGCGTTTCTCAAAGCAGTTAAAAAATTCTAGGTTTAAAATCACTTAGATAATTTACAATGTATGTTGGGTGAATTCTCGGCAAACATTTTTAAGCTCGGGTTTTTATTCTGCCCCAACAATGGGTGGCTTTGTGCTACACACTGTGGAAGGCATTAAAAGGTGTCCTGGTATCATTGTTTTCTTTAAACTGATGCCTGTCTCTGATACATCTTGGATTTTTCCACCCTTGTCCTAAGTAACTTCCTTCAAAAATTAGTTTCTCCAAGTGACTGTTGCTGAAACAACCTCTTCACTGATTTGGGCACATGCTCAGTTAGTGGGGTCCTCAGAAATCAGACAGTTCAGTCAAATCCTCTTATCAAGAGGATTTGTATTTGGGAGTTGTCGCTAGTTAACTTTGAGTTTCTGCTTGCGATAAAAAGGACTTCATTTTACTAGAGCAAATGCCAATCAAGATGGAACCCCTGACACCCTTCTTTGTTTCAAAAAGCCAGTAATAAAAGATAAAGCTGAGGAAATGGAGGAGCTGCAGTTATGCATTTGCAACACACAACGTCCTTGTTTTCCCACTGGGCGCTGCAGAAAAGCAATTGTCCATTCACAGCACATCCCCTGCAATTCAGAGCTAATATTTTTGCTGTTCTTAACGAGGTGCATTATGCAGTTAATTCCGTTAACCCCTTCGAGTGTGCCGTGCACTTGAGCCTTGCCTCATAGTGCTACGGATACGACCCAGTTTCACAGGTTCCTAGTTCTCGGCATTGAGAATAGAAACTTTAAGGAGAACGAGTTAGAAATGTTGGAGCGAGGGAATGGTTTCAAGCAATCCCGTCTCATTTGTTATTGCATAACTCTCAGATAAAGCAGTCCGTGTTAACTGTGTATTGTGTGAATTGCTCTTATAAAAACTGAATGCTAGGTAGGGATGATTTTCAGCAAGGTCCCCTCAGACACGTAATAATGTGTGACTAAAAACGTCAGCCCCGTGTTCAACTGTGACTTCTGTAGCAGCTACCGTGCACGAATGTTTGGCTTGTTTCCTTTCTTGCAATGGTGTCTCTGGACAGAGCACACGAGGAGCTGAATTTTTAGGTGATTAATTAGTCCCCAGGCTTCATCACTTAAGTCTCTAATTAAATATCTAACTCGACTTTCAACTCATTCAGGAAGAGATAATTACCAAATCTTACAGTTGATAATAAAGTTTTATTTTTCTTTGTAAATAATAAGACTTAAATCACTGGCCACATAACTCTGTACTTACATCTCCTCTGTTAGTTTTGAGACTGAAAATAGGTGTTTTATAAATTGTAGCAAGACAAGAAAGTGGATTTTTTTTTCCCTCAACAGTTCACCCCCACCCATTCGTCTGTGTTCCCTCTCACTACCAGCTGCTCCTTTCTGTTCTACCACTGTCTTCAGCTTGAGGTCTGCTACTCACCAACAAGACAAACTCAAGAGAAGAAAAAAAAAAAAAGAAAGAGAGAGAGAGAAAAAAAAACAAACAGAAAACAACAACAAACCAACCAACCTGATTTTCTCCTCTACTGGTTCACAACCCTTCACCAACATTTTCCTGCCACGTCCTACCCCAAACGACCCAATTCTAAAATTGACAACAGAGAAGAAATATTGCATTTATTTAAAAATACAGTGGCGGGGGTCTCCTCCATGGGGACTTAAAGTGCAGAGAATTGCCAGGACTCTTGCTAGACCCTGCTGCCCTCAAAGAGTTAATTCAGGGCAAGTGACAATGCTCAGTCAGTTGGCTTAGAAAAAAGGAAGGAAATTCAAAAGCTGGTTGCTGTAGGAACAATCACAGACAAAAATAATATAGATACACACACACACACACACACACACACACACACGAATAGAGGTCCCGGTTCATTTTTGATAAAAACAAAAACTAAAACCCTGGCGTCTCCCTGTGACTCTGTACTCTCAAGGAAAATGAACTTGCACTGAAATTTGTTGTACATACCTCAACCATTAAACAAGACATTTAACCATAGTGGCAGTTCTGTGACCTTTGAAAGCCGGGAAATCTCTGAGCGGTGTGGCTTGTTCATGAAGACTTGTGCTGCAGAATCCAGCAACTTCATCCAGGATTAGGAGTATAATTATGTAAATTTTTAAAAGAGAAAGAAAATATTAAAAAAAAAAAAAGGAAAGAACGAAAGATACGCCAAAGCAGCCAGAGAGCTCGAGAGAGAAGGGAGGTAGAGAGCCAGGCTCTCTCTGGGTGAGGGCACCACTTTTCTCCCAGACAAGTGCTGGGACAGACCCGAGCCTGCTGCAGTGCCCAGAGCAAGCGACTGGCTGGGTGAGCAGGCAGCCGGCCTGCGAGGCTGGGAGGCGCTGCTGTCAGTTGCCACAGGCAAGGAAAACCAGAGACCAATCGGCTTCTGCGCAGGCAGCTTACTGGAGAGGAGCCTTTTCTGTTTATGTTTCCTCATTTCAAGAGTGACGTCAAAGGGTTTAGTTTTTCCTCTGCATGTGCTATTAATTTTAAAGTACTGTACTATTGGAAGAATGTGTGTGTGTGTGTGTGTGTGTGTGTGTGTGTGTGTGTGTGTGTGTGCCTGTGATTAGCTGGGGTGCCCCACTCTCAGGAGAACCTGAGAAAGATTTTTTTTTAAAGATTCAGAAACATTTTTTTTAACAGTTTAAATACCTTGGGGTTAAGTGTTTAAAATAATTTCAAAAAACAAAAACAAAACACGCTGAGCCAAGCGGTAGCGGAACGCTTTCTGTTTTGCCGTGTGTGAGCTGATGTACATATGCACACTTGACAGCTTGCGGCTTAATTCTGAGATCGTTCATGTTTACCCTTACCTAAAACAATGAATTGTTAATAAATATCTAGAGCTAAGCATGTGGACCTAGGCAAATGAGCCGGCGAACCTTAGCAGGACCTAGGAAGAACAGAATCCACGTGGCCCTGGCTGCTGGTGGCCCCCGCTTCTCCCACCTTTCCACAGCTTCTGAGGCAAAGCTTCGGGATTATTAAGATAGGGAGATTCCAGCTCATGCCTCACAAAAGTCCCCGAAGAGGCGGGACACTGTGAGGCCAGGCAGACATGCCCCCTCCTGAGTGCACCAAGGTACAGTTATTTGGGGACACCTCCTCTGCCAGGGGCCCCAGCTAATCCCTGCATTTCTCTTCCCACTCTTGGAAGTCTCTGTGGCTCCCATCTGTTGTTTCTGCTTCCCCCGGGTCCTCCCCACGCCATCCCCACTCTGGATTCTATGAGGAAAACCTATTTTTCATTTCCTCCTCTGTCTTTGGGTTTCATGTCTTTCCCTGCTAATCCCACACTGCTGACAGGCATATAAAGGGAACATGTGACTCATCCAGTAGAATCAAATGTCTCTTTTGATCTGGATGAAGATGATGTTTTAGGGGTAGACACAGTACTTGAAAAGACCCAAGTCCTTTTTCATAAATGAACATGATTCTTTATTGTTTGTTTGTTTGTTTTCTTTTTGGAGAAATAAGGTATTTATTTCTATGATTTTAGGTACTAAGGTTTGTAAACCCTGGGGATTAGCAATTCTAATCCTAGCGATGAAGACAAATAGTGAATACAGTACTTTCTCTCACATAGTCTATATTTTGATAAGTGATTAAAGAATAGATAAAAATCCTGTATGCTAGCACACACTTAATAGCCTAGGGCTTAATAGTTAAATGTCACCTGGAATGACTAAGTGAGATTCTGAATTAAAAACAAACAAACAAACAAAAAAACCTAACACTAAAAATAAAATAAATACCCGATTTTAGGCTGTACGAAAGGCTTTAAAGTAAAGTAAGGTAGGAGCTAGAGCCGTGTGTAGTTCATGTGTAGTGTGCTTGCTATTTTGGGTGTGATGATCTGGGAAGCACTCTGATGAAGCAAGTTAGAGCAGAGGTCCGAATGTGGGCAGGGAGCATGTCACATGCGCCTCTGCATTCCAGGTCCATGCCTGGCATAGTTAAAGACTGGGAAAGGGAGTTGGATGGCTAGGAGAGTGAAGAAAGAGGATGTGAGGGAATGGCTTCATGGAAGTGTGCCTAGGACCAGATTAGGAAGAATGGAACGTGCATTCCAGAAAGGGGAGTCCTAAGATAGACTTCTTCTGAGGCTAAGCAAAAGCATTGGGCCAATAATGAGTCCCATTGCACTTGAGAGGTGCGAAAATATCATAGCCTGAACTTGGATAAGAGTCATGCAGAGATGAAAGGTTCAGATTCTGGGAGGTCATGTGTGTTTGCATGTAGAAATGGCACAGTTTAAAGACCTACAGTACAAAGGGGGAATCAAGAATGACTCCCTGGAGATTGGTTTGAACAAAGAGTCAGAATTTACTAATACAGGGAAGACTGCTTGAAGAGTCATTGTCCTCATGAAACTTGGATTCTTCTGCATAGAACAATTTTTTTTAATGAATATGAAGTTGTATAGGATATGGGATGGTAATATATTGTTGAGAAAATAAGGAGATAGTAGGTCAGATAAGAGTTTGTGGTCAATCAAGTATTCCAGAAAGGTCTCAAAGTGAGAAGCTATTGGGGTTCAAACCTGAGGTTGACAAAGGAATAGCAACGAAACGGCACCAGACAGGAGGAACAGCATCAAATGCAGAGGCTGTGAGAGGTGAATTGGTTGGTAAGGCACGGATGATGGCGATGGCACTAGGTAAGTCATGTAGGGTTTTCTAAGTCACTAAGTTAAGGAGTTTAACATCTATTCTCATTGAAATGGAGCTTTAAGTAGACGAATAAGAAGACCTGATTTAATTTTACCATGGTCCTTCTGGCAGCTATGCAAAGACCAATATGGAAGAAAGGAGTCCCCCAAAGAAACTATTGTGCTGAGTCAAAGATCATGGTGGTGTTGACCAGGATGCTCTTCATGGACATGGTTAGAAGTGATTGCCTTTGGTATACATTGTGATGTTAGATGCAATAAGTTTGGTAAATGGATTAGATTATACACCTAAGGGAAGAATTTAGCAAGGAGAGGCAATGGTTTCCTCTAAAATTTAGGGTTCGACCAAGTGGAAAGAGAGCTAATACTAATTAAGAGACAGAAAGGGTTTAATATGTTAGCTTTTGCAGTGTGATCGCTACATAGAGATATCAGTTAGGCAGTTGACTAGATAAGGCCGGAGTTCAGGGTACATTCTAGGCTGTCCCCATGACTTTGTAAGCTATTATTTATACATAAGGCCGCAGCAGTAAATCAGATTGTTAAAGGAACGAGTTCAGAAAGTGAGGACGTGGGTAGTCCACTGTCAAGTTACCAGGAAGAGCTGGCAAAACAGACAGAGGAGAAGCCACCAGGAGATCCCAGAAAAGTCAGGACAGGATGGTGTCCTGGAAGGCTGATGAAATATTTCAGTGATCAAAATGGTAAAGTGAAGACTTGATGAAAACAGAGAATCAACCCTGGAAACTATATTCATTTCTGTCTTTGATAAAAGTGGATCTTGTGCTCTAAGGCGGATGAGAAACTGAAGACAAGAGAGTGAGCAGTGGGAACCGACTGCGTATTGCATTTACCACACCTGTGAGACAGCCAATAGAAGAGTCCTGTAGGCAGTTCCTTTACAATTTTGGGGAGCCAAGGATAAAAAAAAATACTGTTGAAAATAAGGGGGAGTATGTGAGACTAATCAGTAAATCAGGAGAGGCTTAAGGACGAAGTGTCTAGATCCTCCGAGGTTTAGTTACTGGGAGCGTGAGGCAGATCTGGGACAAGGGTATCAAGAAGCCATGGAGGCATTGAACAAACGAGATAATGGTTTCCCAGGTATCAAGTTCCACGTCAGAACACTGGAGTGAATGCTGCCCCCTTGTCATCCAAATTGGTATATTGGAGTCTTTGCCCTATTTTTCCTGTACTTGGAAATTCAGATTTTACGAAGGCTGTTAAAGCAGAGCCTCAATCTAACATAAAATAACATAGCTGGTGGGAGGTCGTAGAAGAAGATAGAAGAGTCAGTTTCTCTGTCTTGACCCCCTCTCTGTCGTGAGGGTAGAAAGGCGGTTGCTGTCTGACAGTTAGAAAGAGTCTCCTCCAGATACGACCACTGCTGGAAGTGACTTCCAGTCTTCAGAGCTGTGAGGCAATAGGCTTCTGTTGTGTAAGTCAAGCCAGTATATGCTGTCTTCCTATGGCACCTCAGGCAAGCTAATGCAGTCATGGTGGTCAGTCAATTCTCCATTTTGTCTTAGGTCATTGATGTTGGTTGTCTACATTGGCTTTCAGCTGCATTTTCATTGGAAAAAAATCTTCCTGATTTCAATATATCTGCCTATGGTTCCTAGAGGTGGCCATTTATTCTCTGCTCTCTGCCATGAATGTGATCACTTATGCTGGAGAAAAAAAAATTAAGGGTACATATAAAGATAAGTCTGCATTGATATTAATTAATAACTATTGGTATCTGTCTGACTCCACCAAACATAGGAATGTCAGCGTTAAGGTTACTGAAGTTAAACTATAAAACACTTGTTCTGTGAGCACCATTGTGAAACACATACATTGGAATGTATGTACTTTGGAGAACATCCTTTGAAAGGATGATATCTTTTGCAATTTATTACTTATAAAAATAATCTAAAAGAAGTGACCTTATTTTAAACCTTTTCATTTCCTTTCTTCATCTCTTTCTTAAATAGCCCATAGCCCATGATTCAGAGGAATGACCATTCTCTTTTTCTTCCTTTATGATTCAGTTGTGTATGTTCTCTACTGAGAGATTTAAAAGCACAATTCTTTCGCTGTTCTCCAGGATGATGGAATTTCTCAGAGTACAGATGTTAAATTCATTCATAAAACTCTTTTTGAATATGTGTTTGTAGAAGAATCCAGTACCATATGCTCAGTGCACTATTGGGAGTACAGAGATTGATGGAATGTAGTCTCTGTCTTTGAAATTCCTTCTCTTGGCATCTCCTTTAATAGACATGTCTCCAGAGCAGTGAGAAGAAGAGGCAACAAATGCCCCTAAGGAAGAAAAAGGACAACAAAAATTCAGAAAAAGGAAAGAGTATGCTCAGGAAAATTAGGGAAGACTTGGTAAAATGTGAGAGAGTTGCTTTGTCCTTAAGCAGGAAGACACGTGTTATGCACAGGGACTGACTGATAGGTTCAGAATGATAGAAGTAAAGATGTGGGAAAAGCAAAATGTGTTATGCCTCCATGGGACAGTTAGGTGAAATGATAAAAAGAAAAAAAGAATTTGAATGTTAAACATTGGGGAATATTATTATTGGAGGCTCCCAAGTAGAGGTTTAAAATTACTATAGTCTTACTAGCAAAGTAGTCTTGTGATGGATAAAGACCTGTAATTACACTACAAAGGATAGAATAATTTCATAGGAAAATCCTGGGATAGAGGTAGATTCTGATCTTAACAATTGTTTCTCTCTTGTTTGGAGGAGGGCCCGCTTGTTTGTCCCAGCTGCCCGGCTAGTTTAGCCCCAAAATAATTACACAGAAACTGTATTAATGAAGTCACTGCTTGGCCCATTAGCTCTAGCTTCTTATTGACTAACTCTTACATATTAATTTAACCCATCTCCATTAATCTGTGTATCGCCACGAGGTTGTGGCTTACCAGCAAATTTTCAGCATGTCTGTCTTTAGCAGAGGCGACTTCATGGCATCCCTCTGCCTCCTTTCTCCCAGCATGCCATTTAGTTTTCCCCGCCTGGCTCTGGCTCTGTTCCCCTACAGCTCTACTACAGGCCCAAAGCAGTTCCTTTACTAACCAATGAAATTAACACATAGACAAAAGAACCTCCTACAGCAGTCGGTAGAGTTAAGTTGGAGGTGAGATCTGAAGGGTACATGAGAGGACGTAAAGAGGAGAGGATGCCTGAGGTGAGCAGAAGGTGTTTCAGTAGAAGTAGAGGGTGCCAAGGATGCAGAAAGATTTCTGGTTGAGATGCCAGCACTTACAAACAAGGGCGCTTGGGTGAGGATGAGTCTTGTTTATTCTGGAGATGAATACAAGGTAATTTGACTAGAAGGATGGGAAATGAAGATATGAATGTAGGATTTCAGTGAAGTATGGTGAGGTGTGGGCTCCAATCCATATGGCTGGTGTTATTATAAGGAGAGACAAGAAAATAGACACATAAAGGATGAGGACACAGATGACATGGAAGGACACAGATGACATGGAAGGACACAGATGACATGGAAGGACACAGACGACATGGAAGGATGAGGACACAGATGATGTGAAAGGATGAGGACACAGATGACATGGAAGGACACAGATGACATGGAAGGACACAGATGACATGGAAAGACACAGATGACATGGAAGGACACAGATGACATGGAAGGACACAGATGACATGGAAGGACACAGATGACATGGAAGGACACAGATGACATGGAAGCATGAGGACACAGATGTACTTGTAAGGACGAGGACACAGATGACCTGGAAGAACACCATATGAAGGTATACATAGAGGTGGTGTGGGAGAATTGTCTATAATCTGTCAATCATATTTTAAATAAATGCTGATTGGCCAAGCAGGAAGTATAGGTAGGAAAACCAGACAGGAAGTAGAGGTGATGCAATGAGAACAGGAGAATTCTGGGAAGCAGGAAGCTCGCTCCACCATTCCTGCCCAGATCACTGAAGAAGCAACACGTGAACTGACAGCTGAAAAGGTACCAAGCCATATGGCTAACATATATCAGAATAATGGGTTAAGATAAGTCATAAGAACTAATAAGTAGCCTGACCTAATGGGCCAATCGGCTTTATACCTTATAGAGATCTCTGTGTGATTGATTTTCTCTGGGTCTTGCCGGCTGTGGGGTACCGGGCAGGACAGATACCCCAACAAGCCACCCCTCATGTTACATAGAGGTGTCTTTACTCCAAGCAGAGAGCCCTCAGTAGAAATTGTGCTGGACTTTTGGTTTTCAGAACTGTTAAATAAGTTCCTGTTGTTCAAGACACATAGTCTTGGGTATTTTGCTACAACAGCCCTAGCATATTAACTCACCCCAGAACATAGATCCTACAACAAAGACTTTGGCAAACATTCTCTCTTTAAGAAACTAGAAGTGTGGTCGAACACACTTTTAATCCCAGCATACAGTAGGAATATCTTTATGAATTTGAGGCTAGTCTGAATTCCAGACCAGTCAGCGATATATGGTAAAACCACATCTAAAAAATAATCTTCTGTTGTGTTTGCAGCTAATGTACTTGTACTTGTTATAACGATGAATTTCTCCAATATTTATCATTTTTCCTCTTTGATTAGTGTTCTATATTACTAAGTAATTTATTTATTCAACATTGACATGATTATTTTAAAAGAAAAGTTATTAAGGTGATCTGGTGATTACACTGTTTGCAATGTTATAAAAGTTTCTCTCATGACAATTATCTTTATACATGTAAAATTGAGATTTCATTTGTGGTCTTTTGGGGAAAAAGGAATTTAAAAATGACTGATTTTTGAGCCATTAAAAATTTGGAGACCATTAAGAGAACTTTCAGTGCAAAAGATCAAATAATGTGTTGGAGTTTGATTGTTAACTGTACAAGTGCCTTAAAGTAGCTAGCTCTCCCAGAGCATCAAAAACTGAATCTCCTTGAACAGAAGATAACCCACACAGTTTTTCTTCAGGAATCTTCTCGCTATTAAAAACAAATCATTATTTTCAGGCTGTTTTCTTAAGTATTCAATAGTGAATTATCATGTGGAACTAAACATTGTAAGACCAATGGTTCAAATCTACATAGCTTTCTCTGCAATTCCACTGTTTGGCACAGCACTCCACAGTTAGTAGACCATCACTATGCAGCTGTGTAGTGATTGAACTGATAAAAATGAGGTTGATGGAAAATTGATGTGAAAATCAAATGTGTAATTCAGAGCGAGCAAGACAAGTCTACAGCACATGAAAGGTTCCTCCAGCAGTTCAGAGATGCTGGGAGTCTGGATTCTTTGGACTCACACAGAAGCAATCACATACTTTCATGAACAATGGAGACAGGAATGAAGCAGGAGATGGTCCAGATAATAAGGCACTTGCCTTGAAAACACAAGGACCCGAGTTCGGTCCCCATCACCCTAGAGGAAGAGTTGGACATGGTGGTGCACACACTTGTAATTGCAGTACCAGGGAGGCGGGAACAGGTAGGTCCCTAGGGATTACTGGCCATCAGTGGACCTATCAGCTTCTCCTCTATCAGTGAATAGATTCTAAATTCGCAACAGGAACATCTTCTCATACGTTCAAAGGTAATATTAGAGCCTTAAGAAAAACTAGAATGCTGAAGGTTGTCTAGACTCTTACATGGAAATAAAGGATCCCATACTGACTATCATTTGCTGTATACTCTTGATCCTATTTTCCCTTGTTCTCTATACAAGACAGGTACTTGATTAATTATTCAGTACTTTTTCCAAACATGTTCTCACCGCTGATCCTCCACAGAGCATCAGATCAGATAGATGGGCTTTTGTGTCTGCTGATATGTAACCTCAGCATGCACTGTATTTGTCTCCATGGATACCAAATTTCTGTGAATGGGGCTTAGAGTGAAGGAAGTCTTTAGGGGAAGCCTAATTTTGCTCCTTCTTTTGGCTCAAGTTCTTGCCTTTCTGCCTCCCCCAAACATTTCCAGCCCCGGGTTATAGATTGCAAGAATCCTAGCATGTTAGGTGTGATAGAAAACCTTTGTGTTTTGGATCATAGACATTTTTGTTTGTTTCCTGTTGACTGATCAGTGAACATCAAGTACAGAAATTGCTGCTGCTGCAGAAAATGAGAAGTTACAACCCTGACCCTATTTCTGACAAGTTCTAACTTGAAATCCTACCCCAAGAGGCTCAGAAGCCTGGAATTCAGTGAGGGCAATAATGAAAGTATGGGGGGATGGATGTTTCCTAGAACAAATTAATCATTTTATAAGGCTAAATTGAAACGACAAGGCTTCCCAAAGCTTCGAACGGTCAGGGCGCCTCATCTCAGGTTGGAACGTTACTAGCTTGTCAAATCCCGATCACTACAATGTACTTGCTAAAAAGCAGATGCTAAAAATTTCACTCTTGTTATTAAATAAGAAAACAGTAAGCAAAACTTATGATTCCAGTAAGAGAAGAACGATGTGGAGAGGTGTCCAACTAGTAAGACCATTGCCGCAAGATGCAGGCTGCAATTCAGAGAAAACCTCTCAAAACTGGATCCATTAGGGAAAAGCAAAGGAATGTATTCTTGATGATTTTTATAAAAATTGAGAGCTGCCTTCCTGCTTAATGCTTTACTTGTTTGTTGACTCGTGTGCTCTGTTTTAATGCCTAACCTTGTTCAAAGAGCAACAGGCACACTAAAATTAATGGTTTATATATTCTTGTCTTGGCTATTTGCTCGTTCTGAACCTAAAAAGGGAAGGTCTTAGACCATTGGACAAAGAATCAAGTAAGAACACCTTATGCCAAGAAATGGAGAGGCAGGGACAGGATACCCAGGAGACTAAAATTAAAGAAGACAGGCAGGTGAGTATTCACAGAAACCATTGGACTACGCATAGTTGTGACCCTGAATATGGTGCAAAGACTGTACACTGGCCACCCTGGCCAGAATGAATTTAGTCAAGGCTCCCTGGCAGGACTCTAATGACTTCCCGGAAAGATCAGGCAGCCCTTTGGAGACTCGGTGTTCCTTAGTATTTAGAGTTTGTGCTAGGACTAAGCACAGAGTTTAATACTAAACAACTATAGTTTCCATGGCCAGGCTTTCTTCTTTTCTCTCACTAAAATACATGCTAAGTTTGGGATTTAAAAGATTTTTCCCCATTAAAAAAGAAACTATCTCCATATTTTAAAAAATCATGCTCCTCCCAGTGACAGATAACTCCAGGTAAGAGTGGCTAAAAATTGCTCTTCTCCAGACAGCTGTCAGAACCGGGCTCCCTCCCACACTGCAGGGGTGGGAGAGGCAGAGACAGCAGGGAAGAGTTTCAGGAAATATTCATGCTCATGACATTGTCTCTGACATTCTGAAGCAAACCTAATGAGTATCTTGCTCCTCCTCCTTTTTTTTTCCAAGTTAGGCAAAAACAGAAGTTCAAGGGAGTACCAGGCATGTCTGAGAGAGATAAAAGCTTGTTTCTGATCCTCAGTTTAAAGTTGGGAAAACACTTTCCTGAGAGAAAAACTTTACAGAACAAAATGGAAGAAGCCATCACTCTGGGCATATTCTGGCTTCAATATTAACACACCTGCTAGGTGTAAAGGAACGGGCTGCTACTCACCACAATGACGGGAACATTCATTGAAAAAGAAGAGCTTTTGAATCAGATAATGTCAACTAATTATATCCTGGAAAAATGTCTGTCAACTCACAGAAGAACAATTCACAGATCCACTTAGAAAAATAGACTGAGGCAAACAGCAAAACATTCTTCACGTCAGTGAGACCTTCAGATGGCATTCTCCAGACTGAATAACAGCTCCACGTTGCTAAACTCCTTCCAGTGGAGGGTGATGTCACAATTTTATCTGGCACCATCTGAATAGCATAATTTGTTCTATTACCTCTTCCCTACAAAGCTTCTTGTTCATGCCTCTCAGATCTAAGAGCACAGCGAGGACCACTTTTTCTCTCTGTTTTCACTCACTGCCCTTAACTCGATGGTCTAATCTGCTAATTTCTCTACAGATTGGAGGCGGTTGAACACCACCGGGGGTGAATGAACAAGTTTCTGCTCTGGGAAATAGCATGTCTCACATTACCTTGCAAGTTTTATTGTTTCATATTAGGTTTAACAAATTTAAGTATTTAGACAATATTTGCATAGGTGTATGTAAACATTACAAGCCCTGGACCTGTTTATGGCACTTAGACTATATGTGTGTGTATGTTTACATATGATATGTATACATTGTGTGTTTTAGAAACAGGAAAGAAGTTTGTTGATGGAGGATATTTGTTATTGACTTAAAATATGTTCCATGTTCTTATTTTTCTACAGTCGCCATAACAACCCCATGAGATAGCAGCATTACCTCCTTTTATAGATAAGCAACTGGAGTCCAGAGAGACTCCTAACCTATCCATGATTTCAGCTCATGTGCCGTCTCTTCCACACTTGATAGCCTCTTCCTCACTAAATCAGATCTAAAGGTGGTTTAAACTCTTGATGCTTGAAGTGGCTACTCCTAATCTATTATTTATTGCACGCTCACTATGTTCAATATGCACTTGGGATACAAACAGAGTGTAAGATAAATTTCTACCCCTTTTCCCTCCTGCCAGTGTACTGGACCAATAAAAGCCAGTGTTGTAACTAGAATGCTTCATTTGAAATTCAAATATCATCAGCAGGATAGCATTAGGAGGCGGGTCTTTAAGAACGGGGTAGATCATGACAGTTTCCCCTTGGAAAGTCCTGGCAAAAGCTCTGCTGGGTACTTTAGAACCCATCTTTCTTCTTTCTCTGATGTGAGGTAACAGCATTTGGGAGCAGAGAGCTCCCCCACCAAATGAGGAAGCCAACCAGTACCTCCCTGTTGGCCTTGCCAGCCTAGGAACAACAGGACAATAAATTTCTTCTCTTTATAAATTACCCCATTTGAGATCTTTTCCTACAGTAGCACAGATGGATTAATGGTGCAGGAGAATTGTCTGTAATCTGTCAATCATATTTTAAATAAATGCTGATTGGCCAGGCAGGAAGTATAGGTGGGAAAACCAGACAGGAAATAGAGGTGATGCAATGAGAACAGGAGAATTCTGGGAAGCAGGAAGCTCTCTCCACCATTTCTTCCCAGACCACCAAAGAAGCAACATGTGAGCTGACTGCTAGGAAAGGTACTGAGCCACATGGCTAATATAGACAAGAATTATGGGTTAGAGTAAGATGTAAGAATTAGTTAATAAGAAGACTGAGTTAACAGGCCAATCAGTTTATAACCTAATGTAGACTGTGATTTTCTTTGGGACTCACCGGCTGCAGGGTACTGGGCGGGACAGATACCCCAACAAGCAGGCCCCTCATGTTACAGATTAAGATAGCACAACGTTTGAGCGTAGGAGAGAGTGCAAGGATGATTAAAGCCTTCAATTGGCATTTGAAGTAGTCGCAAATCATGCCCTGCAACTCCTGATTTTCACACATGAATAGAAATCAGCTTTAGTGTCAACGGTAAGATCTTTAGGAGCAGCAGTTACCAAGATTGTTTCTTGGAACTATGTCCTTTTAGCCACGTGTTCAGAGCTCCTCTAGACTCGTGTCGACTAGTGGATGAGTGAAGGGTGAATACAATCTCCAAGAATGTTTTTATGGTTCATGAAGGGAGGATGCTGTCAGGGACCTTAGTCCTCTGAAAGTTATCTCTTGTTATAAGAAACAATCGGCTAAATCAACTCAGCCTCCGGAGGTGGTTCTATTCTGCTTCTTTCTCTCCCTCCTGCGCCTGGGAAGGGAAGACAGAGATGACCTGGCTCATTCTTTTGTAGGAGGCTGCACAGCTCCCGCCGGTGAGGTGACTCTTCTCAGATGCTTATCACTAAGTAAACCCACACCTGTCAGCTGTTCTCCATCTGGGTTCTAGGTCACCAGTCGCTCAGATAATAAGGGTAGGGAAGGCGTCTCGAAAGAAACAGCTCTTAGGCCAGGTCCGGGAAGCAAACAAAGTGGAAGGAAAATTAGTTCCAGATCTTTACAGGGCCACTAGTTCAGAAGGCAACGTGCCAAGTTTCTAATTGTCGGGGTCCTGCCTAACTTTAAGGGTGCGCACAAAGAAGACATTGTTCTAAATCAGACCTAGCACCAGAGAGAGGGCACACGCAGCGGAGCCGAGCTGTGGCAGAGCTGTGACCGCGAGCAGGCTTTCTCCATTGTCTAAAATGTTGTTACTTCCTGGATTTGAGAAATCTTTTGACCCTCTCAGACCCTTCAAACAAAAATGCCAGCATCTGACAAAATGTGTAATTCCCAGCCGATGTCTCCCTGCGGCCCCATTCCAACCGTTACAGTAACATTATCTAAGCAGTGTTGGGGAGGTGGCTCAGTTGATCAAGTGCTTGCTCCAAAGGCACAGGGACCTGAGTTTGATCCCTAGGACCCAAGTTTAAAAAAAAAAGAAAAAAAGAAAAAACCAGCAAGATCATTGAGTGCACTGGCCCAAGTGCCTTTTAACCTAGTGCTGGGGAAATGGAGAGAGGTGGGTCCCTGGGGCTCACTGTCAGTCTAAGTAACTGACTGGGTAAGCTCCAGGCCATTGAGAGATATCCAAAAAAAATAATAAAAATAATAAAAAAATAAAAAATCCCTTTTAAGTTTTCATGGTCTATTTCTCTGAACTCCAATTTTTCTCAAGAAGCATGAATTCTGCAACAATAGAAAAGGAAAGTCTAGAAGGAACGAGTTAACTTCACCATGTCATATAAACCATTATTATGAGTCTCGGAATATTAAATATAATGCTGTGGTTTATTGAGTGCTGAGGGCAGTGGTACAGTTTAATTGTGGATTTCCTGTGCTGTCTGGGATGGAGAATAAGGGCTTGTATTGTAGCCTCCCTTCCCTTCTTTCCCCTTTCCTGCAAAGCCCCATATATCAATCAAATAAAACGAGTGTAATTAGGAAGTGACTAAAGGCACAGGGTCCTTCCCCTCGGGCTCCCCACCCCCCAATGAAAACTGTAGTACTCCTACAGAGCAAGTACGTTTATCTATTCACTAGAGCTAATTGGATGTTTTCGCTGTATTTTTAAGGAGTTTAGCTAATTTGAGACTGAGATGGCTCCACATGCAAATGGAGATCACCCTTTCCTGCCAAACCTGGAAACCAGGTGATTCCCATGCATGCCATTTGTCTCTCTGCTGACGTGGGTTCTAGTTGTGTTACTCAGCACAGTTCACCCTCTTCCTACTTTAGGGGGCAAGATTTGGGCATGGGCGTCCCTTGACAGGGCTGGGAAGTACTGTGCCTTTAATGGCAGCCTGGAAGAGAAGAACACCTCCTGGACCCCAGGAAGCTTCCGTCTCCCAAGCTTAGGAGAGCCTCAAATGAGCAGGTCCTTAGGAAGACATCAGAGTACTGTCCCCGAGACACAGTGTCAGGACCTCTGCATGAAAGAAGACATGCCCTAACAGTCCCACAGTGATGTGCACACTGCACAGCCTGGTTTCTGTGTTTGAGTTCAATTTAGAAACACTTAAAAATAATAATGTACTTTTTCCCGCTGTTCTTCAGTCTTGGATTCAGTTCACATAAGGTACTAATGAGGCCTTTGGAAAATGTCTCTTGTCTTATTACTTTTTAACATTACTCAGATAGTGTCCTTTCTTAAAAAACTTTGCAAAACTTAAGTTCCCTCTTCTTCTTCCTCTCTCTCAGTCCTTCTCTCTCTCTCTTAATAGATTACTTCCATGCAACATTGGAATGTGGAGACATTAGTGGCATGGGTCTTCCACACTATGTGCGGCTAGCACTACTGTTAATAGAGTATGTAAAAGCAAGCTGGCCAGTTAATGAGCGTTTCTGATCCGCGGTGCCCACTGGATAGTTTTCGTCCATAAGAAATGGCCTGGAGGTCTTTGGGAGCGAGATTAACAAGGAGGATTTGAACTCTTGTCTTTTGGGGGGCTCTGAACTAAGTGCTCCGTGTAAGCTCACTAAACATGTGAAGGAGGCTCCCCGGCAGATATAAGCAGCAGAAATTGAAGGCCAGGGTAGTCTGTGATGCTCATACAAATCGCATAACTGTCTCATAAGTGTCAGAGCAATGTCTCAAGCTCAGGCATGGACGGATGGCCACAAAACTTGCATTACCACCCTCTTGCTGTGACGCTTGTCTCCTGCAGGAAGGAAGAGAAGACAGTCATGGTCATTCTGGACCATGGCAAGCATGGGCTTACCCCAGAAGGTTCCTTCTGGGAGAACTAAACTCAAAGCTGCATTTGATTATTGGATCTGTCTAGCTCAGCCCAGCTGGAACTTCTTAGATTGCTGAAAGCAACTCTCACGTAACCTGGATGTTGAAATCCTTCCCACCTTTCCCAGTCCTTCAAAACGTCACCCTGCCAACCTAGAAGGGTGTGATGTGTGTTCTACTGCCCCACAGCCTTTACAATCTCTTCCCTGTCTTACATCATAGACCGAGTGGCCAATCAGCAGGCTCCTTCACTGGTAAACTAACAGGCATCCTGCTGAATCTTTCAGAGAAAGAGAAGTAGGTCAGCTCTATTGTGCTTCTGACTCAAGGTTGCTTAACAGAGATTTAAATCGGCCCCTTTCTTCAGTTGGCCATGGCTCTCCTTAACTCTGTACACTCCACAAGAGTCCAGTGCTTTTCTGCTCAACGAGATTTCTATAAAGACCTGCTGGATGAATGAATGAAAGCCTAGCAGGTCAGCTATTGGTACAAGGGCATGTTCTAGAAAAATGACCAGAGGCAATTATGGATATATACGTGTGAATGCTGCAAAATTCATTTTTCTCCTTGGAGGACAGAGACATGTCAGTTGAGTCAAATTATTTTAATGTTCTAAAATGGAAAAGGACAAGAACAGTTTTCATATTTCTGCTGGAGCCCTGAAAATGTAGTTAGCCTCTGCTATCAGGATGGATGTTTTTGTTTGTTTATTTATACATTCTCATCTTTACATGCTTCTTCACGCTGTCATGGAAACCAAACATTGGCGGCATCCTGAACCAGTGATGTCCTGGTGGCTCCACAGGTCTTGTGTGGCTACCAAGTTCCTGTAGCTTTAATTTGTCCTGGTCACTTTTTGTGTGTTTCCGCGCAGAAGGTTTTCATAACCGGGTCCTCTAACTCAAGTCGGCAAGAAGTCAAAGATATCTTTTATGTGTGCCAAGAAGGCTAAGGTAGCCACACATAGACAAAATAGAGCACGCCACTTGACCTCTAACATGGCAGAATCAAGGCACATTGCCTGGAGGCTAGCTGAAAAGATTTGCAAGGCAATAGCATTTTACGTAGGAAAAGTTTCAGCTTGGTTTTCCGAAATCTTGCACATGCTAGCAAAGAGAGGATAAATATGAACCAGGACTTGGTGGCTTTTGCTTCTGGCTGCTCCTGGTCATTTATGTGGCACATGTGCTTTGAAAATAACACTGGCAGAAAATGGAGCCACAAATATGTTTTGAGAAATAAGCTATGGAGTACGCGCACACCATGACACATAATTACTATGTGGGAAAGGCGAGCTCTACAGAAAATGTTTAACATTTACGATGTCAACGATTGGCCTATACTTCTCCTTCCTGGCACCACCAACCACATTGGCCCCTTAGTTACCTCCATACTCTGGCATCCATCCACCAATAGGCCAGTAAAGAGTTAGCCAAACTAGAAATTCATTTACTAATTCAATAATCTGTGTATGTGCATATACATTGTATGCACTATCATGTTAGTAGTATGTGGATATGTGCTCTCATGCTTGTGGAGTCTACAGTGAGAAATTAGAATGTACCACTCTCAGATATACTGCCTTGACACAGGGTCTCCTCTCTCTCTCTCTCTCTCTCTCTCTCTCTCTCTCTCTCTCCCTCCCTCCCTCCCATAGTTTGCATGCATTTTGGCTAGACTAACTGACCAGCAATCTCTTAGGACCTACCCAGTTTCACTCCCTAATCCAACTCTCCAGGTTCATGCAGCCATGCCTGATTTTTTCACATGAGTGCTGGAGTTTCAAACTCAGGTTCTCTTGTTTGCAGAGAAGGTATTCTTATTCACTGAGCCAACTCAATTCAATAATTAAGTTATGAATGATGCTATTAGTATGTGTGATTTCTGTCTGTTTTTCTGTCCAGTAAGAATAAAATGTTGCATGAGGCAATTGGATGCTGTGGAAGCCCACATGGGAACAAGAATAAGAGCTGGCCAGATGCAGTGGAAGCGTGACAGACCCAGGGAGGGGCAGGAAGCTCCTGCTTCCTCCCTCCCTCCCTCCCTCCTTTCCTCCTTCCCTTCCCCTCCCTCCCTCTTTTCCTCCCTCCCTTCATCCCTTCTTTCCTTTCTTTCTGTTTTGATTTTTCAAGACAAGGTTTCTGTGTGTGTAGCCTTGACTGTTTCAGAACTCTCTGTGTAGACCAGGCTGGCCTCAAACTCACAGAGATTTGCCTGCCTCTACCTCCCTAGTGCTGGGATTAGTGGTGTGTGTCACCATCACGCAACTTTGGTGTTTTTTCTTAATTGCTTTCCACCTTGGTTTTTTGAGACAGGGTATCTTATCAAGTGTAAATTCACCCATTTGTTGAGGCTTGGGAACCAGAGCACTCCAGAGGTCCTCTTGCTCTGTGCTGGGGTCACAGATGTGTATGCCACACACGGGAACTGGAGCGCTAAACTGAGGTCCTCATCTTTGCTTAGTGGACAGTTTGCCAACAGCCATTGCCCCGTCCCTCAAAGATGGACATAGCTTAAATTATTAATTTTTCCAGAAATTCGTGATCAGATTCTTGAATCTCCTTAACGTGGGAATGGTGGAAGGAGGTTGTTCACTTTGGAAATATTGTTTGTTTAAATATTGAGAAAATGAGATTGAGCAGCTTTATACTGGCATCTCTGCTCCTGTGGATATTTTTCTTTTTAAAGAAGAAATTTATCTGGAATCAGTTAATTTGCTATGGAAAGACACCATGGCATGGGCATGAGGGTGTCTCTAGATGTCCTGAGAAAAATTAGGAACAAGGAAAAGAGAGCAGAGGAGGAGAGCCTGGATGAGTAAGCTTATTTTTGTGAAATTGAGAGTTCAGTCCTCTCTGGGGAAAGTTATTCACGTTTTGGAACTGGATTCTCATGGCTTTTGGTGCAGTTATTTAAGTCTGTGCATTTCATGCAACATACTTGCATGCTTGGCACATCACTGAGTGAGGCTACTCCCCAGCCTAAAAACAAAACAAACAAACAAACAAAAACACTAAAACACTTGACAAAACTAGGTGAAGAGCACAGAATATCACCTGGTTATTTTTGGCTGCATTTTTTTAATGAGTCTGAAATGATCTCAAAGTAAGATCTTCAAAAGATATGGGTAGTTAATTAGCAGAGGGAAAATAATGTGATCAATATATATATATATATATATATATATATATATATATATATGCTAATTTTAAAAAAAAGTTTAATAAGTTCCAACAGGAGCAAGGGTAGTGCAAGTGTCTGTCTGTCTTTGCTTGACTTCCAAACTGGGCACTTTGAGTCTGTCTATCTGTAAAAACACACGGTGCCTCTCTCTGCGTCTGGACTTCCAGAGGCTCTAATTTCTAGCTCACGATCTGCAGCTACCTCCACGACCATGTTTCTTATTACGGGATGCCCACCCATGCCTGCCATGGGAGCAGATTCTTTAGGGACTTCTTCAGAGTGTTTTCTTTTAATCTTGCACATTGTTAGTTATCTATTATCTTGCACAAATTTCCCCATATATATGTACAATGACCTAAAACAACAATAAACATTAAACGTCTAGGCAAGACAGAGAGTTCCCGGAGCTAGGGTCATCGGGAGATCTGATTAGAAGTGCAGGGCCCGTGATTATGCACATGGCGGCTATCATGGTGTGGGTGGTTGGCGGGAGGCCTGCTTTCCTCAACATATAAGAGCATGTGCGTCAGAGAGAAGGCAGGTGAAATTATGTCTTCAGACTCGATTTCAGAAACCAAATTATAATACTTCTGCCATATTTCATCTGTCAAAAGCAAGTCCCCAAGTCTGTATTCATAGGAACAGGTGTTTAGGTCTTAGCGTATGAACCGAAGATGATGAATGTCAAAGAATTTGCGATGTATTTTGAAGCTACCATGGTAGTTTTCACTACTTGTGCACTGTAGAGAGAATAATGGGCAAACGTATATATACTATATATTACACCGTAGAGGCATAGATAGGTCTGCTTGTGTGGTTGTGGGTTCATATTTTAATTATTGTTCCTCAAAATAATCTGCTGCAATATTTCCCTTCATCTGAATATATAGGACTTTGCTTACTACCATGAAGGGGAAATGTTTGTTGTTTGAAATAAGCCTAATCTTAAGCGATACCTGTTTCGGACTTGTGGACATATACTGACTCCTGCGACTTAAGGAGTTTGAATACCAGCAAGACTAACACCCCTCCCCCCACTGCCATACCCTATCTATGCTCTCCCTCATATTCCCCCCTCGGTCTGTCCCTCCTTCCATGTTTTCCATACATGGCAAAAGCCACGGCTACTGATAGAGTCTCAATCTTATGGCCCACAGCTTCTAATATATCTTCCTCAAATTCTGTTTTCATCTGACTCCAAAATGCTGAAGGAGAATCGGACAGTGGTGGCGCACGCCTTTAATCCCAGCACTCAGGAGGCAGAGACAGTCAGACCTCTGTGAGTTCAAGGCCAGCCTGGTCTACAAGAGCGAGTTCCAGGACAGGCATCAAAGCTACACAGAGAAACCCTGTCTTGAAAAACAACACACACACACACACACACACACACACACACACAAAAGCAAAACAAAAACAAAATCAAAATGCTGAAGGAAATCCTGAGTACCCATTAGAGGTCTGGGTCCTTTAACATAGTGTCTCCTGGCATGAACGCTAAATGCCGTTCAAAAGAAATGTGTGCCCTGGAGGAGAGGAGGGAGTGAAAGAAAACCGACACAGCAGTCCTTTAGAGGGCTTCTGGGAAGAGTGATGCTCTTGAATACTAGAGGTGGAATCGGCATTTCTTGTCCGCATGCGTTTCTGCCTCTCCAGTTAAATCTACAACAGTAACGGCGCTGTTTATGTGGAAACCGTCCGTTCTTTGCCTGCCCACTCAATTGTGTGACTGCTCACAGTCACAACTGGCATTCGTGTTAATGTGCTCTAATTATAACAGCGTGGCTAATGGACACGCTCTGCGTTTTCATCTGAAACGCCAAGGAAACGTTGAAGAGCTGCTTCTCGCCTTTCATCGGCTATAGCACAGCTTTCCCCTCGAGTCTTCTAGCAACACCCAAGGCACTGACCCTGTTATCTTCTTCAACAGGTAGACGGATTTCCTAGAAGGGCAGTGAACACACTGGCAACACGCCACTTCCAAGAAGTGAAAACCATCAGACTTCATAAAAGAATCCTGCTGGAAGTCATGTGGTGAGAATGAGGGGGCAGAAAGACACAGAGACAGGGAGGACTCTAAGAGAAGATTCCAGAAAGTGGCACACACACCACTAGACCTACTTCTTTTCTGATTTTACAGGGTCAACTATGGCCAGATGACATGAAGTTGGCTGCATAAATAAAAGTCTTCATACCAAGCTTTCTCTATAGGACACACTGTGAAATGCACTCGCTATACACTTTCTTTACAAAGTTATGCACCTTCAGGGTTAGAGATGAGGAAGCTCAGTTGGCAGAGCGTTTTCCTAGCCTTCAAGCCCTGGGTTCAGTCCCTAATACCACATAGAGCAGGAAGTGGCACATGCCCGTAATTCCAGCCTTTGAGAGGTGGGGTCAGAAAGATCAGGTGTTCAAGGCTACTTTTGGCAACTTCGGGAGTTGCAGACAGAGACACACGAGTCCCTGTCTCAAGAACGAATGCATTATTTCAGACCTTTGTTTTTGGACAAGCACTTTCTTTACTTCCTGTTAGGGCTTGGTTCACAAACACCAACCCTCTAGGGTCATTGCTGGACACTCTTGGAAATTGCAGAACTTTTTGTTTTGTTTTTAATCTATGCTCATCACAGCGAAGAGAACTTTCTGATTTTCTGTTCTCAACATTCCCAGCTCCCATTTCTTTGTCTTCTCCACAGTTTCTGCAATGACCGCATGCATTCTCACAGTCTCTGCAATGACCGCATTCTCACAGTCTCTGCAATCACCGCATTCTCACAGTCTCTGCAATGACTGCATTCTCACGGTCTCTGCAATCACCGCATTCTCTCACAGTCTCTGCAATGACCGCATTCTCACAGTCTCTGCAATGACTGCATTCTCACAGTCTCTGCAATGACCACATGCATTCTCACAGTCTCTGCAATGACCGCATGCATTCTCACAGTCTCTGCAATGACCACATTCTCATAGTCTCTGCAATGACCGCATTCTCACAGTCTCTGCAATGACTGCATTCTCACGGTCTCTGCAATCACCGCATTCTCTCACAGTCTCTGCAATGACCACATTCTCACAGTCTCTGCAATGACCGCATGCATTCTCACAGTCTCTGCAATGACCGCATGCATTCTCACAGTCTCTGCAATGACCACATGCATTCTCACAGTCTCTGCAATGACCGCATGCACTCTCACAGTCTCTGCAATGACCGCATGCATTCTCACAGTCTCTGCAATGACTTCATTCACACGTGCTACTCTGGTACCTTCCATTTTGCACTGACCTTTCGTCATCTGTTCCTGCACCCTTTGGCTGGTATGGCTACAACAATAGTCTACACATCCCAGTGCCTCCTACCTGGCTTCCCCCTTAAGGGAAACTGCTGTGAACAAGATAGACCTCTCCATTTAGTATTCTCCATTCTGTGGTCTAGCTCCTAGTAACTATAGGACACTATAGGGGCTGACAATCCTCCCTCCCTTTCTATTCTCTATCTCAACCATTCCCTCACCACAATTTTTGCATTCTTACCTTCTCTACCACTATCAGATCTTAGATAGCAATGTTCTTCATTGCTATGGAATCCTGGGCACAATAGACTAGAAGGAGAAAAACATTACTACATATGGCAGTCAGAGAAGTCTGCTTAGATATGGTCTGCTCTATGTCAGCAGTTCAGTTCTCATCCCGGGAAGAGAATTTTCATGTCAGGATGAAGCAGAGGCCATAGGTCTAGCTCTTCAATGAGACTGGCCTTTCTTTAGGAGAAGTCAGATATACAACAGTAGTGAGGTCTTAGGATGCCAACCCAACTGCCAGAGGGAGGACTCCTAGCCTCCTGCTCACCTCACTGTGAGAAAAGTTCACCCTGGTCCAAATATTCAGAGGACAAGCCCTCCAAGTAGAGACACTCTCTGCCCGGTTATTTCTTGAGTTCATATTCAAGGGCAAGGCAGACAAAGCTGCAGCCTAGGCCTTAGTTCACACTCACTGGCTGCAGAATCTGAGCTGCAGGCCTTTCCCCTGCCCATTTGATATTATGGACTGTCACTCCCGTGCATGACAAACTGGTCATGAAGTAGCTGATGGAGATGCAGGGAAAGACTTTGCCCGTCACTTTCTATTATTGTTGCTTAAACTTCAGGAGGTGTTTCCAAGCCTTGAACAGTAAAAAGTTTCAGACTACAGAATTCTGGGACTCTTCTCTAGGGCCTGCTCAGGAATAAGCTATATGTCCTGGTCAGACATACTAAATATCAATGGAAGTTCTCACTCATTAATTCACTTATTCAATGTGTGTGCGCGCACATACACACACACGTCTGTGCTTTGGCATGTGCTTCTAGAGAGCAACTCTAGGCCTTGGACACTATACACACAGCAGCCTTCCCGAGCAGCATTCTTGCCATTCCGAATTCTTCAAGCCATTCCCTCAGATGTAGGGTACATTGTATTTTGCCGGCTCTTCTTTCACTCAGGGTCTTGGGACTCCTCAATGGTAGCTCACCTTTGATATCAGCAAAGTATAGCCATCAAAGGCAATTTGGACAAAAAGTAACAAATAATGTGACAGAAGTCACCTTCAAAAGGTAATTTCCTTCTTTCCAGGTACAAAATAGGCCCACTGCCTAGTCCAATAATAAACTGACCCCTCTCTCCATCTAACTAACAAGACTGAAGTATAGGTAGTTGTATTTGGAGACGGTAGAAATGTTATTGACAATAAAGAAGTATGAGCCTGTGCCCTTTCAAAAGCTAGCCCTAGCTGACGAAAGCCTTTTTGTGGCCTTGTCTAATAGAAGACCTTTCACAATGTGCGCTCTTTTCCATAACAACATTGTCTCATAAGGTCACACAAAGTCAACGTCAGCTGTTTAACCTTCAGCTCTCAACACTCACTACTAACAGGCAAAAGTTTCGCTTTCTAAAACCACCAGATACTTACCAGGGAGATAGTTTAAGAGAAAACATGTGCATAGCTATTATCAACAATTCCATTTATGGAGCTGCCCAAGACATTTAGATAAAATGAATCAAAGAAAAAATGTGTTTTTGTGATCTCAAAGGGGTTAGACTTTTAGACCCAAAACACTCACAAGGACATACAGTGTTTGCTCTTCTGTCTTAAGGGGCCCTCGGGGTTTGCATTAAGAGGCCAGAGAAAGGTCAGGGACCCTCTTAAAACTGTGAAGAGTGGAGCTATCTAGAGGCCAGTGTCTGAGCCAACATCCCTTGAGAGTTCCAGAAGAGGGGACCAGAAATTAACTCCTAAGTTCACAGGAAAAAAAATGCTATAAAACAAAGAGTTGGTGCTAAAGACAGAAGCCAAGCATAGCAAGGAAAGAGGATCCTCCCCAGTTTATTCAAGTCTAAGGATTCTTACAGGCATACAGGGTATATAAACATCCATGGTTTGTGACGCATCAGGTTCTTTCCTGGGTGTTTGAGCTCCAACAGGAAACAGTTCAGATTTACAGCCTACCATGAAAACGGACAGACAGAGGACAGCCTACAGTGACAACCCAGTGGAGGATGAGCGCATAATGGGACGAGAGACTCTGCTAGCTCCAATATATCCAGATTTGAGAGGTCGATATGAACTAACCTGTGGGTTAGAATAGATGAAAGTCACAGGGTGGAAGTAGATACAAATTGCCCAGAAAATGCCTTGAAAGAGACATTTAATAGTAAGATACACATTTGGCCCAGCTTTACTAAATGTCAGAGTTATCAAACAACCACATAAAACTGTATTCCACAATCTGATTATACTCGAAATGAGACAGAATCTTCTGAATGTCAAAAGAGGGATGACTTCATCAGTGACAGTTTTAATTATTTTAAATTAATACTTAGCAACCATATGATATGCTTCAATGTGAAGTAAACACCCAGATCTTCTCTCAGTATCTACCCATGCATTAGTAAATTAATAGGTCTCCAGGAGATCTCTATGATATGCTCTGTGCCCGAGAGTCACAACAGTGTATTCTCAGGAACATCAGTAACTATAATAAAAATGTAGAGATTACAATTCTCAAGGATAAGGCACTATTTTAGGCACCTCCTCTATTAGTGCCAACAGTGAGGATGGTTGTATGATGAGGATTGCCTATGTCCTAGTAGAACTGTTGTAGGAACACAACTGTAGTCTGAGGGATCGGAGTGGGTAGGAGACAGACAACAGAGACAGGACACCGTAAGCCCTGGATCCCAGAAGAAAGAGTAACTTGGCAGGAATGGAATGTCGTACTCAGTTATTTCAGATAAGTTCCAGTTTATCTCACAGTGTAGTATAGGCAACTGTTGGCCTAAAGGATAGATAATTTTCGATACGATTCCCAGCCTATGCTGGCTAGTTTTATGTCAGCTCGAAGCAGGCTAGCGTCATTTGGGAAGAGAGAACCTCAATTGAGAAGATGCCACTACCAGATTGGCCTCTATACAAACCTGCGCTGCATATTCTTAACTGATGAGTGATGAAGGAGGGTTCGGTCCACTGTGGGTGGTGACACTCCAGGCAGGTGTTTTGGGTGCTGGAAGAAAGCAAGTGAACCAAGCTATGAGGATCAAGCCAGGAAGCAACGTTACTCCATGATGTCTGCTTCAGGGCCTGCGTCCGGGTTCCTGCCTTCTTGTCCTGTGAAGGAGTGACGCTTGAGTGGGGAAAAAACCTTTCTTCCTGTAGTTGTTTTAGTCATGGTCTTTATCATAGCAACAAGAAGCAAGAGACAGAGCCCTTCTATAAGATTATGCTCAATTACTAAAGAAAGTTCTTCAGTAGCTACTGAATAGGTCTGAATCTTTCCATTGAATATTGCCTGATATTGGTAATGTCTAAGACTGATGCAGGTTTTGTGGGCAATCAAAGCAGTATCGGTTTAAGGTGGTTCTCAAATCCTTTGAAAATGCAGAGACTGGTGTAGAAAAGCAGAGAATGTAGAAGGATTATATTGTCGGTGAATGTCATTTCTGATTTTACATTCATGAGAGTCACTGGAGGAGGAACGGGGCTTCCAAACGTCCCTCCTTCCAGACAACGTGATTCTGTTGGCAGGAGCTGGAGAGTGAAGATTAGGCACATTTGAACAAACACTCAAGAAATTAAGATCTAGAAATCTTGGCAAAGACCACAGCTTTAGAGAGAATGAAAATCTCAGGGGGAAAAAAGATAAATCCAGAGAAAAGTTAATAGAACCCAGATAAAATATTACAAAATCACAATACTGGTGCATTACAGTGAGCAATTACCATGTCTTGTTCAGTTTCTGTTTGTTCTCTGCTGAGTCCCCTTAATGTGGTTGGTGGTTTGGAGCGGAGTGTGTGTGTCTGTGTGTGACCTGTTAACCAACGTGAATGCCACATGCCTGACTGAATGCCAGAGTCCACCCTAATTGTTGACTTATAAGGTTCACGTTCCTGAGTCTTTTCCAAGCTGCCAAAGGCTAGAGTTCATCTCAGGTGGATGTGCTGACTGGATTAAGCCTGGTCTGGTAAGAAAAGCACAAGAAAGTGACTCACCACTGATAAAACTTCACATCCGAGCAGGAATATAATAAAGAATTAACTTTGGGGGATGGAAATGAGAGAATATCTATTTTAAAGATTTCTTTAATCACTGGAAACATTAAGTCTGATGCTTTTAGTACTACATAAAATATTAGCCATATTTAAGCAATCAAGTAGTTATGAAAACAATGGGCATAATCACTTAATCATTATTAACTTTTAAAGATATGAAAGGCGTTAGAAGCACTGACTCAAATGCATGAAGAGACTCACCACCTAATGAGACATAAAATGAATCGAACATCCAATTAATAACGAATCTAGCATAATATACTTAACACACTTTAGTTCAGCAACATGTATAATTTTTTACATTCACAGGTGTATATGCATGTTCTTGTGTGTGATTATGCACATGTGTGTGCATGCATGTGAAGGTCACAGGGCAAACTTGGGAGGTGGTCTTCAGCTACTGCTCCCCATTTGCCTCTTTTGAGAGACGGTCTCTCATTGGCCTGGAACTCACCAAGCAGGTGACCCTTGCTGGCCGGTGAGCCACAGAGGTCCAGCAGCCTCTGCCTCCTCAGTGCTGGGATTCCAAGTGTGCCACCACACCCCGATGTTTTATATGGGTCCTGGGATTGTACTCAGCTCCATGTGACTTCCAGGCAGGCACTTTACTGACTGAACTATCTCTCCAATCCTCTCCCATTTTTTTTTTAACCTTCCTAAATTTTCAGTCTTTCACATACGCTGTAAAGAAACACACATAGTATATGCAGAGGAAACAAGTCCCAGTGTCATTGTCAATGGCTTTTCAGAAAGACTCCGGGCCAGCCACATTCAGAGAATCTGGCCACATTCAGAGAATCTGGTTGGATCACGTCCTTGTTCAGTCCCAGTCCAACTGGCCTTGGTGAATTCTCATTAGATCCGTCCCCTTGTATCAGTGGGTGATCGCATCCCTTGCAGTCCTGTTTTTCTTTTTCATTTTCTTCCTCCTTCTGCTCCTCATTTGGACCTTAGGGGGCTCAGTCTGGTGCTCCTATGTGGGTCTCCGTCTGTATCGCCATCCATCGTCGGATGAAGGTTCCCTCTGGTTTTGCCTTCTTTGCTCACGTTTTCTTTCCTTCTGCTTCTTGTTTGGGCTTAGGGAGTTAAGCATATACTGGATTTTTGGGATCCTGGTCTGTTTGGACACTCACCTTCCTGGACCTGGAGGAAGGGGGGAGGAACTTGAACTTCCCACAGGGCAGGAAACCCTGACTACTCTTAGGAATGGAGAGGGAGGAGGAGAGGGAGTGGGGGGAGTGGGAGGGTGTTGGGAGGAGGGGCGGAAATGGAAACTTTTATAATTTAATAAAATTACTTTCTAATCAAAAAAAGAAACACACATAGTATTTTTTTCATAATATTTTTGTATTTCTTGGATTATTTCACCGAAGCACATTATAGAATTGAATAAATTTCCTCAAGAGGTGCGACCAAACACATCTGAAATGCAGAGCAAACCATTTGAAAATGTCTTCCAGGGCGGAAAAATAGACATCAGTGAAGTGTTGCCTTTTTTAAAGCACCACTTCCCCCCTGTAATTCAAAATTCTTTTTCTGCTTTCTGCGCCATGGTCCCATGGGCCACTGAACTGCCAGCAAGAGCCATAATCATGGGCAGCAGAAGCCAGACACTGGGTCAGGGCGAGCTGGAGGCCCGCGCTGGCTGGTTGTGGGGCTGTCCTCACTCCCTGAAAGAAAGACTTTGCCAGAGCAAAAGACAAAGGGAAGTTTGACTGAAAACCAGTTGCCGTGACGTAGAAACAGATGTGACGGAAAAGCTCGAAAGGATGTGAGAAGCGCCACGACTGCTGTCGTTAATTGTATTCAAATAGTAAATGCACAAAAATTAAAAAAAGAAGTGTCCCAATCCGCCCCCTAAAAAAGGGCAAGCTGCTATCAACTGAACACATGTGACTGAGAAGTCCAAGATGACTCTTGTCCTAGGTCAAACTACTCTTTTAAACATTGTTTTTCATAGCTAAAGCGCTCCCGAAAGTACATCGTCTGACGGTGCCAAATTCACATAGTTTCTAAAAACGCTAAGTTGTGTGGGCGTTAGATGCTCTGAGCTTGCTCAGCACTGGGGGTTGAGTATGGCTAGGGGTACAGAGAATAGGACCCCAGGGTCCACTTACCCCCAACCTATTTTCAAAACCTATTATTAGTGGGAAGTGCGGGACAGGGGATGAGCGGGAGGAACGTGGGGCCTTCCCTCTTGGCAGCATGCTGACGGGGACGTTCTATAATTTCCTTCGCTGACCACGGAACGGCTAGCCATTAAGGCTTTTCGGCCCTGCACATTGTTGCTGTCGTCGATTGCCATACACATCAGAGATGACCACAAATATGGCAGGGGAGCTGTAAGCAGTGAAATCGAAGGATTTGTGGAGCAGTGGTTCAATAGGAAGGAGATACGTGACTTTCTGTGGGAATCCTCAATACGTGTGGGATTCGGTGAATGACTAAGAATGTTTGTAATGTGCCTTTTAGTAGGAAAAAAACTCAAAATAAAAAGTAAGCCAAAGTACTGTGCGTTAACACTACATGTAAATGCCAGTACTTTCACTAGTCAATTTATTCCGTCCTTACCTTCCCAGGTACACACATAAGTTATATGAAGGTTTTATTTCATAGCCCTATCTTTCCTTCTGTCTTCAGTCCTTATATAGCAAGGTTACAGACACCGAATCTTAATCTCTTCAACTTATACACACAAAATACTCCCCCTCAAAGGAGGTCGACAAAACTAAGCTATGCAGGCACACTGACCATCTGCTTCCAAACACTTGACTCTTTCGGTTTTGAATTCTGACCTCAAATGCCAACTGTAAACTGCTAGCAAAATAAGAATTTCTGAGTAGGTTCCCCTTAATTATCGAAAGTCTCTGTTTCTGTCTGCCTCAAGAAGGGTCAGGACAGCAGGAGCTCTCATTTTTCCTTATTAAAATGCCAGTATGCTGGGGAGGGAACATTCATTATGCCTCATTAGCCAACAATACACTTGTTGAATTTCTATGGTATAGCCTTCTCTGAAAATTACTGAAGAGTGGGTTTGTTGGGAAGCAAGATGGTGGGATCCTCTCCAGAGAGAAGGGGAGGTGTATTATCAAGGTTACAGTGTGCAGAGCACAAGCCCTATGTATGCAGTGTAATGATACATATATTATCTTCTCTAATCCTTGTTTAGCTGACATGAGGTAGATACCTTCTCCACTTCAGAAATGAGAGCATTCAGATACCAAGAGGTAACTTCTGCCATTTAAGTCCTAAGTGCTAGATAGCCTCATAAAAAGGTGCGTGAGTCCAGAGGCCTGGCTGATTCTTACCGTCCTGAAGGCAGCAGACTTACAGTCCCCACTTGGGAGGCCAGCAAAGCTGGCCCAGCTATCAAGCCTGAGCAGAAGCAGATATCTGCCCAGCTCCTCAACTAGACCACACAGAAAGCTCTGCTGTGGCCGGAACAGTGTCTGGCTCTTGCTGACTGGCCTACACCAATCCTCTTGAGTGAAGGCAGACCTCGCGTTCTGTGTACAGATGGCAGGAGCTACAACCTGTACAATGTCTTTCATGGAAATGATGGGAGCAACGGACCCACAGCCATTTGCCTCCCTCCGAAACTGCTTCTGAAGAGGAACCCTCAAGTCAATTGTTCGTTCTTCTTGTTTTCTTTAAAACTTTTGCTATTTTTAGTTATGCATATGTTTGTGTGTCTGGGTGTGGGCATGTGTATCTGAGCACAGGTGCCCACAGGGCCCAGAGGTGTTGGATTCCCCTGGATCTACAGTTACAGGTGGTTGTGAGCTGGCTGAGAGGGGAGCTGGAAACAGACTGTGGTCCCTTGCAAAAGCAATGAAAGCTCTTAACCTCTGTCTGAGCCATCTGCCTGCTTCCAAGGCAACTGTTCTACTATCTGAGTGTGAAGCACACCCACGTGAAGCATATGGTTACCTGACTTCCGGGGGATAACATGAACAGACATCTCTTCGCCCTCCATAGGCACCGAGGACAGACAACAAAACAATTGTACCCCAGTCCAGTTTAGTAGACCTTTGAGTTTAGGAGTTGCTTATAGAAGCGTGTGATAGGGGTTACATAAAAGAAAAAAAAAAGAAATCTCACTGCTTTACCAGCAAAACCACCCCGGCAAAAGTGACAACTCTTGGCAGCTCCATTGGAGAGTCTTCTTCTCTCCAGTGATTGCCGATGCCTTTAGATAGAACCTTCGAGAGCCATGTGAATCTTACAACTGTCTTAGTTTCCTGAGCCTTGTAACTTCTGTCATCTCCTTGAGTTCCATAAGTTTTTCTTCTCCCTCCAAGAAGGAATAGCTTGGTTTGGAGGAAACAGTTACAAGATACAAGGCATAGATATTTGCATCAATCCAGGGTGACCCATATAGAGTAAGACTGTAAAAAGGGCAAGAGAAGAGAAGGTTTGCACTGAAGCTCTTTAGACACATTGCACTCCGATGAAACACCAAAACCAAGACAACACCATTTTCCCTCACTGGCATGATAAATCTGCTCCAAAATGTGGATTCCCATAAATAATCTCCTTGAATTAGATGTCAGCTCCTAACTCCAACCCCCATTTTTTCCCTTGAGTACATTTTCACATACATACATAATTATATACAAACATACACACATATGTACAAAGATGTAATGAATTATTATCATATTTATACCATTTTACTTTCTGACTTAGGGTTACTATTGTTTTTTGTTTTTTTAATGTCACATTTTTTTATTTTTTATTAATTTATAAAAGTTTCCACTTCTGCCCCTCCTCCCAATACCCTCCCACTCCCCCCACTCCTCCTCCTCCCTCTCCAGTCCTAAGAGCAGTCAGGGTTTCCTGCCCTGTGGGAAGTTCAAGTTCCTCCACCCTCCCTCCAGGTCTAGGAAGGTGAGCATCCAAACAGACTAGGATCCCAAAAATCCAGTACATGCAGAGGAAACAAGTCCCAGTGCCATTATCAGTGGCTTCTCAGACAGTCCCCGTGCCAGCCACATTCAGAGAATCCGACCACATTCAGAGAATCCGGTTTGATCACATGCTCGTTCAGTCCCAGTCCAGCTGGCCTTGGTGAACTCTCATTAGATCAGTCCCCTTGTATCAGTGGGTGAACGCACTCCTCACGGTCCTGCCTTCCTTGTTCATGTTCTCCCTCCTTTTGCTCCTCATTTGGACCTTGGGGGCTCAGTCCAGTGCTCCAATGTGGGTCTCTGTCTCTATCTCCATCCATCGTTGGGTGAAGGTTCCCTCTGATCCTGCCTTCCTTGCTCACGTTCTCCCTCCTTCTGCTTCTCATTTGGACCTAGGGAGTTAAGTCCAGTGTTCCAATGTGGGACCCTGTCTCTATCTCCATCCATCGCCAGATGAAGGTTCTAAGGTGATGTGCAAAATATTCATCAGTATGGTTATGGGCCAAGGCCAGTTCAGGCACCCTCTCCTCTGCTGTCCAGGGAACAATCTGGGGACCTTTCCTTGAACCTGAGAACTAGGGTTACTATTGTTATGATGAAACACTATGACCAAACATAAACTGGGCAGTAAAGTCTATTTTGCTTACTCTTTAATGTCACAGTTCATCGGCAAAGGAAGGAAGCCAGGACAGGAACTCAAATAGGGTGGTAACTGGAGGCAGGAGTTGATGCAGGGGCCATGGAGAGGTCCTGCTTACCAGCTTGCTCCCCACAGCTTGCTCAGCCTGCTTTATGATAGCACTCAAGACCACCAACTCAAAAGGGAAGTACCACCGTAGTGGGCTGGGCTTTCCTACATCAATCACTAAATAAGAAAATACCCTGCAGTCTTTCCTATAGGCCAATCTCATGGAGATGTTTCCTCTATTGGGATTTCCTCCTTTCAAATGACTCTCATTTGTATCAAGTTGACATAAAACCAGCCAGCCCACCCACTCTTATCTCTCTCCTGTTCTTATGCCCAGCTGGTTCTCCCCTACTTTCTGTTGTGATCCAGTGAATTTCACTACGGTAACTTCTATGACCATAGTTAGGAAGTTATTTACTGGATACTGGGTAACTTACCAGTGGATGAAATGTATGAAAATCACTACCCTTTCCCCAGTTACTCAACTCTATGGGCTTCTCAAGAAGGACTCCACTTGAGTCCTTACATCCTCCAGGATGGAATGTTGAAGGGGTCAGTTTTGTACAGGTCTTGTTCAGGGAACAACAGTAGCTATATGTTTGTGATTGCAACAGAAGAAACATTTTTTATAATTGTCTTTGGTGTCTATCTATCTTGCTGAAGGGAGGCTGCTTGTTCTTCCCCGCCACCCGGCTAGCTTAGACCCGAAATAATCACACAGAAACTGTATTAATTAAATCACTGCTTGACCCATTAGCTCTAGCTTTTTATTGACTAACTCTTATATTAATTTAACCCATTTCCATTAATCTGTGTATCACCATGGAACAGTGGCTTACTGGCTAAAGTTCCCAGCGTCTGTCTCCAGTGGTACCATGGCTTCTCTCTCTGCCTTCCTTCTCATAGTATTCAGTCCTGTCCTCCCTGCCTACCTAAGTTCTGCCCTATCAACAGGCCAGGACAGTTTCTTTATTCATTAATGGTAATCATAGAACATAGAGGGGACTCCCACATCACTATCTCAGTTCTGGTGACTATGGAATGAAGATGACTGCTCTTGGAATATTTTTGTTCCACATTTTCAGGAATCCTATGCAAATTTCTATTAGAGTAAAGAATGTATACTTTTCTCATTCACATTTCTCATTGCCATTTTCTCTATTGGAGACTTAGAACTGTTACTAGTAGATCCAGCCTTGCTCTACTTTCCTATGCATGACACTATAGTCTCCTCTGGATTTATCTTACATCTAGAACACAGAGATGACATTGTACTAGTTATTTTTGTCACCACAGAAGGTGAGGTAGGTTTTGGCTTTCAGTTTCAGGGAGTTCAGTCCATCATGGCAGGTTGAGCCCGGCAGAGCAGAGCAGTGCTGCCTCCAAGGACGGATTTTTGTCCACTCAGTGACTTTTCTTTAAATCACCCTCACCAAGAAGTACATCTTGGCTTACTACACTATTCTATGCATAGTAAGGCTGCCAGTGAAGATTAACCACACCAAGTCCAGCCCTTGTGTGTTGGCACTTAAATATGTCACCTTAAACCATAGTATACCACTCCAATCCCCGAAAAGCTTGTATATATTTCAAAACACAGCTTACATTTTAGTCTATTTTTGACTGCTCCCAACGCTTTAGCAGTTCCTGATGCGGGAGAATTGTCTGTATTCTGTCAATCATATTTTAATAAAACGCTGATTGGCCAGGCAGGCAGTATAGGTGGGAAAACCAGACAGGAAGTGGAGGCAGGGCAATGAGAATAGGAGAAGGCTAGGGAGGAGGAAACTTCCTCAGCCACTCCTGCGCAGACCGAAGAGGCAGCATGTAACTTGCCCAGCTGAGAAAGGTACGGAGCCATGTGGCTACCATAGATAATGATAATGGATTAATATAAGTTACAAGGACTAACAAGAAGCCTGACCTAATGGGCCAATCAGTTTATAACCTAATGTAGACTCCGTGTGATTTTCCTTGGGACTTGCTGGCTTGTTGGGGTACTGGGCGGGACAGATACCCCAACAAGCTGGCCCTCATGTTACAAGTTCCAACTCATTTCAGAGTCCAAATTAAAAGTTTCTCATGGAACATAAGCAAAGTCTTAGCTGGGATCTCATTACAGCCCAGAGCTCCATGTCTATGAATTTGGGCATGTACATACTGATGGAAACTGCAACTGGCTGGGTCAGTTCCACCCCACGGTTTTGCTGCATGCAGCCCATCTAGTTACTCTGTTTGTCCAGCTCCGCTCATGCCCTACTGCTTTCTTCAGCAGATGTTTTGCATTTCTTGCATTTCCAAGATCCTATAGTCTCTACTGCAACTTTGGCTGTCCGCTCACACTTTCACACGCTGCTCTTTCAGGGACTCCTTGCAAGGAATCCAGTCTTCCTATACATTGCCTAACCTTTCATTTACAATCTACATGCCTGTAAAAATTACCACCTGGGTGGTCCCAAAACCTCCCACCAATTTAAGCGGTAACTGACATCCCCTGGACCATGGTTACCTTCATCTCTGGGTAATGAGAGAGGGGTGCTGTTGGTTCTTTCTTCTCAAGGAAAAGAACCCATTTATTTATTTATTTATCTATCTATCTATTTATCATTCATTATTTATCTGCTTGTTTGATTTGTGTGTGCTCTTGTGTATTTGTGTGTATGTGTGCGATGCTGAGAGTTAATCCAGGGCTTTGCACATGCTAGGCCAGTACTCTCCGCTGAATATATACATAACCTGGAGTCTGCACTGTGTGGGGTCCAGCATCTTCTTTCCGTCCTGGTGAAAAGTGCTTATCTTCTCTTTTTGTCACCAGTGTTTTCAACACCTCTCCTTTCTTGCCCACAACTTTCAATTTTCTCATTTTTGGGTCAGAATGTACGTTTTTTTTCCTTCTGAATTCCCACTATAAATCTAGCTAAATGCAGTGAGCAATAAACGTGCCATACCCTGAGTGTTATACTGTCCTTCAAGTTTCCCTTGAGAAATTAGTCTATTACTTCAATGTTTTAAGAAACACTAAACATAGACAAGTTTTTTGCAAATTCAGTAAAAATAAGCTCTAATCCAGTCCTCAACAGTTTCCTTGTTCCCATCTATACTCCTCTGAGTACGACTTTTATTGCTTACCTTACGTAAACATTTTGGTTTTCTGAATTCTCGCAAATCACCAGTTAAGCTCTTCTTAAAGGATCCTAGGGCTTCTCCAGCTCCTATATTCAGAGGCTTCCAAATTGCTTCCACAAATCCAGTACAAAGGTCCAAATACCACAAGGTGAAGTTCAGCCAATTTGCTACAGTTTTCAATATTAATTGCTTCTATCGTTGCTGCTACTAAATTGTGTGAGAGCAACAACTTCAGGGAAGGTTACAATGTTTAGCAAGCAAGGTTTTACAGATCAATGTAACAGGTTTTAAAGATGGCAGTCCTTTATGTTGACTTGATACTTTCTAAGGATATGAAAAGTTTTTGTTTTTTGAGCAAATCTTCTCTGAGAAATTCTCAAATAACAAATGCTGAGAGTTGTTTTTTGCTTCTGTTAAAGATCCCCTCAACAACATCTAGAATCACCCAAGGGGAAAAAAAAAATCCCTGGACATTCTTGTGAATAAATATCAAAATGGAGTTAATTAAGTTGTTAAGAGCTGCCCTAAATGTTGGTGGAACTGTTCCATGGGCTGGGGTGCTGCCCTGACCACAAAGGAATGGATTAGATGAGTGTGAGCGTTTATTTCCTACGGCTTCCTGACTGTGGACTCATCGCAAACAGCTGCCTCCTGCTCCTGTTGCTATGTGTTTCTCTGCAGGACGGGGTGCACCTCCAATGCTCCTGTTGCTATGTGCAGGATGGGGTGTATCTCCAATGCTCCTGTTGCTATGTGCAGGATGGGGTGCACCTCCAATGCTCCTGTTGCTATGTGCAGGACGGGGTGCACCTCCAATGCTCCTGTTGCTATGTGCAGGACGGGGTGCACCTCCAATGCTCCTGTTGCTATGTGCAGGACGGGGTGCACCTCCAATGCTCCTGTTGCTATGTGCAGGACGGGGTGCACCTCCAATGCTCCTGTTGCTATGTGCAGGATGGGGTGTACCTCCAATGCTTCTGTTGCTATGTGTTTCTCTGCAGGACGGGGTATACCTCCTGTTCCTGTTGCTATGTGTTTCTGTGCAGGACGAGGTGTACCTCCAAACTGTGAGACAAAAGATATCCTCCTTTCTTTAAGCTGTTTCTGCCACAGCATTAGAAAATAATTTGCAAATCTGCCCTTTTCACTTTTCCTTCCTTCCTCAGTGACCAGTGGACCTTTAGCAGCTATTGGTGTGTGGTGCATTGAAGCACAATTATTAAAAGCTCAGAGACTGATATTGGGATTCAGCCTGGAGACCAGAAAAGCAAAAAAGCCAGTCACGGCTTCTTACCTCAACCTCTGTCTGAAAATGGCGATCCTGCCTCCAGGAACCCCAGAATGGGACTGAGACTGAGAACTGTCTCTTCCTGTTTTATAATCCTCTCTAGGGCTGGGATTAAAGGCGTGCACCACTGGGATTAAAGGCATAGTATACACTGCCCAGTTTCTATGGCAACTAGTGTGGCTACTGGGAATAAAGATGTGTGTTACCTTACTGCCTGGTCTGTAAGGCTGACCAGTAGGGCTCCTTTACTCTCTGATCCTCAGGCAAACTTTATTTATTAAAACACAAATAAAATGCCACTGCAGCACAGTGTTGGGAGGTGATGCACTTAATTTGATTTTGAATGAACTAACAAATATTTTTTAAATTTTTACATGTTTAGCTTTTAGTACAGTAAATATATCATTTGCTGTAATTCACACAAATGGTGGCCCTTTGGGGGTATCAAAGATTAATGAATTTTAAGACATCTGAAAATGATTCTTTTAGAGACATTGTAAAACTCTAGCTATTTCCATATCCCCATTGGTCAGTTTAACAGGTTTGTGTGTGTGTGTGTGTGTGTGTGTGTGTGTGTACATGTGTGTGTATACTCCTGTTCCTGTTACTATGTGTTTTTCTGCATGATGGAGTGTACCTCCAAACTGTGAGATATATACTGAATTTATTCATTCTCCCAATACTCAAATCTTGATAATAAAGAGAAAGAAATTAAACCTGTAAGAGTTATCCTCTAACACTTTGAAAGTTTCTTCCAGTTTGGAGTGTTTTACTATGCTGTCATCAGAATAATTCTAGGCTCTATGCCTCCAAATACAGTCTGCTTTTTACCAGATTTATCTAATACCTATTATATAAACGTTATCTTCTTACAACGGTGGAGAAAAGACTGATGGAATGTTTTCCTAACTTCCTCAGGTGTCAGATATTAGATGGGAGAGAAGATCACACACACAACGGAGTTCAGATCGGCTTGCTGGCGCTCGGGCGCACAATGATCCTGTACTGTCTGGTCCAGCTTCCTGTGGGCTGCTCGGGGGCGGTGCACAATCCCTGGGCATTCTCCCAAGGGTGGGGCAAAAGCCATAATGACCTAACACCACTTTACTGAGCTTTAAAAAGCGCAGCAGCAAAGCTGAGACCAGCTGGAGAGAGCCCGAGGAAGCAGTGTAGACCGGCAACTCTCTGGTGTGGCGGTCAGTAACTCCTTCCTGAAGACCCAGCCTGCTTCAACTTTAGAGCTGATAAGGACATGCGTAGAAAGCTCAACTTCTTCCCCAGGCTTGGTAAATGAGAACATTCCCAAACTATGAAGAAATATGATCCATAAAGTCCCTGTTAGTCCCTGTCTTGATGGTATTGGCCTAGTCAATGAAACACGATCCTGAACAAATTCTACGTTGTCAGCCATTCCAAATCTTATTCTGTGAAAATCTATGGCTCCCGTTCCTTATGGTTGTGTAGAATATTGCAGCTCATGAAAGACATTCACCATAAAATGGACTAAGCAGGACCTACTGTCCTTATTTTACATGCCAGAAAATTGGAAAAGCAGAGATTTATTTCAGGTCATAAAGAATAGGAGCCCTTCGAAACCGTTCGCAGCATGAGGGACTATCATTCATGAACAGTCTTGGGTCATCTTCTGTCAGCCTCCCGGGGATTAAAGGAGAGCAAGAGAGTCTGAGGTGTGCACCAGCGTCACTGGAAATAGCATGCAAACACCTGCTGGCACAAGTTTTTCTCTACGCATCATAGTTACCAAAACACATCCAGGTGCTTAGGAGGTTCCAGGCTCTGGAGTGGAGTCTTGGTGCACATTCACCGGAAGTTCTTCGTAGATCTCCGCCCACCATGGGTCCCATTGGCCGGGTCCCCAGGTCCTGATGAATGGACAGCATCCTTATGCAATCTGTGTTGGAACTTCATTAGTGCATAACTATTTTCACAGCTGCTGCTCTAAACACAGAAAGGACAAAAATTTCCTTCATTCTCCCCAAAGCGCAAAGAGGGCGAGAAGACTCCATAGGCTGTGCTTGGCCTTCGAGCCAAACTTTTCCTCGGACAGGCTTTGCTTACTTGAAAAAAGATTTAACCTGGTCACGAAAACAAGCACTGACACAAAATAAGGTTCAAAACCATGAATAACCTGAAGTAAAATGTGAAGGCAAAGTTAACAGTGATACTGCTGTCCCTATAGGATGTGGGCATCTGGATTGTCCTGGTCCAGGTAACTGGTCATGTTCCTGTTTTGGTAGAATGAGAGTTCTAACAAAAATTATAAGATTTATAAAAAATGCATTTTATTTTCATCTTACTTTGAAAATTATATTCTTCACACACCCCAGATTTGAATCTCTCTGAAGAACACTGTCATGGTTGTATCTAATAGCCTTTAGTTATTTCTTTTGGACTCCAGCTCGTGGCCACTTGACTAGGTCTTCTCTGATGGCCAGCATCAGCCTTTGCAGCTGCAGTCTCCGAGCTCGCCACTCCCTGGGGGGGGGCGGACATTCACCTGCAAGACCATCACAGTTGCCCACTAAGCCACTGAGTACACAGCATTTAGGATTAGTCTGTCGTTGCTCTTTTTCTCCAAGTAGTAACAAACCTTGAATGCCCTATTTGAAAAACATATCTGAAGCCATAAAAGGCATTTTAGAGGAATTTAAATGGGTTAGTTACTCTTCTAATGGTCAATTGCATAGGTCTTTGGATGTAGAGCGGATTAAAGGGAAAAAAGAAGCCATTCAGTGCTGATCAGTCATTCTGTCATATCGGTGTCCATGACTTTGGGATGATGTCTTTAAATGACGAACCATGACCTGTGCTGGTTTCATATTGGCATCACTTTTTCAAAGGAACCTGTGTCTGTGTTTTATAAAGTAACATAACCATTTAACTGAACTATACAGTTTCATGGGATGTGACATAATTCATTGGCAGTCTGTCTAAGAGTTTATACCTTGAAGCTATGTTTATGTCTTTACTAAATGCTTATTGGATGGAGTTCAAGATTTTCAAAATAATACCATATTCTCTTTTATAGAAAGTATGCCATATCCAAAGACAGTCTTTGGATCACCAAACACTGGTAAAACCAGAGCAAAAATTTCTGTTTGACAAGCAAATTACAGCAATATAAAAGTTATTACATAAAAGAGAATGTCAAAAATTTCCTCACATCACTTTCTGATTAGACATTCACAATATTTTTATAATTCATCATCGTATTAATAATAACGGTTAAGAGGCATGGGCTCTAGAGGACACAGTACTGGCCTTGCCACTTGTGGCTTCTACAGGAGAAAACTTTTCTATACCCTCTTGTACTCCATGTCTAGAGTTTTCACATTAAATAAACAGCAGCAACAAAAGCTATCAACAGAATAAAACAATGAAAAATGTATCTGATATTGGCATTTTTATATGTACAAGACTTCACAGGAAAAAATATAAAGAAATATAGACTTAGGAGTCTATGTAATATTTTATCAAAAGATGATAAAGTATGGAGAAATAACTAGACAAATAAAAGGGTCTTTGAGCTTATAAAGGTAGTGCATTCTGGGAAAATAAATAAATGAGGAAATCTAGACGGTAGATAGGAGCTATTAATTCAAATTTGTTTGCATAGAATCGCATATCTATCATCTCCAATTGCTACCTTAAGAGCGGGTCTCTTCTTTACCAGGGAGAAGGGGGCACATTCCCAAAGGCAATTCACGACCTGCTCTTAAGAATACGGAGCAAGAACAGAGAACCCTCACTCTGCTTTTCCTCAATTGACTCCAACTCAAAATAATCCTTATGTCAAAGTGTCACGTTCGACAGCAATGTACTTTGATCCTGTTAGGACTCTATGACTTTTAACAAGTTCCTAACTTTTAAAAGTGTAATCATAGTGCCCACCTTAGAAGAATGTTGTGGCATTGGCCAGGTAATCCTTATAAGGTACTCAGCACCTGAACTTGATTCATAAAAATCCAACAGAGGATATCTATTACTCTTATTTTGTTGCTACTTAGTATTAAGTATGTATACTTACGCTTTGAGAAAGTGGAAGAATGGGGAAAGTTATATCAAGAATATTTAGTCTACAGTGTAATTGGTTGATGGGGAAAAGACACCAAAGCTTCGGTTGACCATGCGGTAGTGGCAGTAGAGCTAGAAGCCTGCGGAGACCTCAGGTTGTGGATTTCTTCTCGGGGATCTGTGTACCTCTTATCCATCTTAGCAATCCCCCTGCAGCTGTGACCTTTCATCTTCAGCAGAATTAAAATCGCATTGTGGGTTCTTCCTCCGAGCAGAAGGCATGCTTCTGATGTTCCCTTTTGGTCTCTTTCTCCGTTCTTGTTTCAAACAGGATGAGCTGAGAGCCAGACTTGGACCTGAGGAATACAGTCCCCAAGTTATACCTTGTAAAGATTCAAGAGCGAATGTGAAAAGAGAAGGAAATCTAAGCTAATAACTCAGTGTGTGCCTGCTCACTATAGCCAAATAAAAGAGATGGATGCGTCCAGAGCATAGCCAAAGTTCCATTTAGAAGATAAAGGCAAGATATTTAGGAAACACCTTGTAAGAGGGCAGCTGATCTATCAACAACCCGTTTACAGTGAGACTCTTATATGACAGGCCTGGTCCAGGTGGCTGCACTATGTCTGCCTTGCTTTATGAATTTCAACTTTCCTGTGGAGTTTCTTATAAGCTTTGCAGCATCCCTGTGCTCAGACTACCTACCATAACATATTAAATAAGTTATGTTAAATGGCAGCTCAGCAATATCAGAGGATTTTTAAGACTCTATTTTATGAGATTCATTTCTTTTTATGACTCTTTTGTCTGAAAAGATGAAATCCAATGGCATTTTTGAAACTTATACTTTGGCTGATAATCCAGTCTAGAACTTTCTTGCTCTTCCCAGTCTTTTTTTTTTTTTAAAAAAAAAGAAAATATTTTGACCTAATAATTTTTTCCACAGCTTTCATTCCTTCAGATCTTCTGGCTGAATCTCTCTCTCTCTCTCTCTCTCTCTCTCTCTCTCTCTCTCTCCTTTAATTCCTTCTTTCCTTCCTTTCTTTTTCTAAAGCTAAAGAAGCAGGGAGATAGCTCAGTGGGTAAGTGTTTAACACACAAGCACGGAGACCTGAGTTTGGATTCACTAGACCCACACAAAGCTGGGTGAGGCAGCAGGACTCTGTGAGGCAGAGATGGGGAATCCCCAGGAACCCCTGGACTCAGTGTAACTCAATTGCAAACAGCAAAGAGGTCATGCCTCAAATCAGAAGGAAGACAATGACCAATACCTGGGGCTGCCCTCTGATATTCATATGCAAACCTCCGCAACCTATACACACACCCGTATACATATCTGTATATACACACACACATGCACACACAAGCACACATGCTCTCTTTGTGACTGTGTCTGTTTTCTTCTCTTTCTGTTTTTCTCCCCCCCCCCCCACTCATGCACTCTCCAAACCTAAGACCAAGCACTCAGGTTTAATCAGCTTAGACTGACAATTCAGGTTATCAGCACCCCTGCTTGTAATGGGTTTCAGTAATAAAAAATTTTGAAACTCAGCCCCTCTTGCCTACTAGAAAATTATTTGCACAAGTGAAGAATGTCCATTTTTTTTAACTTGGCTTTGAACATTATTTTCTCATTGTTTGCCTTCTAGTGATGCCAGAACTATTCGCTTTCCGGATCTGGTCCTTGCCCAGGTTCACTGTTACATCCTACAGCGCACTGTTGGATTCGTGTTTGGCTTCTGGGCATTCTGCTCTCTGGCTTCCCATTTATTTTTCTCATTCCCTCTTTCCCAGGAAGCTGGGACTCTGAAACTTGCAGTTACAGGACTGGGATGTTCACAGAAATGCGTGTACACAAATGGGTGACGGATCTACCAGAAAGCAGTTCTTTCTCTACAAAGTCTAATGATAAGTGGCCTCTGTCGGGAAAACATCAGGCCTCTTACACAGGAACCGTGTGCCAGTTCAGCTCAGCCCAGCTCCTTTTTTGGGTTTTTTTTTTTTTGGTTTGGTATTCATTCTAAGAAGTTGCAGTTTCAGGAGAATGAGGTTATGGGGTTCTTATCCCACCACAAGCACTGTAACTTTGGAGAAGAACTCTTTGTAGTTCTAACTTCTGCAAAGATGGCGGTTTCCAGGCTCATTTTTGTACTCTGTGCTTGCAAATCCAAATTCATTTGAGTTTTCCTGCAGTCTCCTGATAGCCAGGGTAGGGACTTGATAGTTGAAGTGGAAGCTTCAATAAGTGTGAACCAGTTTACACTATATAACCCATTCCGTGTGCTCTTTATCTATGGCTGCAAAATTTCTTCACGTCCATATTTGATTTTGGCAACACCATGTTGTTTTACATTCTTATTTTTCTTTTTCTCTCTTGGTTCTCTCTCTCTCCCTCCCTTCTTCTTCTTCTTCTTCTTCTTCTTCTTCTTCTTCTTCTTCTTCTTCTTCTTCTCTCTCTCTCTCTCTCTCTCTCTCTCTCTCTCTCTCTCTCTCTTTCCCTCTCTCCCCCCTTCCCCCCTCTCTCTCTCCCCCCCTCTTTCCCTCTCTTCCTTCCCTGTGGCACAGAGAATGGGGCATGCCTGCTGTGTCAGAGATGGTTGTTGTCACATAATTATATTTCTTCTAATTTCATAGTGTCTAACACAAGATGGGTCACATAAAAGATGTGAATATATCTTATGAAAGTGCTGGTAAGTGCTCTCTGTTGATAGAATTCTCGACAATAAGTTTGTATCATTTATACATTGTAAACTTACAGCCATTTCTTCCTTCCTTCCTTCCTTCCTTCCTTCCTTCCTTCCTTCCTTCCTTCCTTCCTTTCTTCCTTCCTTTTACATACTAAGCAGCTGGACTTCTGCCATTTGCTACATCCATGGCCTACTTGAATTATTTCTGGCTTGCTTTGCTGATGAGAATTCAAGCTTTGAGCATCAGAATTTGGTTTAGTATTGTAAACTAAAACAAAGCAGTATAAATCCTTGGAGTTCAGACACACTAATATTTTCCAGGTCTCTTCCAAAGCCATATACAGCTATAGTATGGTTGAATTTGGAGTCTGTGTCACTAAAGAAAAAATGGGTGTTAAGTGAGATCATAAGAGTGGGGCATGATCCAGTAGAAGTGCTGTCCTTTTGAGAAGGACACCCCAGCGTCTGCTCTCAGTCTCCCTTCCTTCCTTACAAAGCAGCCTAACTGGCAACACAATCATGGACTGAGGAGATGGCACACTTGCTGGTGACATTGCCAACTCTAAGGCAGTCATGTGTTCAGTTGCCCAAGTATACTAAGATAGAGTTAAATTTTCTTTAAACGTTTCGCTAACAGAAGATCAGAGAGTTCGCTGCGAGGTCATGTCTCCTAGTAATACCAGAAGCCACACCCAGAAAATCTCACCAACGTGACTGCCCAAATGTGTGCTGAGCAAGAATAATACCAAAGAACATGTCAAACGATATAGGGAAAAGTCCACAGGACCTCAATGCCATACAAAGAGCTCTAGGCAGCTTAGGAAATTTGGGGGTGGGAGAGGTGGCTTCCACCAGGGAAGAGCACACCAAATGGTTGCCCAGTACCAAATTGTCAACTGTGGACATATGCATGTGGGTAACAGTATACCAACTCAACAGGTTATATTTAGGAATATAATTGTATGTACAAATGCGTATATACATTACAATAGCAATTAGTGAAAAAAGAGACCTTGAATTTTAATGAGAGTGAGGAGGGATAAATGGAAGGATTTGAAGGAAGGGGAAGGAAGAAATGTTGTAATTGAACTATAATATCGTTTTTTAAAGTTTAGCTAAATTTTTCTTGCATTGGGTAACAGAAAATGAAGGAAATGCAAAGTTTGATTTATTTTCAAACAAAAATTCTTATGAGGGGTTTCTCTAACTCTCACTAAAAACTGTTAAATATTGGTCCGAGTGTATTGCAGCAAAGACTTGGGAGCTTATGGAACTTAAAACTTCCAAATGAACTTCAAAGACATTTAATTGCCTTATTTAAACTTGAATAAATTTCTAAGAATAAGGAACCAAGTATTCCTGAGTCCTGAATAGATTATAAAGGCAAAATTATGTTTTCTTACATGTGTATATTTAACTGCTTATTAATCATGTAAGTCTATAATTTTGGAAAACAGTTAAATTTTTGGGCCAATAGAAATACGTGAATTAAGAAAGAATTGTATTTATAATGTTATTTGCATCACAGTTCTAGATATCAGACAAAATATGTAAACATAATGATTCATTTAACGAGGAAACATAAATTACTTGAGGCTATAAAACTCTGAGCATCATCAGCGTCTAGCATCTTACCCATGAGGATTCAGTTTTTCACTGTTTTATCCGCAAATAAGAACATTTTCTGAAACCAGAAGATTCTATTATCTAAGAATAAATTTTAAAGTAGGAATCATAGAATTTGAAGTTAAATTGTAAATATTTGGGCCCAAGAGATTGCTTGAAGTCAAATTGATCCCTGGTGGGAGAATCAACCTTGATAAGCAAGGGGCATTTCTACCTCTCAACAAGATTAATTTGTATCATTATATATTACCATGTATCCTCTCTTTTCTTGTTTGTGTGTGCATATGTACATGTGTATTTGTGCAGGTACACATGTGTGAACATACATGGGGGGCCTGAAGTCAAACTTAATTGTTGTTCTTCAGAAGCCACACTTGTTGGCTTTCGAGGCAGGGTCTTTCACTACCCTGGAACACACCAGCTAGCCGAGGCTGGCCAGCCAGCAACTCCCAGGTATTTCTCCTGTCTCTGCCTTCCCAGGGGTAGGATTACAAGCATGTACCACTATATTCAGCTTTTTCCTGGAATGCTGGAGATTAATTCAAATCTTCATGCTTGCATATCCAAGAATTTAATACCTGGGCTATGTATTCAACCCTCTTTGATTTTTCTTCATGACATTCATCATATTCTCAATTAGGTAATTATTCATATAATCACCCATGTAACAAGAGATTCTAAGTTCTATTAGGGAGGGACTTCATCTTTCTTGTTCATAGCTGTATTCCAAATAGCCCCAAAGGTAAGCACGCAATGACTGTTTGTTAGATTAATGAGCAAATGAAAGGAAAATATGTTCCCATTTCCAGTTTGGCAGGGTTATCCTGATGTATCTAATGCAGGTTGTGCCATCAGAGTGGCATTTAGAATAAAATTAAAAAGTCCCCAGAAAGGGTAATTTGTACTTTAGAAATTGGGGTAAAAAATTTGAGAATTGTTGGCAGATGGTTCAGCCAATTTCCTAGTTTCTCTCACCTACTAAATCTAATAAGGGGGTTGAATAGAGTTTTCAAAGACAAATAAATGCACAATTCAAAATCAAGTTTGGATGGGGGCTTCTGTGGAAATCTTTGCCGTGCTGCTCTAAGGACAAGCCCCATGTACACAAATAGTCTAGACAAATTTAAATGTATGCATGAGGAATTTTTAAAAACTCACTTTAAAAGGGAGGAAGGGAAAAGTGAGCACATGAACATTATGAAATCATAAATTTATGAATTACTAAATAGATAGATCATAATTTTCATATTTTTTAGATGGCTGGTAAATGCCCTTTTATAAAAAGATCTGATCATGGGGGTAATTTTCTGAATGAAAGGAGTGAATACACAAAAGTGTGTCCTGTAGGCTTCTCAGCCGACTAACAGCCTCCCACACCAGCGCAACTACTCAGTAATTAAAACGAGATAGAATGGTGAGCATTTTGTGGCTTTTATAATGCTTGGGAATGTGCGTTTTCTCTGCACTATTAAAAACTATTTATTTTCATTTTTAAATTTTCCCTTGTGCTTGCTTCTATCTTTAAGAATGTTTCCATTTATTCATCTCTGCCATTGCTCGCCAGAAGCTTTGCCATCTGTATTTGTTGCCCTAGGAGTCATTTCAATCGCTGGTTGAGTAAGAACAACATCCAGCACACTTTATGAACACTATTAGAGGTTCTGAGCTTTGACAGCAGGCACAGCCCCACAGAGACCAGCGAACATCAGTTGCAGCCCAGGGAAACAGCATGTGAGAGTAGATCCTAACCTGCTTCATGGTGTCAAATATTCAACCGACCAAGAAGGAATTTGCTATGCACAAGCTGCCCAACTGGTAGGAAGTAGTGCCAGCTAGTTCCTCAGCTTATTTATCCTTTGTCCCCTCCTCCCCTTTCTCCTTCTTTCTGTACTACTTGGAATTGAACCTGAAGGATATAGTACATTTTAGACAAGTACCACTGACTTGTCTCCGTAACCTCCTCTTCCTCCTTCTTTTTATTTTTCTTAATTTTGAGGCAGGTTTCACTAAGTTGCCCAGGCTGGCCTTGGATTTGTAATCAGCCCGCTTTTAAAGTAGCTAGAATTCCAGGGCCATGCACCAGACCCAGTCCAGATCAGAGGCTGGTTTGACCACATTAGGAATTTTACTGCAAGGTCGCAGTTGAATATGGCATGTTGGTGAAGTGGACAATGCTAACTTTCCATACATATACTATCCACTCTTTTGTCCTTCTTGACCTTAGTATTTCCCCTAGTCTTCCGTGTGTTATCAATCAAGAGCTCTGACACTCATAAGAGGGCCTAAATAAATACACACATGCACAAGGCATGTAGCTATGTGGTAGTAATGGATAGAAAAATCTCAAAACAGAAAACAGTAGCTGAACACAGTTCACATTCTTTTAAAATGTGTGTGGATGGGAATATAACAGCAGATACTTGTTTTGAAGTTTAGAAAACATTGTCTTTTCTCCTGAGAGATGACTCACAGAGTGAGTGGTTCCATCAAGGAAAACAGTGACAATTCAGGGGAATGTGTGTCCAATGTAGTGAATTTTGGTACCTGCACATGCCATGAAACTCCTATCCCTCATGTGACCTAGCACATGTATGTAGCCTCCAAATGTTCTCTAGTGCTATTTCCCAGTGGGTCTCCATCCTCTGCTATCAGCGATTACTGTTCAGTACAGACAACAGAACAACGTAGCATGGATGTTTTGTCTCTCACCTCTTCAGTTTAGCATAAGCTTTAAGGTTTATGCACATGTCCCATGTACCACTAGTCCATTAGTTCTTTGTTAGTGAATAGCAACACATAAACCAGAGCAGGTTCATTTTACTCTGAAGCTATTGTAGTAGAAGAAAAAAGATCTCAGATTAAGACTGTACCGGCATTCCTTAGGCTACCTAAGATACTTTGTGCTACTTGATATCATTTTAGGTGGCATCATGTTCTTATTTTATGTTATATTTGTTCTTGGAAGTATAAAGTAATATAAGGGATATTTTTATATTGGTTTTGTATCTGTGAAATTGTTGAAATCATTTATGAGTTCTGTTGCAGGGAGACAGGCCACTTGGTTGTTTCTGGCTGCTCAGCCCCGAAATAATCACACAGAAACTGTATTAATTAAATCACTGCTTGGCCCATTAGCTCTAGCTTCATATTGGCTGATGCTTATATCTTAATTTGACACCTTTCAATTAATCTGTGTATCACCATGTGGCAGTGGCTTATCAGCAATGTTTTGGCACATCTGACTCTGGTCTCACCAACTCCGCCCTTCTTTCTCCCAGAATTCAATTTCATCTTCCCCACTTAGTTAAGTTCTGCCCTGCTATAGGTCCAAAGCAGTTTCTTTATTCATTAATGGTAATCATAGCATACAGAAGGAAATTCCACATCACCTCCCCTTTTCTGTTTAAGTGAAAAGGAAGGTTTTATCTTTAACACAGTAAAATTACATATAACAAAATAGGTATCAAAAAAGAAATACAGTTACAATATTTATATCTACTTTATCTTTTATCATAACTAAAAAACTATAACTGTAACTAAAAATTCTTCAACTCCATCAAAAAACTCAAGAAGGATATGATATTACCTAAGTAAACAGGAAGTATATTGTAAGCAACTTTCAAAACTCTAGAATTGACAGAGATATCTTGTTGCCTAGACAGTTATCCAAAGTTTTTTGTACCACTGGGTCATCCATCTTTAGCCTACTGGTCCATAGTATCCAGCAGACTTTTTTAAAAGACAGTTCCACCTATATTGGCAATTCATCAGTCACTTTCTTCTATGTCCTAATGCATCCCTAATAAAGCTACTTTTTGTTTTTGCCATCTTAAGTAAACCTCTTGTGTAGAGGTGTCAGCTATCAAGTGAGGCATGCTTCCACCATGGAACATATCCAGGTTTTAATTAAATGGGAATTTGATGCTTATATTGGGCCTCCTAGGGACTATAATGATAGCAAATCAATAGGCAGGGAAGTTCTGATGCTGACTGAAGTGATTCTATCAAGGGGAAATTAAGCTTCTGCTGCACTGTTTGAATTAGAATCAGTGTTTCTGTATTTCATGTATATTCTAAAACATTCCCTATAATAAAAGTCAACAAAAAACTGTAATAGTGTAACCAATGATACACACACATACAAACACACACACACACACACACACACACACACACACACACACACACACACCAATGATAAAAGAACCACTAGAGCAGTGGTTCTCAACCTTCCTACCACTTTGATGCAGTTCCTCATGTTGTGGTGACCCTAACCACATAATTACTTCATTGCTACTTCATAACTGTAATTTTGCTGCTGCTATTAATCATAATATCATCATTATGATATTATGATTAATAATTATAATCTGTGTTTTCCAATGATCTTAGGAGACCCCTGTGAAAGCGTTGTTTGATTCCCCAAAAAGGTCATGATCCACAGGTTGAGAACTGCTGTACTAGACAAAGACTTAATGCAACCAAAGTTCTTGCTTGAAACCAAAGGAAATGAGAGGCCAAAAGAAGGAAGTTACAAATATTAGCTGAAATCATGTGACCACCTACAGAGATGAACACTCACCTATTTGAGTGTCTCTTTGTTTTTATATGTGTATACGTATTAGCAAACCATCTTGATTCTTTCCCACTCCCAAGCATGATTATATCAGATAATGTTAATAAGAACCAAAATTACACTTCAACTTTTAAGTTATTGTTCAGAGAAGAAAGAATGTGACTCAGAAATGAAAAAGTAAATGTTAATTAAAGTTGAATGTTGTCTCAGGTTTCTGTCCTGCCCGGTTCCTGCAATTGTTAAGTCTCAAAGAAATCACATAGAGGTTTACATTAATCATAAACTGATTTGCCCATTAGCTCAGGCTTCTTATTAACTCTTATAACTTACATTAGCCCATTATTCTTATCTGTGTTAGCCACATGGCTCAGTACCTTTTTCAGCAGCATAATCACATCTTGCTTCTTCTATGTCTGGAAAGTACTGCAGAGGGAGCTTCCCTCTTCCCAGAATTCTCCAGTTCTCATTGACTCATCTCTACTTTCTGTCTGGTTGTCCTGCCTATACTTCCTGCCTGGCTACTGGCCAAACAGCGTTTATTTAAAGCATAATTGACAGAATATAGACAATTGTCCTGCACCAGTTGAATTAAAAAAGTTATCCTCTTTGGGGCAAGTTTCAGTATACTTTTTAGTCACATACCTGACATTTGTATTCTACAGAAAAAAATCCACAGGATCTCCATGACTTGGGCGAGATGTGATATCCAAGAGGAGGCTTGATGAGGATCCAATGGTGAAGGGGCACCAGAAGCCAGAGGCCTTGAGCCCGGCTAGTGACTCATTGCAATAAATATTTGCTAGTAAAGCTGATAGGACAAAGAGATGTACTAAGGATGTGACACACTGAGGATCCCAATGCCATCAGGGTGAATATAGAGGTGCTGGAGAGGTAGGAAAGATGGAGAAGCAAAGAGGTTTTTGTTTTGTTTCTGTTTGTACTTTTGTTTGATTGTTTGTTAGCTTGTTTTGCTTTGGATTGGTTTGTTTCTTTTCATTTTCTTTTGGGGGACACTTCAGGGTTGAGGGGAGGATATCGAGGGACTGGTATGTGAGCAGAGTTGGGTGCATGATGCTAGAGTCCCAAAGATTCATTGAAGAAATTATGTTAAATTAAAAAGGAAAAAAATAATTTTACAACTGCTTTTCTCATATTTTTTATTATTAAATAATTTACTTTTCATTTTACATACCAACCCCAGTTCCTCTTCCCTCCCCTTCTTTTGCTCCCCCACATCACCTATTCCCATCCCTTTCACTCTTCAGAGGAGGTAAGGTCTTCTTTGGGGCGTCAATAAGACTCAGCAATACCACTCTTGGGCATGCATTCAAAAAATGCACAATTGTACCACAAGGACATTTGCTCAACTATGTTCATAGCAGCATTATTTATAATAGCCAGTACCTGGAAGCAACTTAGATGCCCAATCAACTGAAGAATGGATAAAAAAAAGAAAGTGGTACATTCTCTATTGATTTTTGAAAAGACTTATTTATTTTTTAAGTGCATTAGTGTTTCACCTGCGTGTATGACTGTGTTAGAATGCCAGATCTCCTGGAACTAGAGTTACAGACAGTTATGCGCTTCCATGTGGGTGCTGGGAATTGAACCTGCGTCCTCTGGAAGAGCAACCAGTGCTCTCAACCACTAAAACAGCTTTATAGCCCCTTACCATTGTTTTTTTGTTTGTTTGTTTGATAGCAAACATAGTTGAAGGGAAGTTATGTATGAAAGTGTCAAGTTATAAACGGGTAGACGATGGTACCTGTCCTGGAACAGTTTAGCTAAACTAGAATACTTCTTAGAGTGACTTTAGCTCTGTAACCTCAGCTTATGAATGTCTTCAGAGAAATCTGTGTGAGATGGAAATGGTAGAAGTGACCCAATAATCTCATTCTACAGCAGTTAGTATGGTACCAGGCACTGCTGTAGAACATGCTTGTATTTACTGATCAGCTGGTAACCTAGGCAACATTGTGGGAAAACAGTTGGTGTGCAGAAATATTATTTTAGAGCCTTTTAATCTGAGTCCAAGTCATGAGTAGTTTCATAGGGCAGTTTGCAATTCACTTCTATTGTCAAATGGCAACACATTCGGCAAACGTGTGGTTCTTGTTTGCTCAGGTAGGCCCTCGTTCTTTTTCATGAATTTTAATTTCTCCTCATAGGCTCTCTCAACATTATAACTTTGTCTTTTTATTTCCTTGGTAATTTCATGTCTAATTTGCCAACATACCTATAGGCTGCTTAACTTTGCTTAACACCATATCCTCAAAATAAATCCCTTATTAAATACCCCTGAGCAGGTCTGTATGTCTTTTTATTTCCTTGGTAACTTCACATCTCATTTGTCACCATACCTATAGGCTGCTTAACTTGGCTTAAAATCAAATCCTCAAAATAATCTCCAATTAAATACCCCTCAGCAGTATTGCATGTCTGCTCCAACCTTAACTGATGTGGCCTTGATTCTTTCAAGACCTAGAATATTATATCTTTATGACCAGATCATCCTCATTCTAAGGTATGGCCTTTATGGAGTTTCTATTGATTCTAAAGAGGGTGACAATCTATGGAAATACTGAGATAAAAGTGAACAGAGAAATTATTCCAAAATAGCCAGGGAGGCTCTTGAGACTATAGAAATAGAAGACACACACTGCTCAGGCTGCTCAGGAAAATGAACTTTTGGTGACATTACCCTTGGAAAGAGAGTAGATAAGTACAATGTGTTCAGCCTCCAGATGTATAATGAAATCTTCCCAGACTCTGTTTTATGGACATATTTACTACGTATTACATATGTATTCATTTTCTACTTCCATAGTTTCTAGGCTTGAACCAGCCAGCATAGGAAACTGCAGCAACGCCTTCTTGCTTTTTAGCTCTGGGTGTTCAAGTCACAGTTCTTCCATTCCTGTCCTTTCAAACCAAGTCCTGATTCCGGAGCTTTGAGCCTGTGTGTGTGTGTGTGTGTGTGTGTGTGTGTGTGTGTAAACAGCCTACTGGTCAACCAGACATCCCAGGGAATCTATACAGATTTCAGAAGCTCCTCTGTTTAGCTCACCTCACTCTACACTCCACACCTCAGTGGCTCTGAATTCAAACCTCAGGTCAGGAGGACTGTTTTATTGTCTTTAAGCTTCTTCCTAAACCACAGCCTAGGAAGTGATGCCAGAGCAGAGGCTGGCACAGTTACAGAGATCATCTCATGTTTCTGTTCTTTCAGGGATTAAAGTCATACAGTGCTTCTTGTTTGGTGTCCAAGTGTAATGGGTCGCATATTTTGTCCAGTTTTATAGCTGCTAGTGGCAGGAGGCCTACTGTGACAGAGGTCCCCTATTGTAGCTGGAAGCAGAATTTGTTGGCTCAATTTCTATTTAATCCCCAGCAACAGATAAATCTATTTACATAGACTGTTCTTTTAGAGCTCAACATCACATTAAACCAAAAGGAATAAAGACCACAGAAAGCAGAATCTGTTAAAATTCTCTCCTCTCAGTCATGATCCCCCAACAGCCCATACTACTTAGAAGTTGATGATTATCTTAAAAGCAGAATTAATAGAATGATTAGTGATTTGCATGCAAATTTTCATTTTGTTCCTTTTGTTCAGCTTTTGGAATATTGGAATCTCCTATGTATGAGTATTAATATATAAATCAATAATTTCCTTCTTAATGAGATATTTAAAGCTTATTATAAGTCAATTTGACCAAATACTAATTCATCTTAATGTGTTGAAGTTCACTGTTAGTTCCTAATTTAAAATGTGAAGTTATTATTAAGTTTCTTTTGTGAATATTGAACTTTATTATTTTGCACTTTGATTTGCTTATTCTGTGTAACTATGCAAGGGCAATTCAGTACTATGGAAAGAAGGCAGAAAGATCAAGAAAGAAAGAGAGAGAGAGAGAGAGAGAGAGAAAGAAAGAAAAAGAAAGAAAGAGAGAGAGAGAAAGAGAGAGAGAGAAAGGAAGAAAGAAAGAAAGAAAGAAAGGAAAGAAAGAAAGAAAGAAAGAAAGAAAGAAAGAAAGAAAGAAAGAAAGAAAGAAAGAAAGAAAGGGAAAAATCTAGAACTAAACTCCAGGCCTTACATGGAAAGGAGACCATACTCTCTTCATTTCCCTTCCTGTCTAGAGCAAAGAGAGTGCATGGGTTTGAAAGAAATTTCCAAAGAAGTGGTATTAGACTTACAGAGAAAAATAAATGAGGTCCATCTTAGACATGACAACCTGAACATATTCCTGCCTTTATTATTTATTCTTTTGTTGCTGGTTCTCAATAAAGTCTTTTTGATTGTTTGGACATCTAGGTCACTTTCAGTTTGCATGTTTTAAAAGAAATTCTTGAGGGCTAGGGAGAAGGCTCAGTCAGTGAGGTGCTTGCCATACATGCAGGTGGGTGTGAGCTCAGTCCCAGCACCAGGCAGAAGCTGAGCGTCTGTGCCTGTATTCCAAACTAGGACAGTAGAACTAGAAGAATACTCTGGGTTTGTGATCAATCACTCTAGCCCAAGAGGGGAGCTCCAGATTCAATGAGAGATTTGATCTGAAAAATAAGATGTAGAATGATTGAGGAAGACATCTGTTGTTAAACCACTAAAATCCATGTGCGTGTGTACACATGTATAAGTGCACATGAACATGTATATACATACATTCAGAGAATATATTAGTTCGACAATAGAGGCTGTTGTTACTGCTCTTGGTCACCCACATAAATTAGATAATAACTCAGATTGCTAAAGACACCACATATTATGGATACAGGATACAGAAAGTATTCTGGGATGGAAATGTTGGATAGTATCTATGGTGTTGCAAGGTGCTATCAGCATGGGGATAAAAATCTTTAATAGTCTCAGCAAGTTGTGGACATGAATGTTTTAGAGTTAACCTAGACTGGATTTGAGGTCAACTCCAAAGGAAGAAATACGTATCTGACTAAAAACAAAAGAAAACAAAACAAAGCAAACAAAACCCCATGATTAGGGTAAGGGGAGGTCAGAATGTACTCCTGATGTTTAATTAAATGGGCATGTAGTTGAACTGCCTTCTAAAGGTTTATGTTAATACCCTTCTATTAGTTCTATTCTCAGCCTTCATCAGAGATGAGGGCTAATGTGGAGAGTCATAATTGATTAAATACCAGGTGAGACATTTACTTCACACTTTCCAACGACCAATGAACCATGGAAGAAGGGACAGAAAGGTTTTGTGTGAGAGGCAGAAGCTGGAGCAGGATGCTATAAAATGATGCTGTCTTCTGGATTTGACAGAACACTGGTGGCTACCTGCACCTGACTTGCACCAGGGGGAAAAATGAAGGAAAATATAAGGACATAAAAGTAGGAAAGAGAAGGGAACAGGTTATGAAGAAATGTTCAGCAGAATTTGGAGGGGACAAAGAGTTTAATGAAGTCAAACACCACTGCAATGCAGTGTGATCAATACTGTGTGATCACACTGAGTTATAAGTGCACAGTCACACAAAGAATCCTCTTAGATTTTCCTGACATTCCACTAAACAGTATTTGATCAGATGTGTTCTCTCTGGTGTAGGTGCATGTGTGTGTGTGTGTGTGTGTGTGTGTGTGTGTGTGTGTGTGTGTGTGTGTGAAAGAGAGAAGGGGAAGGAGAGAGAGAGAGAGCGAGCGAGCTGCACAGCACAGTGATTTGAAGTGTGGGTTCAGACTTGAGCAAACAATGAAATCTGATGCGTCACTTTTGTTTTTAGACATGTGGTATGAATACTTCCCTCTTTGCAGGCTTAAAGGAGCTCAACTCTGCACATTACTCAGACCACACAGAACAAGCAATAAATACCGTTAACTTTACTGGTGTTGGTGCAGCATGCCCACAATCCCAGCATCTTAGAGACAGAAGCCAGGCTTGTGAATTCAAAGTCCGCATAGCCTAGTTCCAGGCCAGTTTGGGCTACAGAGAGAAGCCCTGTCTTGAAACAATGACAACCTCTCCTCACCATCCTTTGACTGACCTTCATCCCTCAGTGAGTGGTGAAGTCACATGAATCTCTGTGGGAGGAGGTTTGGGAAAAGAAGGGGGAATGGGAGGGGGGAAAAAACAAAATTCAGCATATAGATGTATGACATTATCGAAGAATAAAATGAAAAATATATGAGACACAAACACACAGAGAGAGGGCAGTGAAGAGAGGAGAGGGAAAAGAAGGAGGGAGGGAGAAAGAGAGAATGTTTGCTATCATAATTATTTTGGATCAGGGTATGTGTGAGTTTATATGTGTGCAAGCAGTAAGCAGTCTCTGGCTTTTAATGGTACCACACCATTAGGAGATGTCCTTGACTTTTCAGCTTCATCACCCTGGACTAATGGCTTTGCATCAATACCTACTTTGCACTCTCCCAAATACGCTCATTTGGAGATTCATGATCCTTCAGCCCAGGAAGTCTGCGGTTAAAAACGCTCTGCTTTGGACACAGTAGAGGCATCTGACTGGAAACGCGCCAAGGTCCCTGTGACGGCCTACGATCAACACCTGGCGCAGACAGCTAAGTGTTTGTGCTGGTGGTACTGCGAAGGCTTTTGCAATTTAATAAATGTTAAAATGTTATGAATACATTTAACTTATGGAAATGACTTTGTCAGAGTAATAAAAATCATTGAGTTGAATATTGTTTTCTGAACTCCACATTAAGCCTCAAGTGGAAACCTCATGTGCTCTGCTTTGTAGAACGTAGCTTTATTTCGTTCTCTGCAGGAAGGCGCAGTGCAGACGTTCGTACTTATCTCTAATTCCTCTAAGATTAGAATTCTTGCATCCGGTAATTGCAATCCAATCTATTTTATTTGCTTATTGATTCTGAGAAAAAGGATGATGCTATTTTTAATGGATTCAGAAACATATTTTTGTGTACACAATCTCATTATTGCTTTCAGTAAAACTGCATAATGTTTACAATTCCAAGACCTCAATTCCTATGAACTGCTGCATTTAAAAAAAAAAGGCATTGTGGTATTTGAATTGGAATGCCCTTCATCGGCACATATGTTTGACTGCTTGGTTTTCAATTGGTGGAACTGTTGGGGAAAGATGGGAGGTGTGACCTTGTTGGAGGAGTTATGTCTTCAGAGGGAGGAATTCAGGGTTTCAAAAGACTTGCTCTGTTCCCAGCCTCCCCTTGCTTCTTTACCTTGTGATTGTGACTCAAAATATGAATGCTTAGTTACTGCTCCAGCACCCAGCCTGCCTGCCTGTCACCATATTCTCCACCATGAAGATTTTGGACTCATCCTGTGACACTTTAAGCCCTAAATAAACTCTTTCCTCTGTAAGTTGCCTTGATCGTAGTGTTTTAGCACAGTGATAGAACGGTTTCTAGGACAGACATGGAAAGAGATTTTCACATCTTTGCTATTTTATATGAGCTTAAAGAGTAGCTGTCCCATTTGGTTTTGAAGCATTAAAAATGTGGTCAAGTCACCAGATGCAGAAAGCTGTTTGTCTTGTTAACCTTGATGTCAACTTGATGGAATTTAGAATGACTATGGGAACAAATCTCCAGGTAAAGCTAGGAGGGATTCTCTCAGAATAATTGAGGTAGGAGACTCACCATATGGGAGCCATGTTCCATGGGCTAGAGTTTCAGGACCGGTTTGAAAGGAGAAAGCATCCTGACAGTGGAGGCCATGAGACCAGGTGCTTTCTGTGTCTGCCACCGCACCTCCCCTGCCACCATGGATTATATATTTCCTGACACTAAGCCAAAACAAGTTCTTCCTTTCTTAAGATGCTTGGGCAAGTTATTTTTATCACAGCAACACACATAACTGCTACATGTACTTGTGGTTCTGGTTGAAAAAAGGAATAGCACAGATTCTGCAGAACACGTTTTTCTTATCTCTGTGCTTGCAGAAACTTATAACTCAATTGTTTCTGCACACCTAATGAATATTTAAAGCATGCAGGATCATTTTAGAATTCAGCGTTTTTATTCTATTCAAAATTTGAGTTAGGCTAATGAGAATATTTAGTGGTGATTCATAGTCTGAGTTACGATATAAAATAAAGTTTTATTACCTTAAAATGTGAATATTGAATTTTAGGTTATGCAGAATTTTTCATTAATAAATAATTGAGCATGAGGTGTCAAGGTAATGTTCCTTAAAATATGTTTGAAGGAATAAATAAGTATATTAAAGATATGATAACATTTTGTTCTGATTCAGTTTGTTGTAATTCAATATAGATCTGCCCAACTAATCAAACCCCAAATTCCTGGCTATAAATGTGATATTAAATAAAGTAAATTACAGATAAGGCTGGATAAGGCTGTGCTTGGTAGCACATATCTTTAATCCCAGAACTAAGGAGACTCTGTGAGCTCAACGCCAGCCTGTACTATGTAGTGAGCTCCAGGACAATCAGAACTTCATAGAGAGAACCAATATCAAAGCAAAAAAAAATGACTGAGGATAAGGCTCAGTTGTGAAGCCCTTGCCTAGCGTGGATGGGCCCAAGGCCCAATACTTACTACAACAGAAATTATAAAATGTATTCTCTTTATAGTCTCTTGCAAATATGTGGGGTGTGTGTGTGTGTGTGTGTGTGTGTGTGTGTGTGTGTTTGTGTGTGATTAAATTTCAATTGAAAACAATTACTACGTCTATGTCTACCTTTTCTGGCCCAAAATAGAAACAAATAATATAGGATATGACTTATTGAGACAATGTGGGAATTACCATCAAGGCATATTGCTAACTGTAAATTAACTCTCTGATGTCCACACATTGTGAGGACAATGCACATTTGATAGCAATATAGATTCCTGAGCTTGTAGCATGGCACATTTTCTCCTAAGACTGTGCACATCATCATTTCAACATTGAACTCCATCATCTTTTCATTATTTAGCTTGGTTCATAATATAAGTTGTGCTTTTGACTAGATTCAAAATAGGTGTGACTGAACATCTCACTTGAGTTGGAGTAAAAAAAAAGGCTTTTTTTTACACATAAAGACAACAAAGAAAGCAAATGGAATAGATTGGCGCTGTTTACTGTGTTTAGAATGAGCAGGTTAATGAAATGCAATTATTGTTTGAATAAAGAAAGAAACTACAAAGAATGGCTTCTTTAAGAGAAGTCTTCCTGACTCAGTGTTATCAGCAAACAACAACAAAACAAAAAAATCACATGGCTTCTTTAAGATCCAGCTTCCTGGTTTGTGCTGGCAGAATGAACTCTGACTGTTTCGGGAGATCCTGCACTTAAATGCACTTAAATGGGGTCTGTGAGCAAACATGCTACATGTTGCATAATGGCGACATAGATCTGAGTCCCGGAGCTGGGATGATGGTGTGCATGTCTCTGCTATGTTGGACTGTGAGGAGCCAAAAGACAAGCAACCTTAGTCCTAGCCATGCTTGCTCAGCATTTTTTTTTAAAGGCACTACTGGTCAAAAAATAATTACAGATACTCAATAAAGATAGATTTAGATGAAAAAGACCACTAAATGGGTCACAGTGTTAGATAAATGTATATGGGCTTGTGTAGAAGGAGCAGCGGGCTGTGTCCCACCACCCGGCTCCCCGCTAGCTTTACCTGAAATAATTACATGGAAACTGTATTCTTTTCAACACTGCCTGGCCCGTTAGTTCTAGCCTCTTATTGGCTAGCTGTCACATCTTGATTAACCCATTTCTAATAATCTGTGTACCACCACGAGGTCGTGGCTTACTGGGAAAGATTCAGCATATCTGACCTGGCGACTGGTTCCATGGCGTCTGCCTCACTTCCCTTCTTCCCAGCATTCTGTTCTGTCTACTCCACCCACCTATGTTCTGACCTATCAGGTCAAGCAGTTTCTTTATTAATTAACCAAAGAAAGCAACACATAGAAAGAAGACCCACCTATATCATTATTGGGCTTGGGAGAGAGAAAAAAATAGTTACAGAAGGAAGTAAATAGTTTTTTTTAAGTAAAGTATTTAAAGAGACAAAGTACAGACAGTTATAGACTAAAAAAGGTAGAAATAAGCCAAGTAAAGATGGAATAAGCAGGAAAGTATGAATTATGTATATTGTGTTTTCTTTGAATTTTTTGACTGTGAATGAGATAAGTACAGAGAGACATTACATTGTTCAGGTTGCTAAGCTAAACCAACATAGATATTTTAATGGTATCTTAACTACACAATTTGAGTCTAAGGATATATTGCTTTGGAAAAGAGGTACTGCTTTTGTTTCCATAGAGGATAAAAACCTGTAGATTCCTTATCGTCTAATATGATTTGATCAGACAAGACCCCTTGAATCCAACATCTATGACAGCTTCAGGCCTGCTAGCTGAAATGGACCTACCACACAGGAAACTCCATGAACGACCTGATTAACAGTGCCCCAATCAGCAGAAAGAAGTCTAGAGAATAACACCCAAATTCCCTAAATGGTCGTTTATAAATGTTTGTTTACATTTAAAGGGGGGTATGATATAGAGATGAATACTTTGCATTGGTATGGATCTTGGTTTATTGATACAAATTTAAGGTTGATTTTGTTACACTGTTTTTATGTATTTCTGCTCTTGATTAAGGTATTGTGTTTGTGCAGCTCATTTAAAAATGCAATGTATAGTTAAGAAATAGATTAATAGATTGTCATCTATAATAGTCAAACTTGTAGTCATGTTAGTCAGGTTTTTTAGATGTATAGATATATAGTTGAGTTGGATAGATATTTTTCAAACCTTTCAAAAACTAATAGAATATGGTATTTAAAATGTTTTAAAAACTTAGGACTTTTCATGACAATGAGACACATCTGCTCCTGGCAGCACCAATCTACTTCAAGAGGATGGTGGACATTGAAGAGATTCCTTATGGAGTTTGCTAGCCATTTGGTCAAGAAACTGTTCTTACCTGCACTGCTTGATGGTATGCTGTATGAAATGGACATGCAGGACCCACAGAAAAATGACTGCTGAAGTTGTCTAAGGAAGGTGAGACAGTACTTCAGCGTTCCTACTTCATGAGAGAACTATAAAACATTTTTCAGGACACAGAAGAAAGTGAATGACAAACTGCCAATATAGGTGGAACTGTCCTTGAAATTTCCTGCTTCATGGAAAAGTCATCCAGATACTATGGGCCCATGGCTAAAGATGGATGCCCCAATGTTACAGAAGAATTTTGGGTGACTGTCCAGGCAGCAGGATGTCTCTGTCAATTCTAGAGTTTTGGAAGTTGCTTGCAGTGTACTTCCTGTTTACTTAGTTAATATATCTTTCTGGAGTCTCTGATGGGGTTGAAGAATAGATAGTTATAGTTATACTTTTCCTTAGTTATGATAAAAGATAAATTAGATATAAAACTTTATTAGACTCACAAAGATAGGATAAATGATAGAATATTTTCCTTAATTTGTCAAATGTAAATGAACTAAATCTTGTAACTATCATTCTTGTTTGATAACTGTTTTGTTGTATATAAACTTGATATGTTAAAGTTAAAAGTTCTCTTATTATTTAGACAGAAAAGGGGAGGTGATGTTGGATTCCCCTTTGTATGCTGTGAATATGTTTTATTACTATTGATTAATAAATAATCTGCTTTGGGCCTATAGCAGAGCACAGTATAACCAAGCAGGGAATCTGATATATAGAGCGAGAGAAGGTGGAGTCAGAGGGATACCACCAGCTGAGAAAGGAGAAAGATACCCACCGAGCCTGCAGGAACCTTACGGGTAGACACAACCTCGTGGTGATGCACAGATGAATAGATATGGGTTGATTTAAGATGAAAGAGTTAGCTAGAAATATGCATAAGCTAATAGACTACGCAGTGTTGTAATTAATATAGTTTCTGTGTCATTATTTCAGATCTGAGTGGCTTGGAAATGAATGAACAGTCTCCATCTACAACATCCATGACATCTTGTCACATGGCTGCCTAAACATGACCGGAACAAAGATGACACTAAGAGACTAGCTAATGTGGACAGGGAAGAGTTCATGAGGCTTCAACCCTAGACAAAGAATGACAGTCAGCTAAAAAAAAAAAAAAAGAGCTGGGTTATGTTAAAGCTATACCTCCAAACCACAATCAGTTGATACCAAAACCTAAAATTAGTCTTACTTAATGTAATACACATTGTCCATTGGATTCTCTTTTGCTGAATTTTGTAAATTCTGAATTGCACTGAAAAATAAATGCATGTTCTGTCCCCAAGGAAACATAAACATGTCAGCACGACTTAGACAGAGATGGCACAAAGACACCCAAAGCAGCAGGACTCACTCTAGAATGTGAATGCTGCTTCCAGACGCCGCTCATAAAAGATCTAGGCCAACCTGAAAACGTAGCTCAGTTGGGGGAGAGCTTGCCTAACACATACAATGCCTTGCTAACACTGAAATGCTTGTGTTTGCTGGGATACTGAAGTCTCCTGGAATAAATTGTTTAAAAGGGTCACATTTTGCCTAGAGTTACATCTCACAGACCATGCCTCATAACGCAACATCATTCTTGGCTCACATTTTAAATCTGTAAAAACTTAAAATGTGGATGTTATCTTTAAGAAAATCATTTTCTTTTTTCCCCTTTCCATGAGACTAGGTCTTTTCACATTTGTAACCAATCCCATGTAGACACTAGGGGCAAATCAAAGTACTTATTATGTGATATTTAATGATCCTTTATCATCTTCATCAGTATCGTTTACCACTGTGTTCATGCAAGGTATTTCACATATATTGTTGTATTTAATCCTTCTGTGCAACTTTGGAAATCATGTTTTTGTAGAGGATGTGCCTACTAGAACATTAAATAATGTTCTCTGATTAGCACATCTAGCTAATGGTAGACAAGGGGTCTGAATCTAGCTGACCATCTCTGATAACTACCATGTTATAACACCTTGACTTCAGTATGTAGGTCCCTGGACAGCTTTTGTCATTTCCTTCCTCCCTGCACAGCAAGCCACCCCTCCATTCAATTCCCAGGATACTCTGCGTCACTTTCTAGCTACAAATGACATCTCCTGAATTTTCATAAGCCAGTTGTGCTAGAATGAAGGGATATATCAACGTAACAGATCTCCTGTGTTCTCTGTCTTTGAACACTGTCAGTCAGAGTCAGGATGGATCAGAGTATTCTAGAGGTTCCCCTAAGTAGACCATTACCTAGAAATTGCTCCAGAAGATCTATTTGCCTCCAAATTCTTGGTTTGGAGTGAATGAAGAACATCTAGATTTTTAATTGTTTCTGAAGTGTGGTAGAGAAAAGTTTAGCACCTAGAGAAAAGTACACTCTATTATCTAAAGTACCTAAAGACTATGCCTTTCTGACACATGCTGGGTATGATAGCATTTCTAGGGAGTATTACTTAGTTTGGGCGTTTAATGTTTAGTTTTATGTGCCACCTTAGCCAGGCTTTGGAGTCCTGGATCAAATCTCAGTTTAGATGTCCCAGTGAAGTCTTACTTTCTGTAACATGGGTGGGCTTGTTTAGTCAGTTGAAGGGTGTGTGTGTGTGTGTGCTTGCATGCATGCTTTAGTGTATGTGTGCGCATGTGTATAGTTAGAGAACAACTGAAGGTATTTTTTTTCCATGTTGTCTTGTGTTACATACAAGCTTCCAGAGATTCTACCTGTCTCTCATGTCTCTACTGGAGAACTGAAATTAAGATGCTTCATGTTACCATGTCCTGCTTTACACGGATTCTGGGGACTCAAGCCCAGGTCCTCACACTCATACAACAAGTGCTTTTTCCTACTGAGCTCATCAGTTGAAGGTCTCTAATGAAAAAGACCAAAGTCCCCCAAGGAAGGAAGATTTCCTCCAGAACGAGGATGCACTATTCAAATACTCTTTGGGTATTCAGCCTGCTGTCTGACATGTAGATTGGATTTTGCTAGTCCAAATATTTACGTAAAATAAACCCTTCCTCCCTCTGACAAGCACACCCACCTACTCACAGTATTTCTTTGGGGACCATGGCTAATAGGACCATGAGAGGAAACAGTGGGCCCTCTTGTTTACAGACTGTGAATCATTCTAAAAGCCATTGGTCATTTTGTTGTTATTGCTGCAGTTTGGAGTTGGCGAAGGGCCTGGGGGAAGTTATGTTTTTCTGTGGAAGATGAGCTGATTCATAATTGTATAGAATTTCCTTGAAAATGGTTTAACTTAAAAAAGGCACTTTGGTCTTAGTCCATTCTGAGCACTAGGGTGATAAAATGTTGCAGAGAGCATCTGAGGTATTTCACGGAGCCTTCAATGGGCAACCGCAGCCCAAGGAAGAGTTCGCTGTGTTACATAATGAGATGTTCTCGGTCCGTTACGCTGTACTCAAACTACAAGGTGACAAAAGTCCCACTTCTGACTGGTTTGGAGCCTCATTCCTCTAAAACAAATTATATTATGGTTTTTTTTTTGGTTGTTGGTTTTGAATACGTATAATTTGTGTGTGTGTGTGTGTGTGTGTGTGTGTGTGTGTGTGTGTGTTTCCATGTGTGAGCACGTATGTGTGTGTACTTTTTTTTACATGTGTGGAGACTGTGGAGACATGAACTTGCAATCCAGCATCTTTCTCAATCACTCTCCATTTTATTGATTGAGTCAGGGTCTCTCACTGAACTTGAGGCTTGCTGATTTATGCTAGTCTAATTTGCCAGCTTGCCTTGGGGATAGCTCTTGGTCCCAAGTTCTGGTTTTTGAGTGGGTGCTGGGATCATTCTTAACAATGAATATGCTGAACACATTAAACATATACACCTATTTGTTTCAAACATATGAACTATAAATGCTTTCATCTTACAAAATTACTTAATGAGAAACAGAAAAGAAAAATATTAAACAAAAGGACAGGAAGCTTCTGATTTGGGGGTGTAAAGCCGTGAATTTCTTTAAATACGTGAAAACTAAAGTTTTAGTTCTTACTGAATTCATAAATGAAATTCTGAATTTCATTCTGAATGACAGAAATGAAAGGAAAGTTCATTATAAAAAGTGAGCAAACTGGTTTGTAGAGGATAGGTTTTCCTTTTGATAATTTCTCTATTCCTGCCGCCGAAATGCAGGAGGAAAAGGCACACATAATTCACAAGAACTTCAAATCACCATACTAAAGAGTAAAAGAAAAGTCCATAAATAACCTTGTACATCATCAACAGACATAGACATAAGACAGATAAATGCAGGACAAAATCTCAGGTCTCCTGTTTTTTAAACCTTCTCTGTCAATTCATTGATCAACTGGAATCTTGGGGATTGGGTTGGGGTTTTGGGAGATCGATTGGCCTCTTATTTTTAAGTATCATCATCTAAGTTTAACACTGTGGACAAAGATAGGGCTCTTTTAGAGACCCAAAGGAATCTAGAAGGATTCTTCAAATATGTCTGCCATATAACTGCTGCATGCAAACCAAATGGATCTGGCAGCACATTGTGCTAGAACAGTATCACAAAAGAATTTAATGACAGCTAGTATTGGGGGAAGACCTATTAGGAAGAGATTAGACAGTTATCAAATGCCTATGGACATGAGCAACTATGTGCAATGTATTATTTTCTCCAAGTCATATGTATATACATAATTTACAAGAAATTTTAAAATATGTACTATTGTAAAAACAACCACAATTTTCCAAGGAGCAATATTGCATTGCCCAAATTCTACAAACACTTAAAAAATGAATTTCCCATGTGAATAGTTGAGCTACTTTTATATCTAGTGGGAATAAAAAAAGACTCATCAAAATCCCAATATATATAGAAATAAGAGGATATTAGAATTTTTAGGAAGAATTTATTCATCAGGTATATTTTGAGCCACATTCTTGAACTGGGCAAAATTCTAGACCCCAGGAACACAACAAAGAACAAAACAGCCAAAATGCCTGATAGTGTTGGAATTCCCCTTGCTTTCTTGTCAAAGTTGACCAGGAAATCAACTAAGAAGTTGGCCGTTATGGAGATTTAGTTTAAAATCCTTGGATTCATGGCTGTTATTTTCTTTAACCAGTTAAAGTATCGTGCTAACCCTAGTAAGTAAGCATCAAGGAAGAAAAGCACAAGCCTACTTTATTCACCTAAACAGATAGACTTCTATCAAAATGGGCCATATTTCAGAGAGGTTACATCCAAACAAACCTAAACACTGTCAACTGGTAAATGGCATTGAAGAAATGCAGTTCTGTAAACTTGTCATATGGTGTCTGGGAACATGGTTTGTTGTCCAGAAACATCAGATATTAAGATTAAATTAATTAATCTTATCTGATTCAAGACCATTTCCAGATGTGGGGTTAGATTTAGTCTTGTCTCAGTAAATGAGATCATGGACATAACTAGTCTGGTGTTGGATACAGAAAAGTAAAAATGAAAAGTCAGGATGTTTTCAATTGATGGTCATTTGGCTGAAAAATGGAGGACATCTGTAAGGCTTTCCCAGAAGATTCAATACATAAATTTAAAAAATGACTTAGAACTTTGAATGAAGAGACACTGAAGATTTATGTAGTCTGCTTAGTAGTTGGGAATCAGGAACTAAAAATGAGAGAAGATTCATTTTTCTGAAATGTTTATTATTTGGTCTCCTTTGGGGGGATTTAATTTACTATTTGTACTCATAAATGATCTCTCTACTTCCTTAATCACACTATTACTGGTCTCCACTTATGCATGGAAGGCCAGAGGTTAATAAGGAGGAGATGTAGCTCGTTAAGTCAGGGCCACCCATGCTTAGGAAAGATAAGAATCTGGCTCTATTGTCAAGAAGTTCAGGAAGAGTCCCATAAACTTTTCTTTGTAACCTATGGTAATATTTAAAATCTCATTAAACTGTGAAAGTGAGCCTTGTGTAACATAAATTTCAAACTCAATTTATGAAGGCAGAAAACAGCTAGTTCTTGTTAATAATATTAAGACTAAACCACTTTTTTAGCTTTAAACTGAATAGTCTTGGTTTCTCTGTTTAATTATGGGATGTTTCAGAAATGCACAAAGGTAGAAACACTGTGACCAACAGCCCAAGTCTATCACTTGCTGCAAAATGTAAACTTTACAAATACAATCAAATATCTCTATAGTTTTCTTCTCTGAACAGATTTTCTCAATTTCCAATATAAATCGCTTTCCTCATTTCATTCTGACCACTTGCATGTGCAAATTTTTCCTTACACATGTATGTTAAGCAATAAAAGTGTATTAGTTTCACATATGTTCAGCCATTAACAAGGGTATTGTGGAGGCTAGAGAAATGGTTCCGTGGTTGGGAGTACTCACTGTGGTACCCTGGACGCTAGAGAGAAGGCTCCTGGGTAAGGGCACTCACCGCAGCATCGTCGAGGCTAGAGAGATTGCTCCGTGGTTGGGAGTGCTCACTGCTCTCACGAAAAATCCAGGTCTGACTCTCAGAATCCACATAACAGCTCCCAGCCTTCTGGAACTCCAGGTTCAGAGGCTGAGATATCTTCTGGTCTTCTTAGACTCCGAACACACACATGCAGACGAAATACGTGCACAAAATTCAAACAAATTCTTTAAAAAAATAATAGGAGTATATTTCTCTGAAACTCATTTTCCCCTTCAATAAAGTGTTATAGAGGTATTTGATGTTGAGTCAAATTGTTCTCTAAACAAGTGGAGCCAATTTATGGGACCACGTCTTTTATGTATTTTAATTTTTTCAAGTTACTTGATATTTCTCACATTAAAGAGGAACGACTAGAGAACCAGGACTAAAAACCAATGAACAAGCACTTGTTGCCCTTCCTGGATTTGACTCATGGGGAGTGAAGGAGTAAAGGAGACATGATGGTGGCGGTTTCCATCCTTACAGAGTGCCCAGGGTCCTCTCAATTCAGAATGTGTATTTTTTATGTTTTATCTAACTAGCGAAAAAATGTATAAGTTAAACAATGTGCATAAGTCTTATACTATTGAAACTGACCTTGAGACATCACCTCCCTTGCTATTCCACATTGAGAAGCTGGGTTAGCTCAGCCATGGAGCACTTGCTTAGTATGAATGAAAGCTTGGGTCCAATCTCTAGTACTAAAAGAAAAAAAAAGGACATTCATCTTAGGACAAAAACTAATATGACTGTTACTGCGGATTTTGAGTCCCTATGCATTAGTGATGTAGCAATCATCAGAGAGGCTAAGGAAGAAACATTTAATGCTGCATTTTTGACAAGCACTTGAACCACTGCAAAAAGACACATGAGATATGTGGAGGCTGGAAAAATCTTTCAAAATTAACAATATAACCTGAAGGTGGTAGTGAAAACACCAGCAAAGGGCAAAGAGACTGGGATGAGTAGAAAAGGGTGGCTGGGAACAAAGGCCAGTATGTACATGTATGCAACACCTTAATATATTGCATATTAATAAGGAACATATTAATATTGTTCAATTAATATGCACTAGGAATTACAAAATATGAAACTACATTAGAAATGGTTGCTTACTATTCTAGAACAATTCAATTCCCTCTCAATTTTTGACTTATCTCTTAATTCTCTTTTTGTAAGTTTATTTCTAAATTATTTCTTGGTAAACTGTTATGACTCAATCATCATTCCAAAGATAGCAAAATGTATTTTCTCTGTTTCTAGAGCATTATTCATCATTTGTTTGTTGAGTTGCCCAGTAGATTTGTTTGTGTGTCTCAAAGACTTTTTTAGACACGTTTTAAATTTTAAAGATTTTTTTTAATCTGATATTTACAATGATGATGTGGAACTTTTACTAGAAATTGTTAGCTTACCTTTGGAAATATTTACTCTAAGTTACAGGAACAGAATAAAATCAAAGTAATTTTTTAATTTTATTTGAGAAAATTGCTATGTTTGGAAGTATTTAGCTTTTTCGGGATGCTAAACTCCAATGCTGACTCTGGGCCTCTGACTTCAGACCCCTTTGGCAGAGCCATCATGACTGAACAAGGGCTCCACCCCATCCGTAGCCATGAGAAGAATCATATTCCAATGTTTATATTGCATTGGGGTTGCTTCTGAGCTACTCATAAAAGCCTTAATTTTGTGGATTTAATATCAATTTCATAGAGACATTAAGAACAGATGTATGAACCAATAAAACACAAAAATTTGTAAATGTATCAATTAAATCAGCATAAACAAGAATGGTTTATGTTTTTCCCATTGATACCACAAAGGAACAAAGTCATTTTCACTTATTGGCATAAAAATATGCCCCAAAATAAGGGCAAAAATAATAGCTTATATACTTTTGAAAATCTTACAAAATTCAATGATATTAAAAGAAATTATTACAGCTTAACTGTATGGGAACTTAGCCACCAAATGTAATCAGTATGTATTTATTTTTCATCTACTCCAGTGCAAAAAAATATGGTTCTAGTGTTATGAGTCACATTTCAAATGTTAGTAATACATATATGTTTGTTTATGTGTAAATATAATTTACATGGCTATGTAATAGATTTTCTGAGTGATTCTGCACCAGATGTGAAGGAGACAATGTTTGGTCATCCACAATGATGCATTTATTTATTTGTTTTTGACTAACAGGTATAACTTAACATAATGGATTTCACTGTGATGTCTTCACACATTATTTTTGCTGATTGGAAGCATTTATTTGGATATTCTTTTTCTTTTAGTCTAGATCACAAATTCATACAAAGGATCTCGGAAGTGAAAATATCTTTTAATATTAACTACTTGCTTTAGCAACTTGACAGATAACTGCAGAGAATAGAAAATTCAGATTTTAACTTACTGATATCTGATCCTTTAACTTACTCATAACTGATCCTTTGGTAACAGATGTTCTACAAGAGGACTTAATTTACAGTCTGCTCTTTAAGTTTTCTGTTTAATCACAATTTAGATAAAGTTTGGGCCTCTGGTCTAAGGATTTATTCATCTGGCACTGGAAAGAGAAGATGCAGTTTGTATTTTAGTGTATTTTATCTTGTTTTTGTTAACCAGGAATTCTGTTTAGAGCTGCATCCCATGCTTTAATTGGGTTATCTGTTTCCTTGATGTCCTGTTTTTGTGTGTGTGTGTGTGTGTGTGTGTGTGTGTGTGTTCTTTATATATACTAAAAATTAGCCTTCTATTGAATACGCAGTTGGTAAAGGTATTTTCTCAATCTGCAGCCCTGAGAGTTTGTCCAAACGGTGCTGTCATTTGCTGCACAGAAGCTTTCGGTTTCCTCAAGTCCCATTTATGAATTGTTCTCAGTGACCACACTATTTGTGTTCTGTTCAGAGAGCCTTTTATTGTGCCAATGAGTTTAAGACTATTTCCCACTTTCTCTTCTATCAGATTCAGCATATCTGTATTTAGGTTGAGGTCTTTGATCATTTTAAGGTAAGTGTTTTGCAGGATGGTAAGTATGGATTTATTTGCATTCTTCTATGCAGACATCCAGGCTGACCAGCACCAATTTTTGAAAGGTATTGTCTTTTTTTTCCCTGTGTATTTCTGGATTTGTAAAATAAAAGCAAAACAAAGCAATAACAATAAAAAAAATATCCCACAGGGCAGGAAACCCTGACTGCTCTTAGTACTGGAGAGGGAGGAGGAGAGGGAGTGGGGGGAGTGGGAGGGTATTGGGAGGAGGGGAGGAAGTGGAAATTTTTATAAATTAATAAAAAAATAATCAAAGAAACAAAAAACATGTATCTATAGGTTTGTAAACGTATTTACATAACTTTAATTTAATTCCATTGATCAACGGGTCTATTTTAATGCCAATACCATTTTTTTGTATTTATAACTATGGCTCTAAAGTACAATTTGAGATTGGAGATGGTGATACTGTTTGGTTGGAAGCATCACCCTGGCCCCTGGCATCCATATACCCAAAGAGTCTGAGATGTTTGGTTGAAAGTGTCACCCCAGCCCCAGGGATCCCTACAGAGTCTAGACTGTTTGGGTTAAGGCTTTATCTCAGCCCCTGGCCTGCATATATCCAAAGATATATGTTTGGGTGGAAAGTTCCATCCTGAGACCCCTCGTCTGGGAGCTGCTTCAGTCCAGACTTCCTTCCCCTTTGAGAAAGCCCCCCAAATGGTGACTCCTCCCAAGAGAGACTCAAGACCCCTCCCACAGGGTATTTAAACTGTCCCCCAGAGAACAAACACATGGTTTCTCAGTCACCCTTTCACATCTCCTCTCTGAGACCTGGGAGTGCTAGCGTCCATTAAACTTGGGCCTTTTCTAATTCAGTTTGATTTGGTCTGATTTGGATTATTACGTCGGCAGAGAGGATAACCAGGGTGCAAAACTTTTCAGATCCATGGAGCAGTTCTTTTATTGTTCAAGTTTGTTTTAACTATCCTGGTGTGTGTGGGTGTGTGTGTTTCCATAAGAAGTTAAAAATTGTCCTATCAACTTCTGTGAAAAATTATGTTGAAATTTTAGTGGGGAGTGCATTGAATCTGTATATTGATTTTGGTAGGATGGCCATTTTTACTATGTTCATCCTACCAATTCATGAAACTTTCCATCCTCTGATATCTTCTTCATCTTTGTTCTTCAGTGTCTTAATATCTTTTTTCATACAATCTTTCACTTGCTTGGTAGAGTTACCGAAAGATATTTTAAACTTTTTGAGACTGCTGTGAAAGGTATTGTTTCCTTGATTTCTTTCAGTTCTGTCACTAGTACATAGGAAGACTACTGATTTTTGTGTGTTTATTTTGGGATCCTGCTACTTCGCTGAAAGAGTTTATCAGCTGTGCAAGTTTCATGGCACAGATTTTAGAGTCATTTGTGAAAACAATCATATCTACAAATAAAGATACTTTGACTTCTTCCTTTTTCTATTTGTGTCACCTTGATCTCCTTCATGTGTCCTATTGCTGTTGCTAAAACTTCAAGTATTGTCTTGAACAGGTGTGGAGAGCATGGACAACCTTGTCTTGTTCCAGATTTTGGTGGAAATGCTTTGAGATTCTCTCCATTTAGGTTGATGATGGCTGTGAGCTCACTATAAATCACCTTTATTATGCTGAGGTATGTCCCTTGTAACCCTATCTCTCAAGGACTTTTATCATGAAAGGTGTTGAGTTTTGTCATGTTTTTTTTCTGCATCTAATGAGATGATTATGTTTTTGTCTTTCATGTTTATAAGGTGAATTACATGTATTGACATACATAAGTTGGACCATCCTTGCATCACTGGAATGAAGCCTACTCTATCATAGTGTAACTTTTTGATGTATTCTTTGATTCGGTTTGCAAGCATTTTATTGAGAACTTTTGTATCAATATTCTTAAGGAAAATTAGTCTGTAATTCTTTGTCTTTATTGGATCTTTATGTGGTTTAGTTGTGGCCTTGTAAAAAGAATTGGGCAATGTTCTTTGTGTTTCTTGTGGAACAATTTGAGGAGTATTAGGAATAAATCTTTTTTGAAAGTCTGGTAGACTTTTGTGCTAAAACCATCTGATCCTGGACATACAGTTGGGAGACTTAATTATTGCTTCAATTTTTCTGGCGTTAGATAGGTCTGTTAAATTCTTTATTCTATCTTGATTTTGCTTTGGTAGGTGATGTATATTGAAAACCTTCTTCTTGTTTAGATTTTTCAGTTTGGTGGAGTATAGGTTTTTAAATGAGGTATCCATTTCTTTTATGTTGTCTTCAGTGCCTGAGAATTCTCCTAAAATTCTCTGGATTTCTTTGGTGACTGTTATGTCCCCCTTTTCATTTCTAATTTTGTTAATTTAAATATTCTCTCTCTGTCTTTCAGTTAGGTAAGGGTTTTTCAATCATATAGATTTTTATCAAAGAACCAACTCTTGTTTCATTGAATTATTTATTTATTTATTTACTTTTTCCTGTTTTCTTGATTTCAGCCCTGAGTTTGATTATTATTTGCCACCTACGCCTTTTGGGTCAATTTCTTCTTTCTGTCCTAGAGCTTTCAAATGTGCTGTTAAGTTACTAATATAAGATCTCTCAACTTTTTTTGAATATATGTATGTAGTGTCATGAACTTGCCTCTTAGAGCTGCCTTCCTTGTGTCCCATAAATTTGAATATTTTATATTTTAATTTTCATAGAAATGTTTACCTTTCTTAATTTCTTTTTTGACCTGTTTTTCATTCTGTGGTGAGTTGTTCATTTCCATGAGTTTTTTTTTCTTAGAATTTCTGTTCTTTCTTTTGTTGATACCCAGCTTTGCTGATACTCCCTGGTGGTCAGGTAGAATTCAGGATGATTTTTAAATTTTTTCTTCTGTCTGTTGAGACTTACTTTGCATCCAAGTATGTGGTTAGTTTTGAAGAAAGCTCCATAAAATGCAGAGAAGAAAGTCTATTCATTTGTGTTTTGTGAAATGTTCTATAAATATCTGTTAGGTTCCTTTGATTTATGAAATCATTTAGCTCTAGCATTTCTGTTTTGTCTAAATGACCTGTCTGTTTGTGAGAGTGGAGAAGGAAGTCACCCATATGCACCATGTGTCAACATATGATTTTAGCTGTAGTAGTGTTTCCTTTATGAACTTGAGTGTCCCTATGTTTGGTGCATAGATGTTTAGAACTGTATTACCTCCTTGGTGGATTTTTCTTTGATGAGTATATAGTTTTTTCCCTACCTCTTCTGAATAATTTTGATTTAAAGTCTGCTTTGCCAGATATTAGAATGGCTGCATCAACTTGCTTCTTGGATCCATTTGCTTGAAATATTTTCTTTCATTCTGAAGTGATGTAAGATCTGTTTCTTGGATATAGCAAAATAATGGATTCTGCTTTTAAATCCAATCTGTTATTCTGTTTCATCTTTATTGGGTAATTGGGACCATTAACGTTGAGACTTATCAATGAACAGTGTTTGTGTTCATTGTGCTATTTGTTATTGTGATGTGAGTACCCCTACTCCATTTGATTTTTTTTGCTCTGAGATTAATTATTCCTTGTGTTTTCTTGATTGAGTGTTCCTTTTTAGTACCTTCTATACTAAGGTATAAGAGCTGGATTTGTAGATAAACACAGTTTAAATATAGTTTTATTGCGGAATATCTTTCGTTCTCTCCCATCATGATTGAATGTTTGGCTGGGTATAGTAGTCTGGGCTGGCATTTGTGGTTTCTTAGAGTTTGCAGAACATGTGTCTGGGCACTTCTGGCTTTTAGAATTTCCATTGGAAAGTTGCTTGTTCTAATAGATTTGAATTTATTTTATTTGGTCTTTTCCCCTTGTAGATTTTAATATTTTTCTTTGTTATGTATGTTTAATTCTTTGATTATTGTGTGCCAAATGGAATTTCTTTTCTGTTCCACTCTATTTGGTGTTTTGTAAGTTTCTTATATCTTGAAGGTACTTCAGCTTTAGGTTGGGGATATTTTCATCTATGATTTTGTTGAAAATATTTTCTGTACCTTTGACCTGGGTTGTTTTTCCTTCTTCTATTCCTATTACTTGTACAGTTGGTCTATTCATAGTGTCCCAGATTTCCTGGATGTTTTGTGTCTGAATTTTTTTTTGACATTTCTTTTGACTGAGGTATTCATTTCTTTTATCTTGTTTTCAGTGCCTGAAATTCTCTCTTTCATGCCTTCTACTCTTTTGGTGAGTCTGGCCTCTGTGGCTCCTGTTCGGATTCCTAAACTTTTCATATCCGGTTCTCCCTCGGTTTCTGTTTTCTTTAGTGATTCCATTTCCATTTTCGAGCCTTGAACTGTTTTATTTATTTCCTTTCATTGTCTTCATAGATTTCATTAATGAATTTTATTTGTATCATTTTTAGAGGTCCTTGAACATTTTTATAATAGTTATTTTGAAGTTTTTGTCTTATGCTTCAGCTATGTTGGATTTCTCCAGACCTACTGTAGTAGGTTTCTGGGCTTTAGTGGAGACATATTGGCTATTACTGATTGTGCTTTTACACTAGCATCTTAGCATCGGGGTTTGAGATGGTTATAATTGTAGTTGTTACTGTGTTGTCTTTGTCAGGAAGGTTTTCTGTTCCTTGGTTTCTGTGGTCTTTTCTGGATCTCAGGAGAATGTGGTTACTGTGGGTTGCCTGGTAGGAGTGCTTCAGGTGTGGTCACTACAGGTCCAGGGTAGACAGTGTTTCTGTGTATTGGGAGTTAATAGAAAGAAAAGGGGATAAGCTAGAAGGACTGAGAAATGAGAGGATCCATAGAGAAAAGGGAAGCTGGGTCTGCCACAAGGATCTGCGGAGTTCCAACGAGATGGAGAAGGAGAGTGAAGACAGATTCCTGCTTGTGTCTGCTACAGGGCTGGGGGTGAGACAGGGAATTGGAAATAAAGAACAGAATGCAGAGTGAAGATTGTCTACCTGACACCCAGGATAGCAAGACCAACTGGTCTCCGGGGAGGAAGTGCCTCAGGGTGTTGCAGGCAGAGACAAAGGGATGGGGTGAGAGAGGGAGGTGGTAAGAAAAGATCTGTCTAGTGCCTTTGGAATGGGGTCAAAAGGAAGGAGAGGCCTCAGTTTGTGATCTGCTACAAAGCTGGGGATAAGACTGGAGAATGGAAATTGGAAGACAGGAAGGAAAGAGAAGATTGCCCCTCTCATTCCCTGGCCAGCATGGCCAGTGGGTTTCCGGGGAAAGCTTGTTCTCTTTTTATTTTGAAGACAGTATCCTCATAACTGCAGGTTTAAAAAAATATGATGAAATGTGTTTTGAGACATGCTATTCCAAACACTCACTTCATATTTTTTTAACTTGAGAAATTTCATGGTATTTTCCCTTTCTATCTTGGATTTCTCTTGTAGATGAATGAAATTTCCCCATATTCATTTTTTATTACTACCTGGTCTAAATGATCGTCATGATGAAAGAGTCATAAAGACCAGATTGTGATTCTGTATGATATTTTTGTTTACTTACATGCTTCTTTTAGAAACTGTAATTCCTATCTATAGCAACTAGAAACTATAACTTTGTCTTCAACTCGTTATTTATTTGAGCAAAGAAAATTCAGCTTAGTCTTCCTTAATCAAAGTAAGTCTTCAGTATCTGGCGAGCTATTTTAAGTAGAATATGTAAAAAAAAATTGTGCAAGATCTCAATAAATGCAAGATATTTTATTAAGCCAATTAAAAATAAGATTAAAAATTCTATAACATTCTATTAAAATTATGCAATAAAAGTTTTATAGAATTTTCCTTACCCCAAACATTCAGAGCCTGGCTGCTAACTGTCTAAATTTTGTGTTAAGGACCTGCCCAAGTGGTGTGCGAGAATTGTCTGTATTCTGTCAATCATGTATTTTAATAAAATGCTGATTGGCCAGGCAGGAAGTATAGGTGGGTCAACCAGACAGGAAGTAGAGGTGGGGCGATGAGAACAGGAATATTCTGGGAAATATGAAGCTCCCTCCGCCATTCCTGCCCAGGCCACCGAAGAGGCAACATGTGAGCTGCCACACTGAGAAAGGTACCAAGCCGTGTGGCTAACATAGATAATGATAATGGATTAATATAAGTTACAAGGACTAATAAGAAGCCTGACCTAATGGGCCAATCAGTTTATAATCTTATGGAGTCCTGTGTGGGATTTTCCTTGGGGTATGCTGGCTGTGGGGTACTGGGTGGAGCAGATACCTCAACAAGCCGGCCCTCATGTTACAAATGGCGCCCTACGTGGATAACTGAATCCACAGAAAGCTTGAGAAACTTTGGGAAAGAATAGAGGACAGCATGTTTTCTTGGTAGCAGCAATTTTTCGGGTCTACTCTGATTGATAGAGGCAAGCAAATGCTCTCATCTAGAGGCTTCCTGACTCAGCTTTAGCTGCAAAACCCTGCAGCTCTTTTAAGAGGTCCTGCCACTAAACACTTAAACTGTGTTGATCAAAAGCTGAACACATGCTTTTCGGTTTTCAGCCGTAGCAGGAAAAAAGCTGTGCTGTTTTAAAATGCCGGTTTTCTGGGCCATCCTGCCAGGGCAAACTTTGACTCTTTCAGGCAGGCAGTCTGACTGAGTGTGGTCTGTGAGAAGAATGCTGTAGATTGCTTGCTGGCAGGGACCTTGAAACACTGTAGAGTGACGATAAAAATGGCTCTGGCGGTACCTCTGCCATGAGGCTGGAAAGCTAAGGAATGGGCTGGATCTAGTCGTCAAAGCCACGGCTTTTATCCTCTTCTTAAAGACTCATGTGGTCAGAAAAAGAGAGATATACAGTAAAGAGAGATTCAAAGAGGAAGAAAACCTCTAAATGGTTTACAGTGTGTTAAAAATATATGCAGGATAAAAGTTAAAGTTCTTAAAGTAAAAAGAAAGAAAGAGAGTAGTTGGGTGTGGTAGTACACACCTTTAATCCCAATGCCTGGGAGGCAGAGGTAGGTTGACCTCTGTGACTTCAAGGGGCAGAGGTAGGCTGACCTCTGTGACTTCAAGGTGTGGTAGCACACGCCTTTAATCCCAATGCCTGGGAGGCGGAGACAGACAGAGGATCCCCTGAGTTCAAGGATAGCCCGATTTGCAGAGGGAATTTCAGGACAAAGATATACAGAGAACCTGTCTTAAAAAGCCAAAAGTTAAAAGTAAAAATAAAAGAAATAGAGGTTAAAATAAAGCCCCATAAATATGGAAAATACACAGAGAATCTTGATACTGTATGTTATTATGCTCTCTTTGAATTGTTTGAATGCTGAGGAAAGAACAACAGCTGCTAAAAGACTTTTGTTTATAAATGCTGCTGAATTAATCCAAGATAGGTATTTTGAAAATACCTTGGCTTCAAAACTGAAGTCAAAAGGTATGTTACTTTGGAGAAGAAATTTTGCTTTTGTTTCCACAGAAAATGAGAGGCTGTGGATTCATTCTGAGTTAAGAAAAATCTAGTTTGATCAAGGAAGACCACCTGAGCAATCTCCGGTAGGAACAGATGGCCCAGATGACAGAGTTCTTCATCCAGAACAGGTTCAAGACTGCCGCCTGAGATGATCAAGACTCACAGATGCCAGTCAGAACTTGATTATAACTCTAAATTTTCTGTAGGTCCCCATAAGATCATCAGCACCCCCAACCAGCAGGAAGTAGCCTGGACTACTACGGCCATATTCCCAAAAAATGGACTATGGATATTTTCCTTTGCTTTTTTTTTTTAAAAAAAAGAAGAGGAAATGGTGCCAGAGAATTGTCTGTATTCTGTCAATCATGTATTTTAATAAAATGCTGATTGGCCAGGCAGGAAGTATAGGTGGGTCAACCAGTCAGGAAGTAGAGGTGGGGCGATGAGAACAGGAATTTTCTGGGAAGTACGAAGCTCCCTCCGCCATTCCTGCCCAGACCACCAAAGAGGCAACATGTGAGCTGCCACACTGAGAAAGGTACTGAGCCATGTGGCTAACATAGATAATGATAATAGATTAATATAAGTTACAGGACTAATAAGAAGCCTGACCTAATGGGCCAATCAGTTTATAATCTTATAGAGTCCTGTGTGGGATTTTCCTTGGGGTATGCCGGCTGTGGGGTACTGGGTGGGACAGATACCCCAACAAGCTGGCCCTCATGTTACACCCAAGCAGTAATACTTGTCTTTCATGGATTGAATGAAGATCATTTGAAAGGAATAAAAGAAAATGTTTTTCAAATACAAGGTTCCTCCTTTGGTACACTTTGGATCTGTCTCCACTCATCCTGAATCTTCTTGTGAATAACAATCACTAGACCCCTCAAGTTGTCACACTGTTGTTGAAGAATGCTGTCAGAGGACACTTCTTTGCTCCCCGGACATGAGAAACACTCCTGTAACCTCATGTTACAGAGTACAGGAGTCCAGCACTCCAGTCTAAAAATAGGGAGGGCGTGAATGGCTTTGTCATTTGTTACGCTGTTCTTAGATTGAAGGTAGATGTCTTCCACTTCAAGTTAGACAGATGCCAATCCAATTTGCTGACATACTATGAGGATCTTTATTATCACATATTTGGAGCTCAGGTTCTTTCCACCAATATCTTCCATTGTCAGTGAACTAACTGGTCTTTTTGTTTTCAAGACTGTTTCTCTGTAGCTTTGAACCCTGCCCTGGAACTCGTTCTGTCGACCAGGCTGGCCTCAGACTCACAGAGATCCACCTGCATCTGCATCTCAAGTGCTGGGATTAAAGGCGTATGCCACCACCACCCACCTTGAGCTAAATGCTCTGTGAGTTGTGTTGTAGGCTGAATTGTATCACACTGAAATTTTTGGCTGAAGCCCTGCACAGAGTGACGGTATTTAGAGAGTGAACTTTGAGTGATTGGTTACATTAAAATAAGAGTCCCAGTTCAAGTTTATTGATATTCTTATAAAAGGAAAAAAATAAGACATGCAAAAATCAGGTACCTCTGTGAACACTGAAAAGACCATGTGTCTACACCAGGCAGAGAAGCCTTTGGAGAAATCAGCTCTGCTGACACTGCACTCTTAATTTCCAGTCTCCAAATATGAGAAAGTAAAATCACATCATATCTGGTGTCTATCATTTCCAGTGTCTTTGCTTTAAATGGAGGGGAGCCTTTCACAAACCCCAGATCTGCCTGTTCACAGAACTGAGTAGTGTGATTGGGAGGGAAATGTGGGATTCCCTACCGTGACTGTCATGACATAATAGTCACCCCTCAGGGCAGGCTAGAGTTCATTCTCCCAAAACAATATAAAAAATGAATGAATGGAGACCTGGGTAAAGCTGAAGTTCTCTGACCCAGAGGAAAAGAGACCTGATGTTGATGGTAGGGTGGGCAATACCAGCCACAGATGCGCTCCTCGGCTGTTAAACAGAACAGCAGTGCCTGGCCCCACAGTGGATTTACTCCTCTTCTGGTGTCGTTCTCTGCCTTTCAGAACTGCTAAGCTTTGAGCTATGACTGTGTTGTCATTATCTGTAACAGTATTAGCCCCAGTTTAGATTCCCTAGAAGATGCTACTTATTACAACTCTACTGGTACTTGGCTCTAAAGAAGCAGGCACAGAGACAGTGGTATGCCTTTGTATTTCTTGTGGATCAGGAATTTCTCAAAAATAAAGTTATAGAAAATCTTCAAGTGGAAATATCTTTTTTCAGTGTTAGGCATCTAACCTAGTGTCTTCAACATGTCCTCTATAGCTGAACTATACTCCAAACTAAATATTGACATTTAGTGCTCTTGAGGGTTTAGTAAGTATTGTGATCCACCCTAGATTAGGAGATTGCTTATCTTTAAGCTGGATAGTATTAACACAGCCAATGCTAGTTGCTAGTGTTTAAGACACATTTTTTTAAAGAAAACAAAAACTAAATGTTCTATGTAGCCAGATTCTCAGTATCTTCAGAAGAGAGGAAATATTTCTTTTTCTTTTTCAAAGCTATATCCCAAGAAAGGTTTTCAAGCTTTTGGGGAGGGGACGGGGGGGGGGGGGTTCAAGACAAGATTTCTTTGTAGTTTTGGTGCCTGTCCTGAAACTAGCTCTTGTAGACCAGGCTGGCCTCGAACTCACAGAGATCCTCCTGCCTCTGCCTCCTGAGTGCTGGGATTAAAGGCATGCACCACTACTGCCCAGCCAGGTACAAGCTTTGAGGAAACTTGAAGTACAATTTTTATTATTATAAGATTCTTAAGAAAATCAGCCACATAAAATGCTTTGGTTTAAAAACTAGTTTTTAGGAAAACTATATTTCCTCTGCCTCCACTGATACAATTTGTACATCATTTCAGTTAAAATATTTAACATGCAAGCTTATTAACTTTAAAACCTAAGCAGCTCAAAGTGCAGCCAGCATTTAGTTGAGAGTTGCTCGTTATCAAAGCATTTGAGACTTAATTTTCCTGTCTAACCTACATTAAAACAAGCAATGGGACTTGTTTGACAATAGTTATTTTACAAATTTATTATATTTAAAAATAACTATTTTTATTAATAACTATTACAAAAGGCTGCATCACAATAATTATTTCTTTAGAAATATCCACTGATACATAAAGGTGATGTATACATACATAAATCTGAGCTATGTACTCAAATTTCACTGCTGGTAGATTGCAGACTCATATGAAGTACTTGGTTTCTTATTAAAAGGAGGATCATTCATTAAGAAAGAAAACCAAAGAACAGACAGACAAAATTATAAAACCACAAATCTAAGCACAGATTTACCAACATCCTTATTACTGAGTGAAGCTTTATCATTCTGTCCAGGACCTCATACGTGTAACAGACAACTCACTCTGATGGGTGCATAAGCTGGGAACAAACAACTTCTTAGGGGATAAAAGAGACACACGTACACCTTGTCCTGGTTCTTTTCTCTCGCAGTCTTACCACCTTCTGTCTTACTAAAGTGTTTTTTTTTTTAAAGGATGCCCAAAGATGCTCATAAAGAGCAGGGTCTTTGAGTCAGAAGTTTGAGAATTGAGAATGTGTGTGGAAACACATGCCTCACTGCAATGACTAGCAGTCTAAAATTCACACACACACACACACACACACACACACACACATTTTCACAACAGCTTCTTTATCTATGAAATAGCTAGCACAACATATACATCCCCTAACAAATACTGATTAGGTACCAACTGTTCTCCAGGTATTCTGTGTGCTTGAGACACACTAGTGAAGAAGACAGACTGTCTTCTATTCATATGGTGCTTACGCTCAGGCAGGATGGTGAGAAGAGACAGGAAAAACATCACTGATGGCCAACAAACTATCTAATATGGATGAAGGAAGGAAGTGCCATATATCGAAGATGAAAAACAAGAAAGACCAAAAATGTCCACTTCTAGCTACAGATGGAGTAAGCCGTGTTGGATGAGCCTTGCTGAGAACAGACACCTGGAAAGTTAGACATCATATGGAGTTGACTAGCTGGGGGCCGTGAGGACTGCAGCCACTAAGACAGTTAGTTCACACATGTTCCGTTGCTTCTCTGTGTTTCTGTTCATGAACTCTTTCCCAATTTCCACATCAAGCATACAGTCCATCAACTCTATCAAACTATCAAAAGGGCAGGGTGACTCAAACAGCTAGAACCTACGAAAATATGTCATTGGAGAGGAAGGAGTTGTTCAGTAGAAAGGTTGTGCTGGTTGTTCTTGTCAACTTAGCACAAACTAGAATCACATGCAAGAGGGAAACTTGACTGAGAAATTGTGTAGTGGCGTTTCATTTGTATTTTAACAAATAAAGCTTGCCTGAATGTTAGACAAGTAAAATACCCCCACCTTTAATCCCAGTAGTCACACTAGCTTGCCATAGAAACCAGGCAGTAGTGGTACACGCCCTTAATCCCAGAACTAGAGAGGATTATAAGATAAGAGGACACAGCTGTCAGTCAGTCTCATTCTGAGATTCCTGGAGGCAGGATCACCCAGTTTCAGACTGAGGTTGCGGTAGGAGGCAGTGGCTGGCTACTTTGTTTTTCTGGTCTTCAGGTTGAACCCCAATGTCTGTCTTTGAGCTTTTATTAATCGTGCTACAGAACTGCCTCTGTCAGATTCGCCTGTGGGCATGTCTATGGGAAATTCATTAATTACTGAGCCAGGAAAATCCAGTCCATGGTGGGAGATGCCATGCCTGGGCATTTGTTCTATGTTGTAGATGAAAGCAAACTGAGCAATCCATGGCAAACTAGCCAGGAAGCAACATTCCTCTACGGTTTGTTTCTGCCTTAAGCTTCTGCCTCGAGTTCCTACCATGGATTCCCCCGATGGTGAACTGGAAGTTCCTGCTACCCCCTCCAAGTTGGCTTTGACCAGTGTTCTATCACAGGAATAGAAAACATATTAGAACAAAGCTGGTGCTAGGAGCAGTGTCTAGAACAAAGTCCGTATAGGAATCAGAAACCCATGCAGGGGTTCTGAGAAGAGCCACAAGCAAGGGTGGCAATAATTCCTATGCCACAGAAGGTTATCCGGAGCCTGATAACAACAGTGGGCCCTACAGGACTTCAGAGTAACCAAATTCTTCATGGAAGTACAGACTGATGGAAAAATAAAGGAATCTAGAACTTCCAAAACGTTTGCTTCAATGCACATCGTTCAGTAAGTACTTCTTAGACATACGAAGAAATAAATGTGGACAAGAGAATTCATCCAGGCCTGAGATGTGAACTTAAGAGATCAACAGTTTAAAACTGCCATTTATAAATATGGCAAAAAGTATAGGATAATTTTTGAATAACTGAAGGAAATACGATTTTAATGAATGAACAAAGAGAGGATTTCAGAAAAAATGGCAAGCCATAAAAACAGTGTAGGTTTTCTCATGTTATTTGAAATGGAAAGTTTACTTGGTGGATTGATCAGAGGATTGAAGATGACCACAAAGGAGTCAGCAACACTGAACACCAGTTCACAGTGTTTAATTTGATTAACGAGACCAAAAAGTTGAAGGAAGAAAATGAATGGGGCTTCAGGTATCTGCAGAGCTATAGCAAATAATGGAACACATTTGTTTGCATGCTTACGGAGAAGAAAGCGTACACAAAAACGTATTTTTTAGAGTCTTGAATTTGAGAGGCGCTGAGAGGAAGTCATTAAGATGGACTCCTCAAAACCACCTCAACAGAACTCTGAATTGATAAGTGGGAGTTTCTAAGGTTCTGAGAAAGCAAGAACATTCCAGAAAGAGGAAAATACAAAGATGTGTTGTTGGGAAAATGAAATAGGCAAATATAATGTTGTTTCTGGTGATCCAAAACATACAGTAGGTGCTTTATAGTATGCTGTTTTTGACAGTGTTTTTCCCATGAGGCTGTAAAATCCTGATAGCTGGGTGTTGTGCTATTGAGCTTCTAATGATGATCCTTCAAAGGAAAAAAAAATCCCACGTACATCTTTAAACTTGTGTTCCTATATTTCAAAGCAATGGAATTTCACAAACAGTTACCAGTTCAAGCGTTCTCTGGCAGTCAGTTGTATACTCCAACAGGAGATGGTTAAGGTGACAGCTCAGTGTAGCAAATAGGAGGCAAAGGAACGCAGCACTCCTACTACACAAATCCTAGGATAATCTCTCTGGGTGTACTCCAGGGAGAGGCAAATCCGGGCGAGTGACTGCATCCCACACTTTGCACTGCCTTGGAGACAGACTCTCTTCTCTGAGAGTCTCATCAAGAGGCACTGCCAAGCAGGAAGCACTTGTTGATGATGGGCAAAGACTTCCAGGTCAGCAACACTCCTCGTGTCTCTCCCTCAAACAGGGGAAGATTCCAAACTTACATTTTTCCATTATCTTTGTAGCAGCATTTCAAAAAACTGCTTTGTATGAGAGAGTAACTTACCTATAAAAATTGCCAGTGATAGAAACTGAACAATCAGTTATTTAGTAAGGATTCTTAAAATTTTGTATCTTGATTTACACTTTTTTTTAAAAGTTGGATTTCCGCCTGAAATTTTAAGCTTTAAAACAAAGACCCAAACTTGCAATCTCAAGCAAGGTCAATAAGTGTGTTTATTGCTCAAGAAGTTAAAGATTTTGTGAACTCCACAATGCAAATCGAGAAAAAGAAATTAAAATCCATTAAGTTTAGCTTCTTGTTTTTCATTTATGATAACAATATATGAACCTAATATAGTAGAGAGTACAAAATATATGAGTGTATATTTAAAGTAATTACAATCCTGTGAAAACTCATAGATTACAGCTAAATTTATGCACTTTGATGGTTTAAAGGGCATATGTTAAACTCAAAAGTACACATGAACATGGTTCTCTTATATTGAATTTGTATGTGTGCATGGTATGTGTGTATGCATATCCACACTTGTGGGCATGTCTGTGAAGGTGCATGTGTGCATGGTATGTATGTGTGTGCATATCCACATGTGTGGGGGTGCATGTGTGTGCAGGTGCATGTGTGCATGGTTGGTGTGTGTACATATCCACACCTGTAGGCATGCATGTCTGTGCAGGTGTATGTGTACATGGTATGTGTGTGCATATCCACACAGGTGGGCTAGCATGTGTGTGCAGGTGCATGTAAAGGCCCGTAGTTGATATCAAGTAGCTTCCGTGATCTCTTCTCATTTTACTTATTGAGGCAGAACCTGTATTTGAACCCAGAGCTTGCCGGTTGTTGCTAATCAAACCAGTTGGCTTGCCCTGGAGTTCCCCTGCTGTGCTGCGCAGTCCTAAGATTCTAAGGAGCCCCAGTCCCCACTCTGGTGAATCAAGAATTGATCTACTGAGCTATCTCCCAAGCCATTGTGGGCACGTTTTTATGCCAGTACATACCAATCTCACTCTGCTTTTTAGCGAAATAAAAAATCATGACAGCTACATTTTCATTTTTTTTTTGCAGATGGTGTACTATGGTGATCATTATGCACATCTTTATGCATTTAAAATATTTCTTGAGCTCTACACATTGAACTACTATATCAGAAGATAAACACATGTTCATATTTAACAGTCATTGACAAATTGCCTCCTAAAAATATTCATCTAAGAAAAAGATTAGGAGAACTGCAAAGATGGCTTAGATGTTAAGAGCGCACACTGTTCTGGTATAATTGACTTTCGTTCTCCAAATCCATGTTGGCAACTCACCAATGCCTACAGATTCAGCTCCACACAGACACATTGTCTCTGGCTCTCACGTGTACATTCCCACACACAAACACATAGATACACACATAACTAAAAATAAAATAAAACTTCAAAATAAAAGATTGGTGCAATAAAAAATATCTATAAGTTTGAAATTTGGGATGCATGGGAGTTTTCCTCTTAGATATAGGTAACATACATATAATTGACAGCACATTTATTTATACTCTGCAATAGACATTGTGCATAACAGTGTGAACAGTGGAAAGAAGCTGAGTCTGTAGAGACTGATCGATTGATTACAGTTGCAATACTATGGAGAGACTAGAGCATTGCAAGTCCTTGTCTTAGGCCAGTTTTGGCCCTCCAGAACAGCCATTCCTTGCCCACCTCTGCCTTGGAACTAACATCTTGTGCCTAATAGATCAAGACTTTTGGAACATATTAACTTTCCAGTCCACTAGATTCCGTTGACCCAGAAGCTAAGAATATCAACAGATAGCATCTTGGGCCTGTAGAAAAGCGGCCTCCATCTTTCTGTACTTTCCTCTCTCTGATGAATCAAAAAAATGTATCTTAATCTTGCCTTGATTTATGACTTTCATTGTTCTATGAAATCATAAAACTTCATGAAGATTCTTCCACACTAGAACATGGATTTGGGATAACCTAAATCTGTGTTTCTGGATCATGGTTATTCACAATGGCTCCAGAATAGACCATCTCTTGCTTCCTTAAAGATAGGAACTCTGTGGTTTTTGCATTAACAATGTTTTGTGTGTGTGTGTGTGTGTGTGTGTGTGTACATGTTTATAATACACCATGTGCCATTAAAGGTTGGCTATCTATTTAAAAGACATCAGAAATACTGGTAAGATCCTGTATCAAGATTAATAAACTTAAATGTGTTAAGAACAAAAATATACGCAGACACAGGAATATTATCCATCAAAATATTGATGGTAATAAATTTTGAAACTGCAAAACACTTCATATACTGATTCATAACAAACAGAAAATTATTAAATCCTTCCAGAAAATGATGCCTAATAAAAGTCATGAGTTTTCCATCTGAAAGTTTGGCAAGATGTGTGTCACACATCAAAATCATTCAATAAATGATTCTACTTACCAGTAACTTTCAAATTTATATCAGTATTTTAATATTTGAGATAATTGAGATTTGTCACTTGCATTTCAGAAGTAATAACATAATGGATTCAGGGGATGTGGGGGATGAGGGTAAGTGATAAGAATAAAGTGTGATGTTGTGTATGCATGAAAACACCACAATAAAACTTTGTATGATAACTTTAAAAAATAACAAGATCCACTCCTCTGGGCTCCATACTAGGGTCCCCAGCAGTCTTATGGGAGGCCAGACTAGTCCTTGGAACCCCAAATAAGGTACAGGCCTACCCCTGCTAACCCTGCTTAAGTCTGCCCAATGACCCCAGACTGCACCCCCTCCCCTGGAATTCATGGCCCAGTCTACTACTTTGGAAGAAGTCTTCAGCTTTACCAGAGGTCAGACAATATCTAGGGAACCCAGGCCCTCCAAACCCCAGAGGAGACATCTTATTGGACCTGAAGTCTTGTTAGTCATTGGAACTCTTCACCATTTAGGCCAGAAGACCAGAAAGATAAGAGAAACCAAGGAACAAAACACAAATCCCAAAAGACAAATGCAGGAATCAACACCAAGACCTAAAATCATTCTAACTCCAGATGCTGAAATGCAAGTATAAGAACACAATCAATAACAGAAAGGGCAATATGGCATCACCAGAGTCCAGCTGTCCTACAACAGCAAGACAGCACAGCTGAAGTACAAGAAAATAGTCTTAAAAAGGACTTTATGAAGATAGAGGTCCTTAAAGAGGATATGAAAAAAATCCCCTAAACAAACTGAGAAAAAGACAAACAAAATTAACTGGAAGAAATCAAATAAGTTCTTAAAAGAAAGTCAAGAAAAAACAAACAAACAGATGAAGAAAACTGTTCAAGAATTGAAAATGGATATAGAAGCAATAAAGAAAGCAAATAGAGGAAATCCTGAAAATAGAAAATCTGAATAAATGAGCATGAACAACAGATGCAAACATCACTCACAGAATACAAGAGATGGAAGGGAGAATCTCAGTTGTTGAAAACAAGACAGAAGAAATAGATTCGTGAGTCAAATAAAACGTTAAATCTTAAAAATTCCTAGCATAAAACATCCAGGAAATCTGGGACACTATGAAAAGTTCAAACACAAGAATAATAGTAGAAGAAGGAGAAGAAACTCAGCTCAAAAACCCAAACAATAAATTTAACAAAATCACAGAAGGAAAATTTCCAACCTAAAGAAGGACACGCTTATGAAGGTACAAGAGACTTATAGCACACCATATAGATTGGATCAGAAAAAAATCCCCTCACCACATAATAATCAAAACATTATACATACAGAACAAAGAAAAAATATTAAAAGCAGCAAAGAAAAAATATCAAGTAACGTATAAAGGCAGACTTATCAGAATTACGCCTGACTTCTCAGTGTAGGCCCTAAAATCCCAAAGGACCTAGACTAATGTTTTGTAGACTCTAAAATATCACAGATGCCAGTCCAGACTATTATACACAGCAAAAAAGTCAATCACCTTAGATAGAGAAAACAAGATATTTCAAGACAAAGTCAAATTTAAACAACATCTGTTCACGAATCTAACCTATCTAACCTTCCAGAAGACATTAGAAGGAAAACCCCAACTCCAGAAAGTTAATCACAAAAGCACAGGTAATCTCTCACCAGATAAAAAAATCCAAGAAGGGACACACACACTACCAACACCACAAACAAAATAACAGAATTAACAATCACTAGTTATTAAAATCCCTTAATATCAATACTTCAATTTGCCAAGAAAAAACACAGGCTAACAAAATGAAATGGATATGAAAACAGGATCAAACATTCTGCTGCATACAAGAAACACCAATATCAAAGAATAGCCCTTATCTCAGAGTAAAGGCTTAGAAAAAGATTATCTAATAAAATGAACCTAAGAAGCAAGCTGATACAACTATTCTAATAACTAACAAAATAGACTTCCAACCAAAATTAGCCAAAAGAGATAGAGAAGGGCATTTCATATTCATCAAAGGAAAATTCATCAAGATGATGTCTCAGTTCTAAATATCTCTTCCCCCAATGTAAGGGCACCCATACTTACAAAAGAAACATTTCTAAAATTTATACCACATCAAAACTCACACAATAAGAGTGGGAGACTTTTACGCTCAACTCTCACCAATGGACCGGTCATCCAGACAGAAACTAAACATAGAGATAATGGAACTAACAGATGCTATGACTCAAATGGGCCTAACAGATATCTACAGAACATTTCACCCAAACACAAAAGGATATACCTTTTTCTTTGCATCTCATGGAACCTTTTCCAAAATTGACCACATATTCAGCCATAAAGAAAGTTTCACAGATACAAAAAAGTCTTTTAAATAAACCCCTGTATCCTGTCAGACCACTGTGGAATAAAGCTGGATTTCAACAACAACAGAAAGCCTAAAGCTCAAGGAAACTGAACAACTCTCTACTGAGTTACTTCTGAGTTTAGGAAGAAATAAAGGAAGAAGTTAAAGACTTCCTAGAAATCAAAGAAAATGAATGCATGACATACCCAAACTTATAGGACACAATAAAACCAGTGCTAAGAGAAAAGTTCATATCATTAAGTACCTTAATTAAGAATTTGGAGAAATTTCATACTAGCTGCTTAGCAGCACACCTTAAAATCTCTAGAACAAAAAGAAATAAACACATCCGAGAGTAGATGGCAGGAAATAATCAAACTGAGGGTTGAAATTAATAAAAATGGACACAGAAGAATAATACAGAGAATCAATGAAACAAAGAGTTGGGTCTTTGAGAAAATCAGTAAAATTGATAAATCCTTATCGAAGCTTGCTAAAAGGCAGAGAGAGAATATCCAAATCAACAAAATCGGAAATGAAAAGGGAGCAATAACCTGAGGAAATCTAGAGAATCATTAGGCCATACTTCAAAAACCTGTACTACCCCAAATTGGAAAATCTAAAAGAAATGGACAAATTTCTTGATAGATACCACTTACCAAAGATAAATCAAGATTAGAAAAAAGCAATTTAAATAGACTGATAACCCCCAAGGAAATTGAAGCAATCATTAAAAATTTCTCAACCAAAAAAAGCCCAGGGCCAGATGATTTTAATGCAGAATTCTACCAGACTTTTAAAGAAGTGCTAATACTAATACTCTTCAAATTATACCAGAAAATAGAAAAAGAAGAAATATTGCCAAATTCTATCTATGAGATCACAATCACCCTAATACCCAAACTACACACTCAACAAAGGAAGAGAATTATAGACAAATTTTACTCATAGATGCCAAAATACTCAATAAAACACTGACAAATGGAATCCAAGAACACATCAAAAAGATCATTCATCATGATCAAGCTGGCTTCATCCCAGAGATACAGAGATGGTTGAACACACAAAAATCTGTCGGTGTAATCCACCATACAAACAAACTGAAAGAAAGAAAACATATGTTCATCTTATTAGATGTCAGAAAAGTTTTTGACAAAATTCAACACCCATGTGAAATAAAATTCTTGGAGAGATCGGGATACCAGGGCCATACCTATACATAATAAAAGCAATATACAGCAAGCTTATTGCCAACATTAAATTAAATGAAGAGAAACTCAAAGAATTTTTTACTAAAATTAGTGACAAGACAAGGCTGTTCACTCTCTCCATACTTATGGCATAGAGTACTTGGAATTCTAGCTAGAGTAGTAAGACAACTAAGGGAAATCAAGGGATACAAATTGGAAAGGAAGAAGTCAATGCATCATTATTCACAGTTGATATGATAGTATACATAAGTGACCCCAAAAATTCTACCAGACAACTTCTGTAGTTGATAAACACCTTTAGTTTAGGGACTGGATAAAGATTAAGTCAAAAAAAATCAGTAGTCATTCTATATACAAATGATAAACGTGCTGAAAAAGAACTCCGAGAATCAATACCCTTTACAATAGCCTCAAATAATATAAAATATCTTGGTGTAATTCTAACCAAGCAAGTAAAAGACCTGTATGACAAGAACTTCAAGTATTTGAAGAAAGAATGTGGAAAAGATTTCATAAGCTGGAAAGATCTTCTATGATCATGGATCTGTAGTATGTACATAGTAAAAATGGCCATTTTACCAAAAGCAATATACATAATCAATGCAATCCCCATTAAAATTCTAACACAATTCTTTACAGACCTTGAAAGAACAATACTCAACTTCATAAAACAAAAATCCTATAATAGCTAAAACAATCCTGTAAAATCAAAGAACTTCCAGAGGTATCATCATTCCTAATCTCAGGCTCTACTACAGAACTACAACAATAAAAATAGCATGGTATTGGAATTAAAAGCAGACAGTTGTATCAATGGAATGGAATCAAATTGAAGACCCAGACATAAATACATTTCACCTATGGACATGATTTTTGACAAAGAAGCCAAAATTATACAATAGAGAAAAGAAAGCATCTTCAACAAAAGGTGCTGACCTAACTGGATATCAGCATGCAGAAGAATGCAGATAGATCCATATCTATCACCCTGCACAAAACTTACATCCAAGTGGATCCAATACCTCAACATAAATTCAGATACACTGAACCTGATAGAAGAGAAAGAGGGAAGAAGTAATGTTGAGCGCATTGTCACGGGAGACAAGTTCCTGAACAGGACTGTAATAGTGCAGACACTGAGATCAACTCTTAGTAAATTTGACCTCATGAAACTCAAAGCTTCTGTAAAACAAAGGACACTGTTGATGGGACAAAATGGCAGCCTATGGAATGGAAGAAGATCTTCACCAACACCACATCTAACAAAGGGTTTATTACCAAAATATATAAAGAACTGAAGAAATTTGATATCAACAAGCCAAATAATCCAGTTAAAAAATGGGGTACATATGTAAGTAGAGAATTCTCAACAGAAGAATCTCAAATGGCAAAGAAATACTTAAGACAATTTTTGCATTCCTAACCATCAGGGAAATGCGAATCAAAATGACTTTGAGATTTCACCTCACACCTGTCAGAATGGTTAAGATCAAAAACAGAAGTGACAGCTCACGTTGGAGAGGATGTAGAGCAAGGAGAACACTCCTCCATTGCTGGTGGAGGTGCAAACTTGTACAGCCACTCATCCCAGTTAAGAAAAAAGTTTAAAGTTTCCCTAATTTTTGAACACTAGGCTTATTTTCATCAGATATCATTGTGTTTGATTCTTCAAACATGGTGTTAGTTATTACAGTGATTGGTGAGCATGCTATAACATTTCACACACATTCTCAGTGAATGTTTACGAGGGTGAATATCTTTGCTAATTACTGGTAAAATCACAGATACTATTTAAGTACGATTGATAAGCAGGCCTTCTTCATTTAATTTTTCTGCTAAAAACAGCTTCTCTTTATAAACAGAAGGCACCAATGCCAGTCATGTTCATATCACAGGGTCTGCGGAAGATCACTGTAAGTGAAAATGGACTTTGTGGATTGAGTTACAAATGCAAAATTTCATCCTTTTTCCTAAATTAAACAGAAAACAAAATAATTCTGGCTAAGAGGAAATGCAGAAATCTGTGTTGAATCATTACCTAATTGACTAAAGTACTTCAATACTCAAATGTGACCTGCTAAGAGTCTAATGACATAGGGAAGTTAATTGATTGAAAATCAAGCCAGTTATCTCTTAGTAGATATCTCTAAGTATTTAACACAACTGGTACCAGGTCTTTTACTGTGAAAAATAAAGTGCTGGGATTTTTTTCACAGACAGGGTCTACCCTGTGTAGTCCAGGCTAGCCTTACATTTACTAGGTAACCCAGGCTGTCCTCAGGTTTTTACCTTCCTGCTTTAACTATTCCAAGTTTGAATTATAGACTGTGCCTCCAACTCAGTAACAAATGAGTTCTTGGTAAAGCAGACATACTTTGAGTCCCACTTAGACTAAAGGAATTTTAAATGATCTTCCAACAAATAAAAAACAAAAATTTAAGGTATCCATTCCAGTAAGTAAAAAAAAAAAAGCCACCCACCTAGTAATGGTCACTGCCAAAGAGTCAAATAAGTCAAAGTTGTTGAGATTTTAGGCAGCACCAGAGAGGGATCTGAATCAAATCAATTAAATCTTAAATTAGTACAGAATGAATTTATACTGTTCCCCCATCATAAGAACACACACATGTACACCACACATGATAGTTATTGGACATTTCTAAAGGCATTGTAAGTCATGCTAAAGTTTAATGTTTATTAAAACACAGAGAACAACAACAACAAAACCCTCTGCACTTCTTGATGTTGTCACTGAATGAACAATTCTATAGTTGAAGTGCATAAAAAGGAGTAGGCTGATCTTCCTAAGAGATCATTATAATGGTCTTGGCATGTATGGGTTAAGTATTAGGATTCTTAACCCACTCCAAAGAACAACCCAGAGCTCTTTAAAACTTATATGAACGTACAGGACAATAAGAAAGAAGAATCTCTGTGCTGTAAGCAGACAAATTCAAGGACATAGAGGAAGCAAAGTCACTGAGTTTGGGGTTTGTTTGTTTTGCTTTTTTAAATTCCACAATGAAATTGGCCTCTTGGAGAGAAGAGGGTGGGCTCATAAAACTCACAAGAAAGTTGGAAGATTCTTGTGTTCTCTCCCCAAGGTTTTATGAACAATGAACAATTGCTAGGTAAAAGGAGCCTCTCTGGTGGGGCTGCAGAAAGTAGGAGTGAACTCCAAGGATGGATCTTTTTAGCATCATCTATTCTGCGGCAGTATTCTTGGTGGTGAAACTGCCCAAGTCACCCATCTTCCTTCAAGTAACCCCCATAAACTCAGTTGTTTACCAAGCCAGAGCTGGATGGGAAGGTTGTTTTCATCTATCATCTGTGCTCTATGTGGAATAAATAGGTCTGCTCACAACTGTGTAAGACAAGTTATCCAACACAACCAAAACCCAAATAGGAATAAGCAGCACCAAAGATGAGTTTCAGAGGAGTGGTTATATGATCATCAGTGTGGATAAAACATGCAATCAATACTAATTTCTCCGTGGATGATGAGTCTTTGGCAATGTTTTTAATATGGCTACCTTTATTGGAATGACATACCCCATCTCGTTGCATGTCATCTGCTGTAGGTGATGAAACAGATTACTAATGCTGCACTTTGTACGGATGGTACATCCGAAGCGAGGAATCCTAGGGTAGCTTATCTTCTTTTATCTGGTGTAGCTGTGCCTCCTTGATAAATGGGTCCATCACATGAATATGGACATGGCCCCCAAACAGCTATTGGGCTAGAGAAAAATTGCAACCCCTGAAAGCCCCATAAGTGACACAGAATCCTAAGCAAGCTATGGAAGCAATTAAGTGTGCTCTCTTGTGGGTGATAAGACATGCAACTGGGGTTCATCTGACTGCCTAGAAACAACAACAGAAGGAAGGAATTAACAGAAAAGGGCATTCAGATGATGCACACTGCATTAGCCTCTGATTTGGCAGGAAACATTGGGGAGGGGAAGTAAGGATGAAATGAAAGCTTGCCTTGCCGTTTTGTACAGTTGATGGGGTATGAAGGAGAGAACAAATTAAATCTGTGCTAAGTAGTTCTTCCTGGGATACAAAACGTAGAACCAGTGGAAATAATTAGACAACAAAGAGAGAAAGTATAAGTATTAAAGGATACCCCTTTAAGAAAGTAGAGTAAATCCTTGATCATCAATGAAATGAAAGCCTTAGTAATGGTCCAACACAGGAAACTATGCTAATCATGGAATATCTGCATCTGGGCTGGGGAAGTCATTAAACAAGAAAGGAAAGGGCCCCTCCTACCTGACTCATGAGGCTGTAGGAACATGTGTGGATGGGATCAGTCTGAGTTCTGTGGAAATGGAGAAACTGAATATTACAGTTTGCTATCCCTTCTTGAAACAACTGTTGCATAATTTGAGGGGGAGTGCACTCATCCTGCTTTGAGACAAAGGTTGCATAATCCAAGCAATGTGAGGGGAATCGGTCCCTGACGGACTGGTGCACTGGAGCCATTGAGACATTCGGGACACCTGGTCCTTGCCAGCTGATGTCAAGGACAGGAGGACAGTAGGGGAATGAGATGCAGTTCTAATAGAACTGTATATGTGCAAGGCAGAGTTTGATGCCCAGTTTACTAGTAGAACTGATAACGCATTCAGAAATGAGTTAAGAAAGGAGCTAGTTTACAGGAACCAGGGACTTCAGTCGTTGGGCCAGCCTCCCTGGTGGGATATAATCTTTATGACATAGGAGAAGTTCTGGTCATTCTGAATGACTTAGAACAGTGTATGAGCGACAGCCTAAGGTACTGCATATTCAGAAGGGAACGGAAAGAAGGAAAAGTAAATAATGGGGTCTGGTTTGTTTGGGTTACTCATAGCAAATATGACAAAATTTGTGTTTTATCTGGGTTCCCAGGGGAAAAAAATAATGAGAAGGCAAATGCTTGGCTTTTGAGTGTTTGGGGGAATATAATAGATTTCAGCAGAAATCAGAGCCTGTGGTAGTCTTCCACATAGCACTCAATAGCCCGCTTGGTCCTCTCGTAAGTCAGAAAGCAGATGACCTTACCCAAATATCAGCTGTCTCTTCTCAAGTAGCACTAGAGCCTTCTCAATTCAATCTTACAGACTCTGGCCACAGGGGAGCCAAAATAGACTGGAAAATAACTAATGCCGCCAGCATTCCTATGGAATATCCTGACATCCTGTGTGCTGTCCAAACATGAGAAGCCTGATCCTGATCACGGCCGGAGAGATTGTTGGTATGATGTGTAACATGAGGGCCAGCTTGTTGGGGTTTCTATCCCGCCCAGTACCCCACAATCGGCAACTCCCAATGAAAATCACTCACAAGACTTCATAAGATTATAAACTGATTGGCCCATTAGGTCAGGCTTCTTGTTAACTCTTATAACTTATGTTACCCCATTATCCTTATCTATATTAGCCACATGGCTCCGTACCTTTCTCAGCTGGGCAAGTTACATACTGCCTCTTCAGTGGTCTGTGCAGGAGTGATGGAGGGAGCTTCCTAGAATACTCCCAGTCTCTTTGCTCCACCCCTACTTCCTGTCTCTCTTTCCCGCCTATACTGCCTGCCTGGCCAATCAGCGTTTTATTAAAATATGATTGACAGAATACAGACAATTCTCCCACACCATTTCCCTCTTTTTTTTTTTTAAACAAAGGAAAATACCCATAGTCCATTTGTTGGGAATGTGGGCGTAGTATTTCAGGCTACTTCCTGCTGGTTGGGGGCGCTGACAATCTTATGGGGACCTAAAGAAAATTTAGAGTTATAATCAAGTCCTGACTGGAGTATCCTGTGAGTCTTGATCATCTCAGGCAGCAGTTTTGAATCTGTTCTGGATGTAGAACTCTGTCATCTGGGCCATCTGTTCCTATCGGAGATTTATCAGGTGGTCTTCCTTTTTCGAACCTGATTTTTCTTAACTCAGAATGAATCCACAGCTTCTCATTTTCTGTGGAAACAAAAGCAAAATCTCTTCTCCAAAGTAGCATAATTTTTGACTTTAATTTTAAAGCCAAGGTATTTTCAAAATATCTATCTTGGATTAGTTCAGCAACATTTATAAGCAAATATCTTTTAGCAGCTGTTGCTCCTTCCTCAGCATTCAAACAATTCAAAGAGAGCATAATAACACACGGTATCAAGATTCTCTGTGTATTTTCCATCTTTATGTGGCTTTATTTTACTTCTATTTCTTTTATTTTTACTTTTACTTTTTGAGACAGGCTCTCTGTATATCTTTGTCCTGGAATAACACTGTAGACCAGGCTGTCCTTGAACTCACAGAGATCCTTCTGTCTCTGCCTCCCCTGTACTGGGCTCAAAGGTGTTTGCTACCACACCTTGAACTCACAGAGATCCACGTGTCTCTGCTTCTCCAGTGCTAGGATTAAAGGTGTGTGCTACTACACCTTGAACTCAGAGATCTGTCTGTCTCTGCCTCCCAGGCATTGGGATTAAAGGTGTGTGCTACCACACCTTGAAGTCACAGAGGTCAACTACTTCTGCCTCTTAAAGTCTCAGAGGTCAATGTACCTCTGCCTCCCAGGCATTGGGATTAAAGGTGTGTATTACCACACCCAACTACTTTCTTTCTTCCTTTTTTACCCTAAGAACTTAACCTTTAGCCTACATATATTTTTAACTCATAGTAAACCATTTAGAGGTTTTCTTCCTCTTTGAATCTCTTTTTACTGTATATCTCTCTTTTTCTGACCACATGAGTCTAAAACCGTGGCTTTGACGGCTAGATCCAGTCCATTTCTTAGCTTTCCAGACTCATGGTAGAGGTACCACTGGAGCCTTTTACTGCCACAACTCTATGGCGTTTCAAGGTCCCTGCCAGCAAGCAAGCTGGAGCATTCTGCTCACAGACCACACTCAGTCAGACTGCCTGCCTGAAAGAGTCAGAGATTGCCCTGGCAGGACAGTCCAGAAACCAGGCATTTTAAAACAGCGCAGCTTTTTTTCCTGCTATGGCTGAAAACCGAAAAGCATGTGTTCAGCTTTTGATCAACACCGTTTAAGTGTTTCGTGGCAGGACCTCTTCTTAATGAGCTGCAGGGTTTTGCAGCTAAAGCTGAGTCAGGAAGCCTCTCTTAGCTGAGAGCCTTGCTTGCCTCTAGCAAGCAGAGCAGACCTGAGAAATTGCTGCTACCATACCAAGAAAACATGCTTTACTCTATTCTTTTCCAAGCTTTCTCAAGCTTTCTGTGGATTCAGTTATCCGCGTCTGGGCACCATATGTAACATGAGGGCCAGCTTGTTGGGGTTTCTATCCTGCCCGGTATCCCATAGCTGGCAACTCCCAACGAAAATCACTCACAAGACTTCATAAGACTATAAACTGATTGGCCCATTAGGTCAGGCTTCTTGTTAACTCTTATAACTTATATTACCCCATTATCCTTATCTATATTAGCCACATAGCTCCATACCTTTCTCAGCTGGGCAAGTTACATGCTGCCTCTTCGGTGGTCTGCGCAGGAGTGACGGAGGGAGCTTCCTAGAATCATCCCAGTCTCTTTGCTCCTCCCCTACTTCTTGTCTGGCTTTCCCGCCTATACTGCCTGCCTGGCCAATCAGTGTTTTATTAAAATATGATTGACAGAATACAGACAATTCTCCCACACCAATGATGGGACAATTGCAAAGGTCAGCCTGCTCCATCTGGGATTGGAAGGAATACTGCAGGACCTAAGCCTGTAAGTGGGGCATAAAAACACTTGACAGGACTCTTCAAAGGATTTCCATTCAGACAAGCGATGGATGGATAAAGCCATCGTCAAGTGTATATCCAATTCAGTGTTTTGTATGCATTCCCAGGAGTAACCAACAGTATATCAAGGCACTTGTGTCAGAAGCACTAAAGTAAAAAAACTAGGTTAATGATAATTGATTGGTTCCAGTGGCCTTTCTACCTTCCTACCCACCTTACAGGGTGCCTGAAAGACTATATTGTTAAGACAGCATCTAAAATAGTCTAAAGATAGAAATCAGCCCACATTTGTTGATAAAGGAACTCTTGGAACTCCACAAGTTTGTTTCATAAAAATCCCAATACCAGGGCGAACTGCCCCTCTTTAAGATATTAGCCAAAGAGGTCCTTGGGTACCTCCACCAATGCAAGCTATTGGTTATGTGGCAGAGCTGGAATTAAGTCCCTATTGCTGAAAACAGAATAGTCTGGGGGCAAGATAAGCATACATCAGGATGGAACATAGAGATACTACCAACTTCATGGATTAAAGACGACTGTACAGAGTGGAACCCCTGGTCAATACTAGAGTCAGCATGAGACATAAGGTGCAGAAGAGGATGGGTGCCAGTAGAGAGTCAGCTGCTAGCATTTTGTCCAATGGCTGTGACACTATTGTCAACTTGTCTTCTAAACATTTACACACATTCCCATAGATCATTCCTGCTGTCAGTCTCTGCTCATGGAGAGAATCTTTTCTACGGTGGATGATGGATACTGTGGAGACTTTTAGCTAATTGAATTGCTGAGAATTGCTGTGTTACAGTGGCCCAATGCTCAATCATAAGTGGAAGAAAATAATCAGACATATAAATGCCCAGAAAAGTTCAGGGAAAATCATTGGAAGGAAGCAAGAAACGCAAGAGCCAGAGAAAGGGTTGAAGTATTGTGCAGGTCCTATTTCAAAACATTCCCTCTTGGAAGAAAATGGTTGCTCACTAAACTAACAACCAACTTTAAAAACTCAGAAAAAATTATAAGACTTATACAGACCTTCCTCGTAGCTAAATAAAGAGTGAAGAATAAACATTGCTTGGGGAGAGGAGATTCTTTGGAGAATCTGCCTGCCAGTTGTGAGAAAATCTCTGATCTAGATTTTGTGAGTCATCACCTAGAGTGGACTTTTTGGTTATGCAGCCGACTGAGACCACAAAGGCTCCTGTAAGGAAATACTTAACCATAATTCTGCAAGCAATTTCTGGAAACTCATTGGTTCAACTAGTTAGACTTAGGTAAAACAATTTTTTTGGTCTTTCATTTGTGCCCTAACTGGAGTGAATAGACATTTGTTCATATGGGAGACTCATGCAACAATAATCACAAGTAGAAACAATAAAATAATAGCATGAGACTGTTTAATAAACTGTGGCTCATAAGCTTTCAATATTTGTACATATAGTTCTCTTATTGCTAGGATCTTAACCTAGATAATTTCTATGATAGTGAATACAATTCTGTTTACCCACTGATTTATTTTTATAAAGAAATAATATAGCAGAGAAGCTAAATGATATGTGTTAAATAATATCAGAGGTTAGCTATATATTTTTACTTTATTATTATTAGTTTATATTCTGACCACAGTTTCCCCTTCTCCCTCTCCCCCTTCCCATCTGACCCCACCACTCCTCCTCATCTATTTATCTTCATAAAAGAGCAGGTCTCCCCGGAGTATCAACCAAACATGGCATATCAACTAGGCACCATCCCTCGTATTAAGGCTGAACAAGGCAACCCAGTATGAAAAAAAGGGTTCCAAAAGTCATCAAAAGAGTCAGAGACAGTCCCTTCTTCCACTTTGGATTTAGGTCAATCCCAGTTCCTTTCTTCCCTTGACCTTACTTTCCTTGACAAAAACTCTAGTGTAGTGTTTCCTTTCAGAGGATTCCAGAACCATGTTCCCCGGATCACCGGAAGACTCTGCCCATGTCTGAACCAGTCATAAACGGTGTATCTAAACGTAGCCTTGAAAGTTTATGCCACAAAGCGAAGACCACTGACTCCATCTGGTACATGGCTAATACGGTTAACAAAATGTGCTATTCTTGTGAATACAAACATCTTAGGGAGATAGAGGCATGAGGAAAGATTGATGAACTAGCCTGGAAAGAGTCTTTGATGGGGAAGAGGAAGTGGTTCTTTTGAGTCAAGCAAAACAGCTAATCCACAAAGGAACACACTGAAGAAGTCAGAGACACAAAGAAATCACCACGAACTCGCAAGTTCAAAGAATATTCCCAACAATCTATTCTTGAGTGTGTTTGGCAATATTTTCATTGCTTCGTTTCATTCCCAGCTGCAGATCTTATGCCTTTAATCCTCAAATGTATCCACGTTACTAAAATCCTTATAACGAATACTTAAAAATGCAAATTGAAAAAATATTTCCATAGCTAAAGATTTCATACATGCCGTATTTAGCAGCCCACACTGCTCTCTTTAGGGGGTCTACCCTACTAAAGGAGATGCTCAGCCTGGGAAATGAATGAATTCACCATTCTCTATCACTTACTCAGTAGAAACAGATATTTAAGGTCATCCAACAGGCAGCTGACCTCTTTGACAGATATTTTTCTCTTGTCAAAATGGGTGTCTGAGGCTGTCTGCCTGATTAAAAAAATCAACTTGTAACATGGTTCCATTGTAATTATCATTTAAGCTTGTAATGGCATCTTTTCTTAAGCATGGGTACCGTACATACCAGGCTAGCCTGCAAGAATAAAGCCGTGGTGTAGTTCAAGCAAACTTGTCTCAATTTAACCCCTTTATTGACAGAAACAAAGATTATTCTAGGTTAAGATGTAGGAAAAGGCAGAAATGAAGCAGAAGAGTAAAAACTACCCCCTTCTCATCTTAACTGAAGCTCAACAGCCTGACACTATATCCCAGTGGCATTTTGAAAATGCTACTTGTTTTAGTCTATTTTATGCCAATGAAACAGACTGTCTAAGAATTCTAGTCTTCTTTCTGTTGCTGTGACAAACACCACGATCAAAAGTGACTTAGAGCAGGAAAGGGGTCAGCAAACTTCCCAGACCACAAGTCAACACTGAAGGAAGTCAGGGCAGGAGCTGTAGTAAGAAGCAAATGAGAACCACGAAGCAGAACCACAAAGCAGAACCACCAAGAGGCATTGCTCTTCTCTGGCCTCTGCTCAATAGCTTTCTTACACAGCCCAGGTCCTATGGCAATCAGTGATGAGAAAATGCCCCATAAAAGTGTTCAGAAGCCAATTTGATTGGAGCAATTCCCTCAGTTGAGGGTCTCTCAGAAAACTGGGAGCTATGCGAAGCTGACAGTTGGAGGAGACTCAGGATGTCTGAATTACAAAGGAATTATGTTATGAAATGATGCTTTAGTATATGTCAACAAGGTATAATGACCTAATCAAGGTTAATGGTATACCTACTTCTTCAAACAAATTGTTTCTTCATGTTGGGAATATGCAAAACAATTTCTGCTAGCTATTTACAAATATGCACTTGATTGTTGTCATATAAAAATATGCACTTGATTGTTGTCATATAAAAATATGCACTTGATTGTTGTCATATAAAAATATGCACTTGATTGTTGTTCATACCCCGACCTCACCCCCTCTTCCTTCCCTGCCAGTCCCAGTTTATAGCAACCACTAGCTTCTATGTGGTCTTACAAGATAAACTCTTTAAAGGAAGCCCTTTAGTTGTAAGACAATTTATAATGGGAGGGGAGGAAGAAAGGCTTACAAGTTTTATTTTCAGTGATATAATTATTCTAGTCAAAATGAAAAACTCGAGTCCAACGGGAATGAGCTCAATATAGCTGATCTTGGGGATGGAGCTATGCTTGCTTGTGTTTTACAGGGGGATCGTTAGAGAACATTAGAACAAGACTGAATATGAAGAGAAGCAAGATTAAGGCAATCTGGAGGGGATGGGAAAATGAGGGTGTGAAGTCAGTATAAAAGGAGAGGAAGGAAAGGGGGTCAAAACCCAGGAAGTATGCGTAGACAAGCTATAAGGAATCATGTTATTTTATATTTTTCCCTATAAATGATACAAATAATTTTAAATGAAATTATGCCACCTAGGGTGATTATGCTTCTGGACAACAACCAAGGGCAGCAATAACCTATATTGTTTTTGGACTCCCGTGACCGACAATTTTAAAGGAGGTTTCTTATGCTTGCTCTGGAGTTTTTGTTAGTCTATGGCTAAGCCAGTAAGATTTCTAATTGCATCCTTATACCCACATGTAAATATCGACCTCCCTCCTCATCAAAAAGCTTTGTTTCACAGAAGATAGAAACCATTACAGAAAATCACACCTAGTTAAAATGCAGAGGACACCTGATTGTGCAGGGCTCAGTTCTAATTGATACATCTACAACACAATCCTTACTCCTAACGTTCAAGGAACACCATGGAAGGGGTGTGTGTGGAGAGATTCTAAGAACCAGAGAACCAGGAAGTCTACTGAAAGGTTGTGTATTCTGAATATGACAGGGAAACTCATGACATCTCAACAATATGGCTGTCTACACACAGCCTGAACACCCATGTCAGCACAAATGCCAACGTAGATGGTGAAGAGCACAGGGCACCACTCCTAAAGAGCTCCAGACAAGTAAAATCTGTTGTAAGAGGGGAAATTAGTAGTCCCTAGAGATGAGTCCTCTAGGTGGTAGGCCCCACATGTATGTATGTATGTATGTATGTATGTATGTATGTATGTATGCGTATGTATATATGTGTGTGTGAGTCTGTGTGCATATGTGCAACACTAAACATATTCAGGAGGTTGAATTTGTAGAATTATTTACATATGTATATGTAACAACAATAATTAAAGAAGAAAAGGCCATACATTTGAGAGGGAGTGGGGGGGGACACATAGGAGGAGTTGGAAGGAGAAGAGGTAGGGAAAGTGATGTAATTTCAACCTAATTAAATTAACTAATTAAAAAGAGAAAAAATTGTATGAGGCAGCTTAGAATAAGTCAATTGAAAACTGAGTTGATTTTAGGACTCAGGTTGAATGTTCACCATTGATCAGAGTCTTTTATAGCTGCAGTCTCTTTTATTCTTGTTTTAAAATTAGAACTTTTTGACACCAGATCTATATTTCTTTCTCATTAAAGTCACATTCACATGAAGGAAGTGATGGGTATTAATTTATTAGAGTTCCATATGTTTTTAGAGAGCGAAAATGATAACCTGCTCACAGTAGAATTTGGAGATGCATGGCCATGGTTTGTCCCATTCACACGAGTGGCAGTTCCTGATGTCTTGCTTACATGGCAGCCTATTTCAGCCAACAGAGCACCCAGTCTATAAATTGATCTCTTTCATAATAAAATGTGGGCCACTTACAACTAACATACTGTGTATTTTTTTATGCCATTTGTCTGAGCCTGAGTACTGACCGCAGTTTGGTGTTAGGCCTCACTCTTCACTCTGACTTCCTGGCAATGGGAAAGCATTAAAAGTAGTTGGTAGGGAGCTTCAGTAAACTCCATGTCTACCTCAGTGTGTCCACACAGCTAAAGCAAATGTTTGGATACAGACCGTTCATAAACAACAGAACATTATTTCTCATCATTTTGGAAGCCAGGAAGGTCAAGATCAAGATGCTATAGATCCTGGATATAGCAAGGGCTCATTTGGTGTTCATAGTGGAAGCTGCTGTGGCTGCCACATGGCCAAAGAGACAAGGTCACCTCTCTTATTACTGTCTAGCCATCCTGCTAGACTTAATCAAATCAGAAGTTAAATTTTAATAGCTGACTAGGCAAAAAAACCAAACCCAACAACATTTAGATCACAGTAGTATATGTTGACACCTTTACCTAAACTGAATGAGAATATACTCCTCAAAGGACTGCTCCTTATTGATACGTTCACTTCACTTGCAGTTAATCGCCATTTGGTGATGATTCTGACACTTTTGGGGTGATGCTGATAAATTATTTCACAAAGCATGAGTAAATCAAAACTACAACATCTTAGAGAGTCTACATCTTGTGGTCTAGAAATGCACTTTAAGCCTGGCTAGTTCAAGTCAGTTCTGTGAATGTGGAGCATTTACTACGTGCAAGCGTCACACATCTGAAACTTATACATCAATCAAAAAACTGAGATATTGCTTTTAACCCAACAATTTACTATACATTTAAAAATTTATTTTAAAAAAATGTAACATAGACTTTGAGACTAGGTCTTACGAAGGTTGGTATTAATTGTCAACTTGACAGAATCTAGAATCTGCTAGAACACGGTCTCTGGGCATGCTTATAGGAGAATAACTTGATTGTATTCATGTAGTGGGAAGAGCTAGCCACTGTGAGTGTCACCATTCTGTATCTGGGATCATGAACTGTGTAAGTGGAGAATTGCAGTGTGGCTCTCCCCCAGCTTCCTGACTGGGAGATGTGTGTGACCAGCTGCCTCTTCAATCTCTTGCCTCTAGGATTTCACTGCCATGATAGCCTGTAGCCTGGAGCTGCATGAGATCCAGAATGTCACTTCCCTTTCAAGTTGTTTTGTCATGGTATTGTGTCACAACAAGAGAAAGCTTCCTAAGACAGGTCTCTAGCTTCAAGTCCTTATTCTTCAGGGTGTATTTGTCTCACGGACTGAGCTGGACTAAGCATCATATTGAATAAGGGTGCTGGTCCTCAGAGGGTGGTTTCTCTTCTAAAAGCATTGTAGGAGGAGTTTTTGTTGTGCCCATTGGCTCTCAAATAACCGTACAGAAGCTTAATATTAGTTATGAATGCTCAGCTGATAGCCTAGGCTTATAACTATCTAGCTCTTACATCTTAATTTAACCCATGTTCTTATCTATGCTGTACCTTTATTTTCAGCATGGCAAGTTTATCTTCCACTTCTGGCTGGTGACTCCCATGACTCCTCCCTGCTTCCCCACACTCTCTTTCTGTCTGCAAGTCCTGTCTGTCCTTTTCTTGCCTAGCTATTGGCCAGTCAGCTCTTTATTAACCAATGAGAGTAATACATATTTACAGTGTACCAAAAGATTGCTCCACGGCACACACAGCATTAGGATCCTCTGGAACTTTTTGAAAATATAAATTCTCATGATTTTCCTCAGATCCTCTCATCAGAGACACAGAGGACTAAGGTATCAGCAAGTGATATTTATAGATGCCTAAGTTTGAGAATTGCTTGAATTGAAGAAGACTTGGTTTTATTAAGGGCCTGAAACAGCAGAAACAACAAATTAAAGAGTAAAATGAAGGAAATGAGTTATACAGAAGAATTTGTTGGGGGAATAAAGAAAATATTAGATTTTTTTTTAAAAAAGAATATTGTAGTCGTGGTGATTAAATTGGAATGGAGATGGAAAATAGGGGCTTTATAATTAGGAGAGGCTAGGAAACTGGGAGAAAAACTAAGAGCAATGATGGGCCATGGGTGTGCTACATTTCTTAAGCTATGGAGCAACGGTGGGTGTTCCCTAAATATTAGCATACGGTGACAAGAAAAGATGAGTACTCTCTCATTGCATGGAGTTCCCATGGAGAAGTCTGGAATGTTCAGTGGGATGGTGTTGATGTAGAGCGCAGGGAGGCTGTCTCCAGTGAGCCGATAGAAAAGAGAAGAAAGGTGTCAACTTGAAGGGTTTGGAAATGCTCTGTGATGTTTGCTGTTCACTCTTCATTAATCTTATGTTTGTTAAGCGTCCGCAGTTAGGCAGCACATTTAGTACATAATACAAAAAACTAACCTTGCCCATGCATTGTATAGAATCCATGTGTCTGGGATTTTCGGTGGTTTTATTGCAGGAGAAAGGAATTTTTCTTGAAGTTATAAAGTTGAACCACTTATCGTCCTAAGCCCTATTTCCCTTCCACAAACCTTCTTCCTTATGCCGTCAGTTCCATGGTTTCTGCCTTTCTATTCCTGTGCAAGTGGCGTCATGAACATCGTGGGCTTGGGATCCTTATTATAGACCCGGAGGAGGTTAACGTCATTCCTATTCTTCCTACTCCTTAGAAAGACGTCAATTAGTCAAAGCAACCATGTTTCTATTCTTAAGCATTTGAAGATTTACGATGAAAACGTCAATAGCGTATGTATGGGACCAGCTCCTGTCAATCACCAAACTGAAATGAAAGCAATGCCAGCCCCTCTCATCACTGAACGGGTGACTACAGTAAAACCCCACCAACTGTCATGGTTCCAGGCAAAACTTTTCAAAATCTAAACTGGCTGCAGTGGACTGTGAAGATCTTTTTCAAAGCGAGAACCACTACTTGTCACCCTCCCCCAAGACTATGGAGGCAAGCTGCCAGCGCTCACCATGAACCAGCCAAAGTGTGTGAAGACCAAGATCAACCCTAGAATTAAAAAGCAAATAAATAAAATGCTTTATAGGGTCAAGCTCAAAGGGATGCACTGTTCTCTGGACAGAAATGAGGTTACAGGCTGGTATTTCAAATAAGCCACAAATTCTGTATCTGTCCCAAATGGGGGATAATATTTTATTGAATAATACATTTAAAATGAATCCACTTCTTTCTACTTACGACTTAGTAAGTACTTACGATGTAGTCTCTCTAGCCAGAGTGCAATTCTCCCTCCGACGAATGAAAGGAGTTAATGTGTCTGTGTGTATAATTATCCAAATAGAAAGATGAAGATGAAGTGAAATCAAGTTCCAGGAGAATTAATTTCTGAAGAAAAAACAAACCCATGTCCTCCAGGGTTTCAAATATACTGGTAGTGTTGGTGTTGCCCCTGGAAGACTTGAGACCTGGAGGGTAGAGAAGCACAGGGCACTGCTGACTGCCCCTCTATCTTCATTCACAAGAGGAAATTATGAATACATTTATAACGGTCAGCTTAGAATTTTATTGCTTTTGGCTAAAGTCCATTTGAAGGCTTGCAAAGTAAAGAGTCGTTATACAATTGTACAAATGCGAATTAAAAGGGAGCAAATTTGAATCCTTCCTCAATGGGCAATATTCTTAATTTGTTTCAAAACAAGGATTTGTAATAGCAGCAAGTATTAATAAATATAAATAATAAGTAAATATAAATAACCTCAGTATTTAGCTTAGATATGAAATGTGAATATTATTTTTGAGTTAGGACATGACACATTTGTTAGTAAGATATCATTCTATTAAAGCAACACGTTACTTTCTTCCAGGAATATTTTCATCTTATTACAGCTGTGCAGGCAGAGACAAAAATCCAGCATGGCCAGAAAGTTTTGAAATGAACATGGAGATACCTACCTTGCACTGCTAGGAGTCAGGGCTGGAGCAGGTTTCTGGATGATACTTTTCCAGAGGAAGGTGTGTGGAAAGCTGTGGATCTTCTTCATAAACAAATTCAAGCAAACCCACTATTCTGTTTCTACTGGCAGTGCGTCATCCCAGTGGCTGCCCAGCTACGGCGTAGCTTCAGGCTAATGGTGGGACAGGCCTCATTCCTTGAAGTGGAAGGGCCACTGGCCACTCTCTTTCATCACTGTTTTCAGCTTCCACACTTCTGATAACTCCATTTAAGTTTTTTACTTCTTCTTGAGTCAATTTGCTAAACTGTCATTTTCTATAAATGACATTTATATATTTGCCCCAATATTAAAAATACAGCTCCAAACAGCTATTTTTAGTATTAACTTATTAAAGGGCAAATTTTTGTTACACTGCGTAATAAAAGGGAAAATAAATACTTATATCACACCTTTTACTTTTGATATTATTTATTTTTGCCTTTCCTTTTATTAATGTCTTTTGTTCAAACTATGGCTTCACCTATTTTGTCCCTATTCACTATAAACTCAGCTAAGACTTAATTTATTTTTTCCTTTTCATACATTAAATTTGTTTCCTTTTGGACTTTTTGAAAGTCTTACAAATTCCCTCAAGTTTTTTTAAATATATTTTTTTGCTTCCTGTTATTTTAAGAAAACTTTTGTAATATGTTTGTCTCATTAATATTCAATCCGTCACTTTTTTAGCTCAAGCAATCAGCACTCTAGCACTATTACATGGTGTTTAGTGTTATATGCTCAACACTCAAGTTATAAAAGTATTCTAAGTGTTTCTGAAGTTCCATGGTAATCGCATAACTCAGTAGTTATGAATTTAAAAATTTTAATCCTCAAATGAATAGATTTATTTTCTTATTATCTTTTACCAATTTGAATTAATCACATAATCAAGACCACATTCTTTTATATTTATTGCAATGCATTTATGATATGAATGATGACACTTTAAAGTTTTTAACATATGTTTGAGGATCTATGCATTTTTTTCTATAACAAGCTTGTTAAGTATGTTGTTCAAGTTACTTATTAAAAAGAATTAAAGCTTTCCACTTTTGACATTGACCTTGGACATTTCTTAGGAATTGCCTGGAGAGTTTTGGAATTTTATTAGGTGCATAATGGTCTGAAATGATCATATATAACTTATGACAGTGGATCTCAACCTTCTTAATGCTGCAGTCCTGTAATACATGTTGAAGTGATCCCAACAAAAAATTATTTTGTTGCTACTCCATAATTGTAATTTTGCTACTGCTATGAATCATAATTTAAACATCTGATGTATGACTCACAAAAGGTTCACAACCCACCACGTTGAGAACCACTGTCATAGATCAGACTGGTTATCATTATAAAGTTGTCATCTTTGAAAATACTAATACTTCAAGAGCAGCATGATTTATTAGCATTTTCTAAGTTTAATTGTTCTTTAATTTTCTAAATTTTCTATGTTCTTCAGCTTCAAAGTCATCATAAATAACAATTACCAGACTTTAGATTTTCATTCAACTTGGCATATTGAGTCTCTTAACTCAATATATTTATAGCATATTATTATTACTTATATAGATGGAATTATTTCTATCATTCTGTTTTATAATTTCTCAATCTTATTTTTCCTGTTTTTTGTTTTCTTCATCCTTGTGTTTATTCAAGTGCTTAAAACCTTTAATTTGTGTTTTAGTTTAATGTTTTGTAAGTTCGGTACTTACTTTTTCAGTTGTCACCCATGCATTTTCACATGTACTTATTTCAGAAAAGAAAGTAATTGTTTCTCAAAAATAACTAGGATTTAGAACATTTCGTGTGCCTTCCTCCCTTCCTTTACATTCTTGGTATCGGCATTACTGTCTGTTGCTGCTATAACAAATTATATCAGACAATTCAACTTAGTCAACCAAAATTTATTGTCTACGCAGAATTCACTGTGGTAAAATCGAAGTACAGAAGGGGTTAAAGTCCTTCCATAGTCTCTGAGTAGGATTCCTCATTTGGCCTTGTGAGCTTCCAGGGACCATAGACATTGATCCCTATCTCCACCTTCAAAGCCAGGAGGCTAATCAAATTCTTCTCATGTCGTACTACTTTGAATTTATATGCAGTGATACAGTCCTCTGACATTTTGTAGGAACTTTCTAATCACTTGGGTTCAAGAGATAATCAATCTCCATGTTTTAAAATAAGCAGGTTGATAATTTTGATTTCATATCTCACCTAAATTCCCCGTTGTGTGTGCTCTAAGGGACAGGATGTGCGCACTAGGGAAATTGTTTCTTTTTTTAAACCATCCAAAATTCTACATCTTAAGCTATTATTTTGTGTTGTCTATCCAGCTATGCTCACAGAGTTAGGGATTTCTTAGGTCTCTGGTCTTGCATCACAGATAGTTTCCTCGAGTTACTTCCCTTTCAAAATGAACTCTGTTTCATTGTCATAGGAACAAAATGCTCTTCATTCGGGTTCACTTGAAAACTAATTTCTCCTTTAATTTAGACAGATAAAGGCCAGGTGTGCTGGCACCCACATGTGGTTCAGTTGTAGAGGCACCTGTGTGAAGTTCCAGCACTTGGGGAACTTAAGCAAGATAAGGTGGGAGGATTATGAGTCTGAGACCAGCCTATCCCCAAGATGCATTTTTGTTGTTGTTGGTGGTGGTGGTGGTGGTGGAAGTTTATTTTCTGAAGCAAGTGAAATGTCTCAGCGAGACGAGATGGATTACCTGTGCAAGCCTGGTAACCTAAGTTCAATCCCCATAACTCATAAAGGAAAACGGAGAGGACCATCCATACAAGAGTTGTATGCTGTGGCATATGTACATGCCCCCTCCAGTAACAATAAATACTTAAAATGAAATGGTTTAAAAATTTTAATTTCCTGTGTATACAAATCTAGGCTGACTTTTTCCCCTTTCTACACGTGAATATATTATTCCATCATTTTTTGACTATCATTATTTGTGTAAAGTTAACTGCTGGTGTAAGTAGAGTTCTTTGGTAGGCAAGTTAACCCTGCTTAAGATCAGACTTTGGCCTATAATGACCTGTGCGTCATTCCATCGTGTTTCAATATGATATATCTCGGCTTGCCTGGTTTTGGTTTTCCTACTTGAGATTTATTCTACTCAGTTGAGGGATAAGTATTCCATTGTTTAACCCAAAAAATTAAAGATCTATATTCTGAAATACCTAGAGGTGTCTTACCCTCTATCACTTCACTCTGCATGTTTGTCTCTCTTTGTCTCGGGGTCTGTCTGTCTTTCCCCCATCCCTCCTCCCTTCCTCTACTTCATGCTAGGAAGTCACTGATTTACTTGCTTCAGAGATGGAATCTTGCTATATTGCTCAAGTTGACTGAATTCATGAACACAAATCATGTTCCTGCTTTGGGCCCCTTAGTATCATACAAAAGCATGTACCACCATGCCTAGCATATATTCAAATTTACATTATAATATGTTAAGTCCCTCTTCATTTATATCTTCTCTCTTCATTCTACTCAGTGGAAACTAAATAGACCTATAATTGCTAAAGAAATAGAAATAGTAATCAAAAGTCTCCCAACCAAAAAAAGTCCGGGATCAGATGGTTTCAGTGCAGAATTATATAAGATTTTCAAAGAAGAACTACTATCAATACTCCTCAAATTGTTCCAAACAATAGAAACAGAAGGAACATTGTCAAGCTCTTTTTATGAGGCTACTATTACCCTGATACTCAAATAACACAAAGACATTACTTAGAGAATTACAGACTAATCTCACTCATGAACACTGATGCAAAAATACTCAATAAAATACTGCAAACTATACCCTAGAAAACATCAGAAACATCATTCACCATGACCAAGTAGGTTTCATCCCAGAGATGCAGGGATGATTCAACATACAAAAATTTGTCAATGTAAATGCACCACAATGGAGTACTACACAGCAGAAAAAAATAATGACATCTTGAATTTTGCAGGCAAATGGATGGAGTTGGAAAACATTATTTTGAGTGAGTTAACACAGACCCAGAAAGACAATTATCACATATACTCACTCATAAGTGGTTTTTAAACATAAAGCAAAGAAAACTAGCACACAAATCACAATTCAGAGAACCCGGACAACAACGAGAACTCTAAGAGAGACAAACACAGATCTAATCTACATGGATAGTAGAAAAAGATAAGATGTCCTGAGTAAATTGGGAGCACGAGGACATTAGTAGAGGGTTGAAGGGAAGGGGAGAGAAAGGGAGGATAGCAGAGGAAAATGTAGAGCTCAATTAAAAAATCCATTTAAAAATAAAATAAAATAAAAATAAAACATAATTAAAAAAGGAAAATTTGTCAACATAATCCATTACATAAACAAACTGAAAAAAAGAACCACGTGATCATCTCATTAGGTACTAAAAAGCCTTGAGAAAATACAATATCCCTTTATGATAAAGATCCTGGAGAGAGCAGATATAGGAGAAATATACCTAAATGTAATAAAGGCAATATACAGCAAGCCAACAACCACCATCAAACTAAATGGAGAGAAACTTAAAGCAATCAAGACAAGTCTACTCTCTATATATCTATTCAATATAGTACTTGAGGGTCTAGCTATAGCAATAAGAAAATGAAAGGAGATAAGGGGATACAAATAGAAAAAGAAGTCAAACTCTCACTATTTGTGGATGATATGATAGTTTACATAAGTGACCCCAAAAATTCTACCAAGAAACTTCTACAACTCATAAACACATTCAGTAATGTAGCAGGATACAAGATTAACTCAAAAAATCAGTAACCTTCCTTTACACAGATGATAAATGGGCTGAAAAAGAAAACAGAGAAACCTCACCCTTTACCATAGCCACAAATAACATAAAATATCTTGGAGTAACTCTAGCCAAACAAGTGGAAGACCTGTATAACAAGAACTTTAAATCTTTGAAAAGAGAAATTGAAAAAAACACCAGAAAATGGAAAGATCTCCCATGCTCTTAGGTAGGTAGAATTAAAATAGTAAAAATGGCAATCTTATGAAAAGCAATCATTTTAATAATTTTTAAAAGCCAAGTTCATTCTAATATATATGTGTATAGTATTTGACTAACGTGTGTGTTTATAAACCTTCAAAGCATAAATATATGCACACATAGATATATCTCTTCATTGTCTTTTCCTTGAATATAAATCCCTGTATCATTTACTAAAATAATTTCAACATTTACATTTTGAATCTAGTATGTCCACTGTCTGAAGCCTTTATATCCAACTTTGTTTCATTGAACAAATCTTTATGCTTTCCTGTGAAAGCTTGTTTTGGATTGCTAGTTCATTGTTATCTGAAATTGACTTCTGTGAGTCTAACAAGGCCCTAGCAAGGCATACACTTCTAAGAAGGAGTTAGATTGATTTTTATTTCTGCTAAGTATTCTGGGGTATTCCAAGGTACTCACAACTCAACGCTGTCTTAGGTCATCATTTCATCTTGAGTTTCCAAATTGTTCTACAAAGACAAGCCTCCAGTTAACAAGCTTTTGAAGGGAGATTTTACTCATCTGGACCCCATGTGGAATAAGTGTGTTTTTTAGTTTTCTGTCTGTGTTAGTAGTTATATTTTTCCCCTGTGTTCATGTTCTTAGTAGTCTACCATTTTCCCGGCTGAGGATGGCATCTGGGGAAGCCTAGCTTTATACAGGGACATGCTTCACAACTCCACACAGCTTTACAACCTTCACTCCTGTCATGTGTGTATACATGAACATCAGACCATTTTCTGGTTTCAAGATCCTCCTTTTATTCTTAGTTTCTTTCAATGATTATGTGATTAAAATGGTAGTTATCATTTTATGTCCAGCTTAAAATGTACCTTGTAGAAATTTTCTAATCTCTCTTATCTTCTCTCTTGCTGGAAATCAATGCCCAATAAAATTGAATATTTATCTTCTTTAACCACCCTAGTAATAATAATACTTATAATAACAATAAAAGGTCTTGATGTGGGAGGTCCTTCTGTATATGTGTTGCTTTGATTGTTTGATGAATAAAGAAGCAGCTTTTAGCGAATGGCTTAACAGAATAGAGCCAGGTTGGAAAGACAGAGAGAGAAAGTAGGTGGAGTCAGGGAGAAGTCATGTAGCCTCCACCAGAGACAGACCACAGGAACTTTACTTTGTAAGCCACAGTCACGTGGCAATACACAGATTAATAGAAATGGGTTAGTTTAGGATATAAGAGCTAGCTAGCAATACGTTTAAGATATTGGCCAAGCAGTATTGCAAATGATACAGTTTCTGTGTGATTATTTTGGAGCTGAGAAACAGGGAATGAACTAACAGTCTTCTTCAACAAGATCTAGTAATAATATCAAAGCATTTATGTTCTAATATTGTCTAAGTATCTATCTTCTTCTGACTCACACTATAATATGGCCATTCATCTTCACATCCCTATGTGGTTATTAAGGAAGAAAAGAAAACCAATGAGTTTTGCTTATTTTGCTAATTTCAGCAGTGAAAACACAAACATTTTCATCTGCTTCTTAGAAGTTCCCATTTTCACACTTTATTATTCTATTTTGATAAAACTGTTTTGCTTTGTAATTCAAATGATAATATGAATCTCTGAGATGATTTTGTGCTCAAAAATACATGTATTTCTGAAGACCAGATAATTTTCTCTTCATGTGAAATGTTAGGAGGGAATTCACAACTGAAAGCACATTGCAGCAAAAATTCATTTCTAGCACTAAAACTACAGACGCGAATAAAACAATAACAAAAAGAATAGAATCTACAGCTCTAGTTTTAACGTAAAAGCACAGATCTTAAATGGAGGAATGAATAGGTAGGTCGGTACATGATAGGTACATTATATATGGGTGTAGATAGGTGGGTAGTAAATGCATCAGTTTTACACACACAGAATTATACTGACTGTTTTTTTTTGTCAACTTGACATAAATTAGAATATTTAAGGAGAACTTTGAGTTAAGAAACCACCTCCATAAAATTGGCCATTGGCAAATTTGTGGGGTATTGCCTTGATTAGTGATTGATTTGGGAAGGCCCAGTTCACTGCGGGTGGTGCCACCCCAAGCTGATGGTCCTGGGTGTCATAAGAAAGCACGCCAAGCAAACCAGTGAACAGCACTCCTCCACAGCCTTTGCCTCAGCTCCTGCCTTAGGTCCTTTCCTTAAACTCCTGCCATGATATCCCAGGATGATGGACTGGGAAGTAAAAGTATAAGAGAAATAAACCCTTTCCTCCCAAAGTTGCTTTCAGTCATGGTGTTTTAGCACGGGAGTAGAAACCCTAACTAAAACAATAATTGTGAATTAGACAGTGCTTTACAATTTCAGATAGGGCAGTCAGGGAAAGCCTCACTTTGGAAGTGGGGAAAGAATGTGACAGACCTATAAGACAGTAGTTCTCAACCCGTGGGTTCCAACCTCTTGGAGAGTTGAATGACAGGGGTCGCCTAAGACCATCAGGAAACACAGATATTTACTTTATAATTCATAACAGTAGCAGTAAAAATAATTTCATGATTGGGGGTCACCACAACATGAACTGTATTAAAGGGTTACAGCATTAGGAAGGTTGAGAACCACTCCTACGAGAAAGCCATATAAGAAAAAAAAAAAAAACACAGGAAATCAATACCATATTGGGGCAGGGAGAACCGTCCGGTTACTTTGGACTTTCTCTTGTGGTCACTGTGGCTGATCTTTCAAGGAGAGGCAAGTACACAAACTAAGTGGTTTTTTTTAGCATCTAGGCAGGGACAATGGTGACTGAACAAGATGGCAGTGGTGGAGATGGTTAAGAAAAAGATCTCAGGAGAATGGAGACATGGCCCAGGCATTAGAGGCACTTGCTGCTCTTACAGTGGACCCCGACACCACTCTTACAGTGGTGGCTGGGTTCCCAGCACCAACATGGCAGCTCACCACTGTCTATACTCCATTTTCAGTGGACCTGATATTCTCTTCTGACCTCCTTGGATACTGCTGACCAGTGCTATGCTTATACATATGCAGACAAAACACTAATACTCATAAAATAAGCAAGTATTTTTCCAAAATATTTCAAAGTACTGTGAAGATTTACTAAGCAAGGTATACTGATGAACTGAATCTTGCCTGTGATAAAAGGAGACATAAGTATAATGTTTCTGATCTCAACAACAGTATATTTTCTTTCTATATTATAAATCAGAGGACATTACAAAAGGATGAGATTTGGTGATGGGAGTCAGGGACTTTTATGAAATGTTATTTTAAACAAGTAAGAAATTATCTTAAGTAAAAAATTAGATACATAATTGAGAGTTCCAACTGTGGAGAAAATAGATGTAAAGCCATCAGAACTGTATATTAAAGGCACTTCATATGCAGATATGCATATCCAGTAATGCAGATGGATAAAAAGAAATTATTCAAACACTGAGTCTTAACGATACAACAGCTTTTAGGTTTTGGAGAGATGGGGAAAAAAACTGAGGGGAGAGGCCAGCCAGTCAGAGGCAAAGTGCAAAAGAGAGTAGTGTCTTGGAAGCCAAGTAAAAGAGCTTTAAAAACAGGAAGTTGTGAGCCTTGTAAATCATTAGAGACAGGTCAAGCAATAGTCTCAGTGAGACTGAGTCATTAGATTTCATAACCTGATAATCACTGTGACCTTGACCAAAACAACTTTAGTAAGGGGATGGGGTCAAAAGACTGCCAGGGACTGTTCTAGGGAGTTCTGGAGGAGTGGAATAGCAACAGGAAGGAAGAATGCACAGCACTGGTTTAGGATATTCGCCTGTAAAGCGGAACGTGAGGTGCTGGAGAAGAGATGAAGGGATTTCTCTGTTGACTGAGGGTGAAAGTTGTCCTTGAGTCCACTATTGTAAGAGATGGTGTCGACTTAAGACAGGATTGGGTCAGGGGGCCAATGAACTTAAGGGAAATGATAAGAAATAACTAGTCATAGTAGATAGAGTTAGAATCAGCGGAGCTGGGGTGCTCGGAATGTTGATGCAAAATAAACAAACAAAGCCTCACCTCAAAGGGAACAGGGACAGTTAGTCTGGAGCCCAATTTGAGTGAACACGGCCCAAGAACCATGGAGCTAGGTTCCATTTTCCTATGTGGAGGCAGTTTGATGAAGTTGTTTAATAGCTGAACAAAGAAAATAATAATTTTCAAACATACTAGAAGATACACCAGAGGCAGTAACAGCAAGATGTGGGGGTCTTTCCTACAGGCCTTGGATGTTATCTGATGACGTTCTTAGCAATTGGGTTGGTGGGAGTGAGTAGTCAGCCAAGTTAATAGATTCCAAATTTCTATCTATTGGTCATAGGATGTTAGTCTGACACAGAGGTGGGCAAGGAATGGCTACCCATGGGGCTAAAGCTAACCTGAGAGAGAGATGCAGCAATTAGCCTATGGAGCCACAACATTCCAATCTCTGCACACCACTGTGATTCTAGTCAGCCAGTCTTTGCAGACACAGCCTCTTTGCAAGAATTGTCATTCACAGGTGTCCTCCGGTTATGTGCATGTTAGTGTACATAGGTCCAGTATAGACAGGGAATCGCATTTTTCTAGGCCAAAATTTTACCAAATGAGTGATACAAAGAAAAAAACAAGGTAAGAGCTTTAGAGTTTATCCAAGTATAAGTATAAGACGAATCATGGGGTATAAGGTGCATATCGACCGGGATACTATAGGGCTAGATGAAATATTAGACGTAGTTGTTTGAGAATGAAATGTTCTAGGTTAGATTACGAATGGAAGGCTCTGGGTAATGCTAAGATCAATGTATGGACACAGGAGTCGGGCCAGAAGAGGAAAAACAAAAAGGCAAAATCCTCAGAGGGCAGAGGTGAATGAGTGACAGGAAATACTAGGGCATGGGATGGATTTTCTGGGTTATTTGATGAAAGTCATCCCAGGGTTACTGTGTCGAGGCAGGGTGACATGAGAGCATATGAACAACTCCTGGAAAGATAACATGTGACAACATGCAATTCAGAACTGGGATTGCGATACAGAAGAAGCATGGATTGGGGTTGATGAACAACTGTGCATTGACATAAAGGTTTTCCACTAGATGTAGGAGATTATACGAGCATAAATGTGAGTTTTTAGTATCTGATTTTTTCAGCATCATCTAATTTTAATGAATCTAAGTTTAAGCTTAAATAGTCACATATGGCTGGTGGATAACACACTGAACAATGTGTCAATGTAAGGAAATAAGGATGATGTCTACCTTAGTATGGATGAGCTTTCAGTACACAAGGAGATAGGGTAAACTCAGCTATGGATCAGCCTGTGGATGAAGCAGTGCCAGACAAGAACCAGGGTACAGGAAATGGTTTATTACCAGTGACTGAAGTCCAGAGGGCAGTATGTGAAAACCCCAGGAACTGGAGAGAGGCAACGGCTATAGAGAAGAAGGGGATGAGCATCTTTCTCCCTATATACATTATAGTTATTCTATGGCTTTAGGATTTTAAGCAATGAGTTCATGATTTATTAATTTAGTGGCCCTCAGAGAAATAATTACAGTGCTTCACATAATGTTGGTATTAACAGGTACTTGTCAAAGAGCAACTTTTAAAAATTATTTGGCAGGTAAGCTTATTCATTTTGATAGACTCTAAAATACTTGTCAAAGAACTTTGAAAATTATCTGGCAGGTAAGCTTATTCATATTGACAGACTCTAAAGTTCAGGGCTCCATCGGTGTTTACACTAGTCTCCAACTTTCCACACTGATTGCCTTAGTCCAAATGAGATGGGGTTTTAAATGCCCATTAAAGTTCTTCTGTGTCAACAGAAGGCAGCAATTAACTGCTAGAAATCAAACAGCTATGTTTAGAAAGCAGCATTTAATGAGACTTCAAAAGCTAGTTAGTGCTCACAGAACACTTTCCATGTAAGAACTGTGTAGCTTAGCTGTCTTTCATTTATCTCCTGGCAATCCTACGGGGGAATTGCTACATATGTGTGACAGAGGACACCATAGCTTAGGAGGAGGGTAGCTCTGGTTAAGTTCATACAGACAGGAAGTATAAGATCTGAGGCTAAGCCACAGTTTTTTGATTTTGTATATGCCTAATGTTTCTGTTTAGTTTTTTTAATTTTTGAGATTATCATATAATTACAACATTTTCCCTTCCCTTTCCTCCCTCTGAAACCTCTCAGATGCCCCTCCTCACTTTCCTTCAAACTCATGACCTCTTTTTTAACTAATTATTGTGTTCATGCATTTTTATGTATATATATACATATATGTATATATACATATATATATGTATATATACATATATGTATATATATATATATATATACAACCTATTATACATACACATACAGCCTAGATATAAATATATGTGTGGCAGTTTGAAAGAAAATGATCCCCAAAAGGGAGTGGCACTTGGCAATGGGAAGTGTGGCCTTGTTGGAATAGGTGTGGCCTTGTTTGAGGAAGTGTGTGTTACTATGGGGGTGGGCTTTGAAGTCTCCTCTGCTCAAGCTACATCTAGTGAGAAAGACCACTTTCTGTTGCCTGAAGTTGTGTACCTTTCCAGCACCATGTCTACCTGCATGCCTCCTTGTCCCATCACGATGGTAACGGACTGAACCTCTGAACTGTAAGTGAGTCATCACAATTTAATGTTTTCCTTTGTAAGAGTTGCTGTGGTCATGGTGTCTCATTACAGTAACAGAAACCATAAGACATTAAGTATATACATATAACCTGTTCAGTTATATTATGAACAGTTCATATTATGTTACCGTCATAATCTTTAACAACATTCCACAAGCATCTGTCCTTATGCCCTTAGATAAGTATAGTCCTCACTCCTAATCAAGTAATCTTCTCTTTACATTAGATGGATATCACAACAGAAAGCCACAATTGATAAAAATGTGAAGTTGTGGAGCCCAATCCCAATAGATGTATCTACAAAACATTCCCACACCTAAGGCTCAGGGAACATTGTGGAAGAGAGAGCAGAAATAATCTGGGAGTTTTCTGTCAGTTTGTGTCTCCTAGTAATGTCAGGAACTATACCCATGAAGTCTCCACACTGTGGCTATTCAAATATAAGATGAATAAGGACAACACCAATGGATATGCCACACTTGACAGAGGATAACCATTATAGATTAACTCAAATAAATAAGTGATAGAATTTGTAAAATTTAAATGTCAAATTAAGGCTTATATTCAGTAAAAATATAATTAACAAATCATCAATAGAACAGATATGACAGTTATTCTATTTTGTAAATATTTCTAAAAGTATATTTTCTTCTTAGAAGAAAATTTAAAATTTTAAAGAAAAATACACAATTTTAGGTTTTGTCACAATCTGCCATTAGAAATTAGACCTTGGTAACTTTTCTTAGGTCAAAACTCATTGTCTTCAGTCTTTAATTAAGCTAAAAATACATTATTCAAACATCTTTTCTTTATGATATTATATTGATCTGTTTTCTATAACACAATACAATGCCCAGTGTTGGCACATTATAAAGGAAATACACTTATTTAGCATATATTTTGAAGACTAAAAGTCCAAGATTGGGAAGCCTCATTGGTTAAAACTCTACCTGGGGTTCAAATGGGTATTGGTATCATATCATTGCAACTGGCATCATGGTGGGTGTCTATAAAACAAGGAGATATACCAGTATGAACAACGAGAATGAACAACAGGGTTTTCTATAAGTAAGTATTCTTTCTCAAGACTAATGAGGGTTCCATGAGAACTGTTTTAATCTTTTCTGTTCATAATAACCTCAAATGTTCTAGGCAATGAGAGGTACTCCCTGGAAAACAACTGTTTCTTATCTTGGACCCAGAGTATAAAAAATATAAATATTCAGCTTTCTATTTTTTAATTTGTATTTTAAAAAAGAAAACAAACTTTTTTCATTTTACATAACAATCCCAGTTTCCACTCCCTCCCCTCCTCCCCTTCCCTTCAACTAACTCCCCACTCCACTCCCTATCCACACCTCAGAGAGGGTAAGGCACATTGCTTTGGGGAAGGTCCAAGACTCTCCCTACTATATCTAGGTTGAGCAACATATTCATCCAAAGAGAATGGTTTCACAAAAAAACCAATACAAATAAGCGGTAGGGATAAATCCTGGTGCCACTGCCAGTGGCCCCACAGTCTTCCCCAGACATAAAACTGTCATCCACATTCAGAGGGTATAATTTGGTCCTATGATGGTTCCTTCCCTGTACTGCTGGAGGTGATGATCTCCCGTTAGCTCAGGCAAGCTGTTTCAGTGGGTGTTCCCATCACGGTCTTGACCTCTTTGCTCATATTTTCACTTCTCCCACTCTCCAACTGAACTTTGGGAGCTCAGTCCTGTGTTCCACTGTGGGTTTCTGCCTCTGTTTCTGTCAGTTGCTGGATGAAGGTTCTATGGTGAAATTTAAGATATTCATCAATCTGGCTACAGGACAAGGCCAGTTAGTGCACCTTCTCCTCTATTGCTTACGGCCTTAGCTGGGGTCATCCTTGTGGATTCCTGGGAATTTCTCTAGAGCCAGGTTTCTTGCTAGCTCCATAATGGCTCCCTCTTTATCAGGATATCTCTTTCTTTGGTTTCATCTCTGTCCTTCCTCTATCTCGACTATCCCATTCTCTCAAGTCCTCTTCCCATCTTCCCTTCTCTCCTCCTCTTCCCCCTCTGTCCTCCCTTCTTCCCACTCCCCATGCTCTCAATTTTGTCAGGAGATCTTGTCTATTTCCCCTTTCCTGGTGGATCTATGTATGTCTTTCTTAGGGTTCACCTTGTTACTTAGCTTTTCTACGGTCGTGGGCTATAGGCTTTGGCTCTCTATTCTTGAGTTATACAGACATAACTTTTAATCTTGATGTTAAACATTAGCCATGCAAATGCTAGCACCAAATCAACACGAGCCATATGAATTTAGTTACTTTCAAACTCCTTTGCTCTGCTGTATTTTGGAGATTTGTTGTTTGTGTATTTGTTTGAGGCAGGGTCCTATTCAATGCAGATCAAACTTGAATTCACCACGTAGTCAAGGATGACCTCAAGCTTCACTTGCCTCCAGTTCTCAAGTGCTAAAATAATGATCATTCACCCCCACACTCAGCCGAGAATCATATTTACCATTCACTGATACTGAAATTGAATGAAACTATGTGTGTTGAGGGCAAAAGACAGTGCCTTAATACAGTAATAAGAAAGAGTAGATAAAAATAAAGGGGTTACTGAATTTCATGAATACCAGGTGGGAAAGTATTGAAATAGATTGAAATATGTAGAAATCCGTAATAGTAAACAAAGGTGAGTTATTCTGAGATATTTTATGCTATTTGTGACTTTTGTGAAGGATTTTTTTTATTTCTTTCTCAGCCCATATCATCTGTGTAAAGGAGGGCCAATGATTTTTTTTTGAGTTAATCTTGTATCCAGCTACTTTACTGAAAGTTTTTATTAGTTGAAAGAACAGTACTCAACTTCATATGGAAAAGCAAAAAACTCCAGGATAGCCAAAACAATCCTGTATAATAAAGGAACTTCTGGAGGCATCACAATCCCTGACTTCAAACTCTACTACAGAGATACAATATTGAAAACAGTCTGGTATTGGCATAAAAACAGACAGGAAAACCAATGAAACCAAATTGAAGATGCCGATATTAATCCACACACCTCCAAACACCTGATTTTGGCAAAGAAGCAAAAAAAAATCAAACGGAGAAAAGAAAGCATATTTAATAAACTGTGCTGGCGTAACTGGATATCAACATGTAGAAGAATGAAAATAGATTCATATCTATCACCATGCACAAAACTTAAGTCCAAATGGATCAAAGACCTCAACATAAAGCCAGCCACACTGAACTTCATAGAAGAGGAAGTGGGAAGTACACTTGAACGCATTGGCACAGGAGACCACTTCTTAAATATAACCCCATTAGCACAGACACTGAGAGAAACAATTAATAAATGGGACCTCCTGAAACTGAAAAGCTTCTGTAAAGCAAAGGACATGGTCAACAAGAAAGAATGGGAGCCCACAGACTGGGAAAAGATCTTCACTATCCCCACATCAGACAGAGGGCTGTTCTCCAAAATACACAAGAAATTCAAGAAATTAGTCATCAAAAGAACAAATAATCCAATAAAAAATGGAGCACTGACCTAAAGAGAGAACTCTCAACAGAGGAATCTAAAATGACTGAAAGACACTTAAGGAAATGCTCTATATCCTTAGCCATCTGAGAAATTCAAATCAAAACAACTCTGAGATTCTATCTTACACTTGTCAGAATGGCCAAGATAAAAAACACTGATGACAGCTTATGCCGGAGAGGATGTGGGGTAAAAGGAACACTTCTGCATTGCTGGTGGGAATGCAAGCTGGTACAGCCCCATTGGATGTCAGTGTGGCGATTTCTTAGAAAATTAGGAAACAGCCTTCCTCAAAACCCAGCAATACTACTTTTGGGTATGTACCCCCCCCCAAAAAAAAATGCTCAGTCATACCATAAGGACATGTGCTCAACTATGTTCATAGCATCATTGTTTGTCATAGCCAGAACCTGGAAACAACCTAAATGCCCCTCGACCAAAGAATGAATAAGGAAAATGTGCATTTACACACTAGAGTACTACACAGCAGAAAAAAATAATGACACCTTGAAATTTGCAGGCAAATAAATGGATCTAGAAAACATTATATTGAGTGAGGTAACCCAGACCCAAAAAGACAAATATCATATGTACTCACTCATAGGTAGCCTTTAGACATAAAGCAAAGAAAACCAACCTACAATTCACAATCCCAGAAAATCTAGACAATAATGAGGACACTAAGAGAGACATACATGGATCTAATCTACATGGAAAGTAGAAAAAGACAAGATCTCCTGAGTAAATTGGGAGCATGAAGACCATGGGAGAGGGTTAAAGGACAGGGGAGAAGAAAAGAGGGAGCAGAGAAAAATGTATAACTCAATAAAATCAATTTTAAAAAGAAAAAGAAGTCATGAATTCAAGATGGAGCAAGAGGGAGTGGTTGAAGGTAGAAAAGGGAAAGGATAAATGATCTATTAGCATTCTATTAAAATATAAAAGAATCACTTTGTATAATTAAATTTTATAATTTTCTTTTAAAATAACTAAATTTGTTCATATATGTATATAATACATTATGATTTCTCTCACTCTTTCACCTTCCTGCATTTCCCTTCCACCCTTCTTAACCCCCCTCCTCCTTACCAGGTACCTGTCTCACATTCATGTCTCCTTATTCTGTGACCCACGGAGTTCAATCAGGGCCAGCTTTGTAAACTGAATATATGCAATGGAATAATATTTATTATAAAGTATAAACTTCTGTTGTTTCCTAGACATAAGTAGAAAGGGACAACATCATGTTGAGTGAAATAAGCAAGGCATGGGAAGACAAACACTACCCAATTACTAAGGGTGAGACTGGCCACACAGAAGTAAAATAGATGCTGCTGGCAGAGTAGGCAGGAAGGCTGGGTCCATGCTGTTAACCAAACTAGAGCTGGAGGGCAATAATTCTAATGCTCTACGGCAGAGTAGGGTGAACATGGCCTACAGCAAATGACTACACATTCCAAAATCACTAGAGGAGAACAGCATTTGGTTTCCAACAGACAGAAATAGTATCTGAGTAGATGCAAATGTTGGCTACCCTGACAGGGTCATTACACATTGTATGCTTGTAGTGAGTTACATTAATGTACCTCTAAACAGTCGCACACTTGAAAATGGGAAGTTCTATGAGGAGACCAAGCTTTGGGGTGGGGTGGTAGTGAATGGGTTGAGTGAGGTGTGGGACAAGAAAAAGGAAAATATGAAAGCCATAAAAGCTAAAGTGTTGACTGCTGTATGCTCTGCTGTGAATTCCAGAATGTGAATTGTGAAATTTATAACTGATTTTTTAAAAGACCTATCCAGTTGAGAGGGGGGCAGGGAGGGAGGGAAAGAAAGTGGAAGACATGGAGGGAGGGAGGGAGGGAGGGAGGGAGGGAGGGAGGGAGGGAGGGAATGAAGAAGGAAGAAAAAAGAAAGAAAGAGAAAGAAAGGAAGGGAGGGAGGGAGGAAGGAAGGAAGGAAGGAAGGAAGGAAGGAAGGAAGGAAGGAAGGAAGGAAGGAAGGAAGGAAACAAAGAAATTAGAAAACCATTCACCCACCAGTGGATATCATGCCTGATACTGTATATTAGCTGTTGTGACTAGTGTTGCCATAATCCTAGATGTTCAAGTATCTCTTTGACAAAATGGTTTTTTTTAAGAAACTCAGTAACTTAGTTGCTGTATAATATGTTACTTGTATTTTTGTTTTTTGAAGAACTTTTAGAAGGGTTTTGATAATGACTCTATCAATTTACATCCCCACCAACAGTAGGTGAGTTACCCGCTTTCTGCATCCTTGCCAATATTTCTCTTGTCCTTTGGATAATAGCCATTCTAAAGAGGGGAAAATAAAATTTCAGTGTGGTTTTATCTACATTTCACTGGTGATCAGTGATGTTGAACACTTTGCTACACATGTTCTTTGGCAAATTGCTTTTCCTCTTTTAAGAAGTGTCTATTAAAGTAACTTGCTCCTTTTTTTTTGGTTTTTCGAGACAGGGTTTCTTTGTAGCTTTGGGGCCTGTCCTTCTGTCCTGGAACTAGCTCTTGTAGGCCAGGCTGGCCTCAAACTCACAGAGATCCTCCTGCCTCTGCCTCCCGAGTGCTAGATTTGCTCTTTATTAAAATTGGATTGCCTTTTTGTTATTGTTGGAAGAGACAGAGAGAGAGAGAGAGAGAGAGAGAGAGAGAGAGAGAGAGAGAGAGAGAGAGGCATATACACACATATGTATGTATATATATGTGTTTGTATGTATTCTGGCCACCCACCCTTATCTGCTAGGCAGTTTGTTAATTATCACTTTACTGTTGATTGTTTCCTTTATGGTGCAAAGGCATCTTGGTTTTAGAGAACCTTATTTGTTTACATTTATTTTTATTGTTTGTGCTTTTGTAGTCTTATAAAAATCTTTGTCTATCCAAAAGACCTGAAGGTATTGTATTCCTTTATCTTTTCTTCAGTATTTTTCTTATTTTAGGACTTACAGTCCTTGCTCTCTTTTGAGGTGGGTTTTGTATCGCATGAGAGGAGGGGTTTCATTCTGTTCTGTGTATATCTCCATGTTTCACAGTGATGTTTGGGAGAGATCTTGCCTTTTCTCCAGAGTTCTCATCACTTTCTCAAAAATCACTTGGCTGTGCATACATACATTAATTTCTTAATTTTTATCCTGTTCTAAAATTGGTCAGTGGGTCTGTTTTGTGTCAATACCATGTTATTTTGATTACAATAGGTTCACAGTATGTTTTGATATTTTATGCATTGCCACAGTCTCACTTTGTTGTTTACTGTCAAGATTACAGTAGCTATTCCAGGTCTTTCATAGGTCTACATGAATTTTGCAACATGTTTAGTTCCATAGAGAGTGTTGTTGGTATTTTGAAGTGAATTACACTAGATCTATTGATAATTTTAGATAATGTGGATATTTTATCAATATTAATTCTACCAACCCATAAAAATGGGCATCTTTCCATTTTTGAAATGTCTTCATTTCCTTGGCTAAAGGTTTCCCGTTTCCACACACTCACATCAGAATAAGATGGGACATTTCCTTATTAACATCACCAGCCTGCCTTGTTAATACCATTAGAGACATTCTTAAGTTCAAAGCTCACTCTTTGTTGTCTCCGTGTCTGCTGACAATGCGGTTGTCACATAAAATGTGTTCAAGGAGTGTTTAGTGAAAAGGGGCATGCGTTTAGTGAGCAGGGGGATGGAGAAAGCTTAAGGAGTAAGAAAGATGTTGAGCATTCTCAACATGCCAGACAACTTGCTAGATCCTTTATAAATTATATATAAGGACAATAAGACCAAGGACTGCAGTGCCATAGTACTATGCTGAAGTTCATGTAGTAGTAAGCAAAGGAATTAGAGTAACTGATCTGGCCCCATAGCTACAAAGCACATGGTTTTTCATGCTGTTCCATCTGTTTCTATTCCATTGAGTAGAATCTTAACACAACAGCATATCTCACTGAATGCTATTGAACAGAAGTATCCTGAGAGGACCAGCTTAGCGAGTTTCGATACCTTAAGGGACATTGTTAGCGCTCAAATATTTTTGCTCTGAGGTTTTTCATGCCTACTGTGTCTTTCCTGAAGGAACTGACTGTTAAGACACCATACCTGAAAACATACATATCTGTTGTAGGAGGCTGCTTGTTGGTCCCGGTCACTCAGAATCAAAATAACCACTCAGAAACAGTATTAATTAACCACTGCTTGGGCCATTAGCTCTAGCTTCTTATTGGCTAACTCTTACATATTAGTTTAACCCATTTCTGTTCATCTGTGTATCAACACGAGGTTGTGGTCTACCAGCAAAGTTTCAGTGTCTGTCTTCGGAGGCAGCTCCATGGCTTCTCTCTGATCCCGCCTTTCTTCCTCCCAGCATTCACTTTAGTTTTCCTCGCCTAGCTCTGTTCTTTTGCCCTATCACAGATCAAGACAGTTTCTTTATTCATTAACCAATAAAAGCAACACATAGACGGAAGGACCTCCCACACCACATATCAGTGTGGTTCTTGTAGCTGGTATGCACATTATCAGTGTGTGTAGAACCGTGTGTACATGTGTATTCTCAGAGAACAACCTCAGGCCTAACTCCTTTTCACTATTCCAGATCTTTTCTTTCTGCTTTGTTTTTAGACAGGATCTCTTAGTATGTTGGAACCCTAGTAGGCTAGTCCAGCTGGCCAAAGGGCTCAGGGATCTAGCTCTCTCAGTCTCTCCAGGGCCAGGATTACAAGCACACAGCATCACCCTTGACTTTTCTACATGGGTTCTGAGGGTAGAAGGTAAACACTGACTCTTCTCACTAAGCCTCCTCTCAGTCTTCAGGTTATAGCTTTAAGTCAGGTTTGTTTTAACATAAACTGAATGCTAAAGGCCACGAACCCTGCAGCAACCGTGGACAGGACAAGGCTGGCAGAAGGAGTTCCCTAGTCTCTGTACCTGGAGAACATGGCTCTGTCCTCTGGATCTACAGTCTACCAGGGACACTGTTAGATGCCTTTCCCATTCAGATGCAAGAGCTTTCCAGAGCAGCAAGTCAGATGACTATGAAGCAGTGGTCAGCTGCACTGCAATTTGTTGCCAAGATGACAAAGGACAGAAAGTACAAACAGGGCAATGTAGGAGGCCTAGTAAGAAACCCCAGGCCATCCCAGTGCTGTGTGCTGCTGAACTGGGTCACGTAACTCCTCTGCTTGGAAGCCTTCAATCAAGCAGGACTTCTATAGCCCACAACTGTAATTTCAAACCACAAGAGGAAACAAAACTCCCTCAAACTTTTATTTTGCTGAGGAAGTGGACGATTTAAATACGTCTGTTTGACACATGCCTATCTGACTTCCCAGTTCCCTGAGATTTCTTGCACGTCAGCCATAAAGCTATTCCCGGCCTGTTCTAACTGGATTTATGCGCTCTACATCTGGTATTCAGCAAGCATATTTTTCTTCCTTTTTCATTGAACTTTTGCCCATACACACACTCAGGGTCTCATTTTAATAGCGGGATTATTCCCTGTGTATTTAAATCCACAGGAAACAGGAAATCATCTGAAAGAACACAGTGAGCTCATGGTTATATCACGTTCTCCCACAAGCCCATTTGGAATCAAAGACAAAGACAAGATTTTGGAACTTATAGCTTGGAGTTACTCAACCTGAGAGGCGACTGACCTTAAGTTCCCTCTCCTGGTTCTTAACATAGTTAAAATTAAGGACATGAGTCCAAGAGTCAGGAGGAAGATTTTATTTTTCTTTTCAAAATAAACCTCTGTTTAACTCTCAGAAGCGTGAGGAGCCTCGTGGAGTCTGTACTAAAGGAAGGGTGGAGAAGGAACCCGCACACAGGAAGCAGGGATGGCTCCTCGGCATTCAAACGTTGTACACAGTTGGCTCAGGCTCTCTCTAAGAGAAGCCCACAACAGCAAAAGTTATCAGCGATCACTGTTATTTATTAACCTTGATCACACAGTCACCACCAGGCCACATGAGTTAGAGACAGTGAGCCCTGTTTTACAGACGAAAGGAGTTGGATCTCTTAAGGACCTAATTGGCTGTGAGACACGCTTCACCTCCACTAGGAAACCTCTCTGTAGAGTAAGCTTTCCTAGGGTACGCCTCTGGGCAACCTTGAAGAGAAGCTCAAGAACACACTTTCCTTACAGCACCCCGTCAATTGAAATCCCCAGGGTCTGTCACTGAACCCCACACCAAGCTTTTGGTACTCATTTTTGTCTTAGTTATTTCTGTTATTCTTTGAGGTTATAACAGTTACATCATTTTCTTTTTCCCTTTTCTTCTCTGCAAGCTCCCCTATATACCTCTCCTTTCTCTTTCAAATTCATGGCCCCCTTTTAAATAACACACATGAATACATTCCTAAATGCATAATTACAACCTGCTCAGTAAGTACAATGTTGTTTGTATGTATGTTTTCAGGAATGGCCATTTGATATTATTAGATAATTAGTACTGGACTAATTCTCCAGGTCTTAGCATTCCTTAGTTGCCTGTACTTCTTCGAATATTGTTGAAGCTTCCTGAGTTTCTTTCAGTACATATTAGAATGTATTTTCCAACTATTGTCTCATTGTTTTTCTTAGATTATTATTTGCCTCCTTAACCATTCTGAAATTCTTTATAGAGTTAAGCAACCTAACCCACTCCATGGAGTCTCGAAAGTGTGTGTGTGTGTGTGTGTGTGTGTGTGTGTGTGTGTGTGTGTGTGTGTGTGTGTGTGTATACAAAGATCGCTGCGTGGAACTGGTGCTAGTTTGTACCTACTCAGTAGAGTCAGTTGGTACTCAGTGTGTTAACCATCTCTTCAACTCGATTTTTAAGGGCAACATGTTGGTGGTTGAACTTGACAGTTGTAGGAATAGCAGATTATGGAAATCAGCAAACACTATGAATCACAGCTTTAGTTTCCTCCCTGGGGGAGCATCCTGCTAGCACTGAGTCCTTGTTCCTAAGAGTGTGGTCCTCAGACCCTAGTGCAGACATTGCTTACAAGCCTGTCAGAAGTACAGTCTTGTCTCACTTCAAACCTCCCCAGTTAGAGGGTCACACTTTAACAACAGCCTCAGGAGATTGTTTTGCTCATTGCAACATGGAGAGCAAGGAGCTTTTCAACTCACCTCTCCCAATTTCGAGCTGATTTCACAAAGGCTGTGCTCCATAGTTGTTATATTGATTGGCACGCATAAGGCGAAAGTATTTCAACCCTCCAGGCTGCTCGCCAAAGGACTGAGATAAATTTGTTCTATTTCCACGGCTATTATTGTGACATTCTGATGAGTTTGTTTTAAAAGGTTGAAGCAGAGCAGCGCCCAACAGCTTGAGGAGATCTAGACTGGAGTAGTATGTAGTGCACGCCAACCCAACAAAGGAAATTGAAAGCACTTTCGGGAATAAAGAATTGTTCTTCTTCCCACATCTGCTCTCCATGGGTTTGAGGCACCTGACAAGTCAAATAAAAAGTGGAGGCAGAGACAATACTGAGGAAGCAGCCACAGCTTATTTCATTAGATAGAGGCCCTTCCAAGGAAATTATAAATTGAAAAACAAATCTATTTTTAAAAAAAATTCAGAATAAAACATGAAGACTAAGTTAAGTAGCAGGTGTGGAACTTGCTATGCCCAATTCTATCGACAGCTCCTGAACAGTTGTATTGTGAGGAGTGGGGGAGGCTAAATTATGACCAATGGAGCATAAACTATGGGGTCAAGCTCCTTGGGTTCAAATTCTTCTGTGCACTGTATGACCCCAGGAAACTCAGCCACAGCTTCGTGTGACATGGAAGTGTAAGGACGTCACCTTCCTCCCTACAGTTGGTGTGTCTACTGACCACTCCTGGTGGTCACCTGTATGTAAGCTTACTGACTCTGGAGACATGGTCCTGCAATTAAACACTGCTCCCATTACCCTGTGCATCATAATGCAAGGATTAATAAACCAATCAGCCCCCAGACAATGGAGTAATACTTGCCCACAGAGAGGGCTCTTTAAGGTATTTCCAGGGAGTTCCGTTAAACCATCCTCTCTAGGTCCCTAGACTGTCTGTTTGCCATCACACAAGTGAGTCTGGGCCAGCATAATTACAAAGCTATATATGACCACGTTTCTGTGGCTACAATACACCCATTGAAAAGCCCGGACTCGTAGGAGTGTAGCTCTGTGGTTGAGCTCTTGCCTAGCATGCAAGGGGTGTAGGATTTGAACCCTGTACTGCAAAGAACAGCAAAAGAAGATGCAAGTTTAGGGATGCCTTGGGTAGATGTGTGAAAGTATTACATGCCAGGTAGTATATCACCATGTCCTCTGCTTCTGGAGAGCTTTGAAATTATAGGTGACTGGAGCCTATGCCCAGAAATGGTGGTGCAGCACATCCATGCGTTATCATCCGGAAAACTTACCAGTGATTTTAATCTGGAGCCAGGCTTAACAGCAGCTAACCCAAGGGCATGATTGAACAGATGTGTAAACTAATTAAGAAGTAAGCTGAGCAGTAATTTGAAGAAAACAGATTTAGAGCCCAGAGTGACCTGGAAGCAGCTGTTGCCTCTTTTGTTTCTAAGGTTGGCTAATCAGCTCTGTAGGTCCCGAATCAAATCATGGCCGTGATACCCTCTAGGCTGGCAAGCTGGGATGGGAAGGGGGAGGGTTCTCACATGACTTTGTGGGGGAGGAATAGAAGACGTGCTATATACCCCATAGAAATGGAGACCATAGACCAACGATTCTGCCAGGACCAGCTTGGTGAATAATAGATTTATTTGAGTTACTTTTGGGAGCATGGGTGACTTACAGGCAGCTGCATTCCCAGACAATTTCTTATTTTGGGATTTCGTGTGTACTTTTTCATTAGATCACGCGTAATTGGGGCAGAAGGGATTGTGGTTTGACTTTCAGGGAGGGTCACTGAAGGGTCATTTGACCAACTCCCTCTAAAAAGGATGTTGACAACACCACTATTATAGACCTAGCTATCTAGGTCTGTGTAGTTTTGTTGATTTCAGCCATGACTGAGGGGCCCAAGTTGGTCATAGTTATGTCAAGCTCAGAGGAAACAACTACACCACGTTAGGACAATTTCTTCCCACTGCCTGTATCCACGAGCACTTAATCTGACCAAGAATCAATTGCTCACAGTCTTGCCCTTTTCTGGGAGGAATGCCAAATATTGAAAAGAAATTAATATCATAAAATTGCTTTAAAAACCCGTAAATTCAGGAAGAAACCTGGGAACTGGAGGAAGGTGTAAGCTTATAGTGAAGCAAGGTAAGTTGTATTTTAAATTCTCAGTGTTTCTTGAACTGAACATCGTCCAGCTAAGGATAGATTACAGATGAGTTAAGTCTGTAGCTGGGCTCTGTTTTCACCAGTGACTCTAAATAAACACCAAGTTTATGAACTAATGAGATCACCATTTTCTCCCGAATTCCTCTTTTTCAATTTTTAGGTCATCAAGCCTGAGACATACATTGAAAGTACTTAGTTGAGGTAGAAACCATGTTAACATGGTTTAATCACCCAGTGTACATTCTTTGACAGGTGATAGATAGATAGGCAGAAGTCAGAAGATAGACAGATTGATTGATTGATAGATTCTTCTAGACATTGAAGAAGTAATTTATTGCTGAAGTTACATAATCTATAATGCATGATGGAATTATTTCAAATATCAGACTGATGGGGAGTAACACATCAGTCATGTTTCACGAGACAAGGTCAGTAATTCAAAGTTAGTTTTCACTCGTACTTAGAGCTTATGAAACTATAAAGAAAACTAAATCACAAGGTGCTATGGCTTCCTTTATGACATTATACTCAACCACTAATCGGCATGAGCAATTAGCAGTGTGGCTTGTTGCGTAATTATCATGGAAAAGCTTTTTCCTTTGAAAAATCAGTGGGAAAAAAGAAATGAGTTTTTGCATTTCTCTCATGTTCATTACTAAGTGCACTGGGTTGCAGAAGGCACTTAAGTACTAAGTTGTTAGGATTAATTCATTGTTAAGCATTTTCTTTAAAACCCAAACAAGAGGTTTTTCCTCTTGAGTACATCATAAATGTTACATACCCACATTATTGGAATGATGCCAAGAGTTCTGTTTGAATCAATTTTTAGGAGCATTCTATATTTTCACAGGACAGTATCTTCTCCTCTTGACTCTTGAATGTTGGAAAGGCAGTGTTGCGAAGGTTGTCACCTGCAATACTGGACACCCCCTTCTCCTGCTCAAGTCTCCCCACCCTTGGTTCTTTAAGTCAAGGGAACTTACTGAAGCTTTTGCTGGAGTCACCCTGACTAGAGTCAAAGGCTTTCTTCAGTGCAGTACATGGAGAAAATAATTTAACTTAAAACAGTCGCTTCTAATTACCTTATACATTCTTTTCTATCCAAAATTCTCCAAATTTAAAATATTTATGCTAAGAAACTTTAAAATCCAATATTTGAGCCCACATTGAAAAAGAGGCAGAAAGCATTGATAATTATTTGTCCTTAAATCAGATCTAAATATGAAAATACAAAGTTTTTAAGTATGTAATTATAAACTTTATGCCTTTGCAAATAAAAATTTAACCAGAAGTGGGGTTCATTGGTAGAGGGATCAGTAGGAAAAAGCACTTCTGTGCAGACCCTGAGAAGTGGAGTTTGGATCCAGAAAACTCATGTGAGCACAGGCCAAGCAAGACAGACCACCTGTAATCCCAGAATGCAGAAAGCATAGACAGGGGATCCCAAGAGCAAGCTGGGTAGTGAGACTACCCAAATTAGCAAACTCTGGGCTCAAGTAAGAGACCCTGCCTTAATATAGAGAGAGCGATTGAGGAAGACATCAGACATTAGTCTCCATGTGCACATGCACACACATCTGTATGCACCCACACACACATGTGTACTCACACATGCAAAAAAAATATTTGACTATGAAACTCTGAGAAAATAGAATATAAATGGGGGACTCCAAGCACATTGGAAAATGTGTGCCATGCCCTAAAATAGCCAGCAGTAGGTACCAGCTTCCAAGACATTGATTGAGTTGGGACATTGAATTAATAAGCTTTTGCTATTGCAACAAAATATCTAGAATAGTCTATTTAAGAGATGATTTATCTTTTTTTTTTTTGGATGTCTCAGCCCTTGTTTTTTTTTTTCACCCAAGATAGAGGAAACTGTTCATGTCACAGCGAAGATCAAAGAGTTTAGAATCACCTTCAGTGGATATATCCTCAATGACCTGAATCTTCTCACTAGGTACCAGTTCATAAATGTTCCTCCACCTCCCAATAGCGCCACACACTGCTAAACAAGTCCTCAATGTACAAGCTTTGGAGGCCTTTTAAAGTTTAAGTTATTAAAGCTATTTGAAACTCCATTTGGAAACCTGGTACATTAGAAGCTTCCTAATATATGTATTAGGAAGCAGAAAACTGCTTAGACATCTCACACCACCAAGTTGAGTCTTCAGTGTCAGGAATGGGTTACATATTGTTGAGTCATTGGCTAAAGTGATCCTATGAACCCCCCCACCCCAAATCATAGGTTGTGGCCAAGAATATCGGTTATTCTATGCACAAAAAAAGACTCCATTGCTAAGACAACGCTTACTTACGTCATCGTACATGGAGAAGTTGAGCTAGTGCTTAAGTGGACACTTCACCCCTAGTGACATACTGGCATGTACTCCGCACAATACTGGAGGGGAAAGGTAATCATCAACATCGCCCAACTACAAATCCTGCAATCTACCATGATAGCCTACTTACAAGATGTGCTGGCGAAATAGTGGTACAACTGTTATGAGAGGAACCAACTCCTTTCTGTTTGGATATAAGGTCCGCTCCACAGGAAGGAACCCATACTATACACTCCTAATATGACTAGGAATCTGTGACTAGATAATCATGGGCCTAGGGGAAATGCTGTCCTATTGTTCTGTTAGGAAGAATATAACAACTAAATGACTCCTAATGACATACTGCTATGTGCATAGATCAGTGCCTTGCTCAGCCTTTATAAGAGAGCTTCCTTCTGCTGTAGATGAGAATTCACATAGAAACCACACTGGACAATGTGCAGAATAAAAGACTTTGGAGCAGTGCTCCATGGGATGTTTTAATAAACCACCTCCATGCACGTATCAGGCATCTCTGTACAGAAGAGGAGGCGGAAAGCTTGTAAGAGCCCTAGGGAATGGATGACTCCAAGGAAACTGTCTTCCAGACACAGTAGCACTGATACACAAATGATCTTACAGAGACTTTGGAAGCATGCATAACCTACATGGGTTCAAGCCAGATGGGGTCCCAGAACTGGAACTGGACAGGGAAGATTGAATGGGGTTCCATATCTAACTGAGAAGCTATCTGTGACTGATATCCACTGGCAAAGGGAAAAATGAGTTTTCTCCAAAAAAGTGCCACTGATCACATCAACAACACTTTTGGCAAGCTCCATGCCCAGGAGTAATGGTCAACACACACACAAAAAAAAACCTCCATGTTTTTTGTTTGCTTCTTTCTTTCTTCATTGCTTTGTTTTGGCTTTTTTTCCTCTTATTCCTCTTCCACTTGTTTCGATTCTCATTTTTATGTTATATTTTTGCTTGTTTCCCTCATTTGAAGGGAGGGCATAAAGTTGCTGGGTAAAACTGTGGATCTTGGAGGAATTGGGGGAGGGGAACAAATATGATCAAAATAAATCATACGAAAAAAATCTATATAAAAGAATTACAAATTAGAGCAAGAATGGAAGAAAGAAAAAAAACAGAGGTGTCGACAGGTGGATTTTTAAATTACCACGGTTGGAATTACATTGACCCCACAATGTGTCGATTTTCAGCCAGTGGCCGTGGCCAGAGAACCAGGCTCAGAAGAAGCTGACCACTGACCCTGACCATAGGAAGCGGCTGAGTTTAAGTTGTATCAGGTGTGCTAAGGTAACCAACACTGCTGACTTTCCCTCTCAGCTCAACAAAATGTAATCTCTCCAAGAGCCTCTCTCTCTCTCTCTCTCTCTCTCTCTCTCTCTCTCTCTCTCTCTCTCCCCTTTTCAACTGGGAGCAGAAATAGCAAGGAGAAACAAAGGAAGTTCAAGGTCATTTGAAACTACCCTGTGACTTGGGTAAATTAGCCGAATGGGAGATGATCAAGGCCACAGAATCCTAGGGTTCCCTGGGTATCAGGAGCAAGAACTGTAGAGAAGAACATAGACCAGCACTCAAGGCAGTCACACAAAGGTCAGCTCATATTGTCTCTGCTGGCATCTATCCAATGGCATCTATCCATCTACAAAAATGTGCCTGGAATTGAGGGGGGAAAAGCACCTTGTGTTTTGACAGGTTAGGAGGAGTGTAGAGGCAGGCAGGGGTGTGCCCAGCATGCTTGAATGTACGGCAAAGGTCATTTAAACACTCATATGCCCGGAAAGAATATAGCCCTACCTGAAATTTATTTTCTTCGTACACTCTGTTACTATAAAAAGATACCTCTTAAAATTCTACCAAATTATACATCCAGGACTCTTTAGAGCAGTGTGTTTATTTTTAATTTGAAGGTGCCCTTGGGTGTTCCCACATTCACAGTCAAACCTTAAGACCTCAGAAGGACCCACAACTTGATTGGTCAACTCAGTGCTGGAATGCAATTTGCATCTGGTAGCTTCCTACGTGCCCGTGAACTGGAACTCAGAAACATTTCCCTGGGAAAGCAGATCCTAGAAGCAACTATTGGTTTATACATTTACTCAGGGCTAAGCTGCCAGCAGACATTCACGAAAGCACCTAATTCTTCGCAGTGGTTCAAGGAGTTTCTTTTATTACCAGGGGCACATTCTGTGGGGTTGTACTGGTCATGTTAATTCTACATTGTTGGACATAAAAGCTTCAGTTCTCCTTCGCTAACTTAGGACTTTACAGAACATCTCTCTGACCTTTTAAATCCGTGAATCCCAAGCGAAATCATAAGCAGAATAAAAAGGAAAACAAAATCCAGCAAGTCATGTTTCCCTGGGGGGCTAAAATCCTTCCAAATCAAGTCTGAAACACTGTGAATTTATTCTTTCCAATTGTGCCTATTACTTCAGTCAATCCTGCTTTGGGACTAATTTATTTTAAGGCCATTTCTGAGTAACTCAGTATGGAGATATTCAGAAAGTCAACAGAGAGGGCAACTTCCAAAGACCTTATAATTTCATAAAATGCCAAATAGTAAACATTAAGCTATTGTAACATTGTAACAATGTAAGTAAATATCAGGTAGAAATTGAGAGAATTGAGAAAAGCCCTGCTAAGGGTCCTGATTAATTTGGTGCCTGAAGGAAGAAAACCATTGGCAAGCTTGTTTCCAGCACATCCCTGGGTCTGGAAAGCCTGAACACATCTGCAAAACACAAAGTTCTCTTGAAAAGTTATTCAAAATGGGCAAAACGAGAGCAAAACAAAAATGGGCTCCCTTTTTAAACTGTCAAGGAATATGAAAATTCTCCAGATGCAGGAGAATGCAACTCAACATTTCCAAACACACAGTGCAGTCTTATTAGGATTTTTTTCCACTAAAGAAGATATTTTTTTAACCAAAATTCTTTTATAAATTTTCTGTATGTCACATTCTATTTAAGTTTTAAGGTCAGTGTTTGCCCTGTTCTCAGCTGTTCTGAAGTATGACTTTAATAGTTCCTTAATGCTACTTTACTGTTGCTTTAGCATCATGTTGCCGAAGGCTATTAAGGTCTAGAGGAGGAAAACAACGGACTTACTTAACAGTGTAAACAAAATGTTAAGAAAATAGCCGATATCAATTATCCAATTCTTTTTCAAATGAACGAAATAGATTGGAGATGTAGATTACTTTAAACATCTTCAAAAGGAGCTACATTCATTCATGTTCTCGCTGGACTCTTTGGGGGTACCAGGTATAGTACCATGGCCTGAGGACAAACAGTTGGTGAGACGGTCTCTTTCCTCAAAGACTCATTTATCTCCAGTTTAGGGGTAAAAAAGCCAACCCAGAAACATCAATGAATAGCATCATGTGGCCTACATGTTATGAGAGAGGTACGTATTTCATCACCATAGATGCTCTAAGGAGGACTTAGGACCAGATTGATGGAGTTCAGGAAGTTGTGTTTGGTGAGATTTGCCAAAACTGCAGCTGAGAAGTAGAACTAGCCAGGCAGAAGGTGTCTGCACCTCCAGAGCCGGCTGGTCGGTTATCTGTTACAGCCCAGCCTTACAGAACCGCAGAATCCTGAAATCCAGCTCAGAGAGAGGAACGTGCACGCAAGTCATGAAGCGCCTTCTGCCATTTAACTTTGTACAAACAGTAAAAAGAAGTCGATAAAGGCCCCGTGGAAGCCGACACCAGAATTGGATTTACGTTTGAGAATGAACACTTTGGGAGCAATATGAATGGTGGGTTGTAAAGGCGAGCATGCTCAGAGTAGGAAAGCCAATGGGAGAGAAATATGGTATTCAGACAAGAAACGATAAACCCTTCTGCCACGGCTTTCTAACACTGAATTCAGAGATCAAAGTAGCTCACTCTGTCTGCAGTGTGGGCTGTTTCTTCTCAAACAAGATCATGTGTAAGACCCTACGAGGTGAAACCACTCTGGTGAAGACGGGAACTAAGAGCTGATACTCATCCGACTGCATCTTGTAGGAGTTCCCAAGACCCCTCCGGGAAACAGCAGGCAATCCGAACCACTGGTATCGACTTTAAGATGCAGAAGCGAAGTTTGGGTCCATTTTATTGAACAAACTCCTTGGGTATTTTACTGCATATAGCATCAAGATTTTTTTGGGTATAATATAGCAATAAATAAATGTCATCAATAAATATAATAAAATATAATAATATATAATATAATACATAAAACATAATAATATAATATAGCAAAAAATAAATAATTGCCACCAATAAATGTCACATGATTTCATCAGAAGTTTGTTTTACTTCTTTAGGAGTCAGATACATATTTCAGCTGATATGCATCTCTAGCTTCTGCAGCCATTCATCAAAAGCCGTTCACTACAGTCCTTGCAGGCAGGTACGCTTACCTTTCATTTTATGAGCTCATCTTCATGGAGACTGCATATACAATTCTGCCTTTTTGGGTCTCTGCTAAATTTGTTCCATATTCTCTCCTTTGATAGAATTGTTCCCTACTTGTTCCCAGGCTCTCCCTGAAAGGATGGGTTATGTCCAAACGTCAACAGGGAGCCAGTGAGCCCAGCCTTTCTTGTTTGTTTGTTTGTTTGTGTTGTTTTGAGCTTCATGCTTTCACTTCCCCTGCACATATTAAATCACACTGCAGATATGCCAAAACAGATCAAAGTGAACTTTCTCCCTCCCTAACCCACACCTACTGCCCTGCCAAGTATTTTTACAATGTCAAGAAGTAACTGGATACTATAGTTACCAATCAGCCCTATACTTACCAATCAGCCCGTGAAGGCTTTCCATCCATTCACCCACTGTCCAGTCTCCTGTTAGGCAAAGCGATGCAATTGGCTGTGACTACATTAAGAAATGACATGTGTCCCTACCATCAGCAAACATTAAAGACAAATAAGAAGCAGTGTACAGCCTTGTCACTGACTGTGCCTGCTTCGTTATCTTTCAGTTAGAATAGAAAACAATGGTTTCATTGGGACATTTTCATGCATGCATGATTTCGTTCCTGGTTCAGCTTTGTCCTTCATTGGCCTCCTTATATCTTTTCCTCATCCTACTTATCCCCTTCTTCCTTCAGAAGTTCTTCCTCGGCTTTCATATGAAAATATATGTATTTTTAACGTTCATAATTTAAATAAACTGATATCACTTCTTCCCCCTCCTTTTTTCCTTCTAACCTGCTACAATTATCTCCCTTCATTGCCTTCCCATCCACCCCATTCTCAGACTGATAGGCTTTTTTCCACTGATTATGTTGCTTTTTTGCACAAGCACGCGCGTGCACGCACACTCACACACACACAAACATACACACACACCATATTGTGTATTACATGCACAAATATATTACATACACACACAGCCTGAGGAGCGCACATTTTGGTTTTTTTTTGTATATTTATGGTATAAGGTTAACCATTTGGCATTTGGATAACTGAAAAATGGATTATCCTTAGGAGATGCTAATTCTCCATCTCCCAGCAGTCGATAGTTATCTGTAGCAATTTATCTAAAGGTGGGAATCCTGTAAAGTTTCCCCCTTCTTTATTAAGAAATCTATTGATATTGCTAATTTTCCAGTCTTATTTATGCAGCAATTTCTATGAGGGGCTGCTTTACTGCAGGCCTCCTGGTGTTCTGAGTCTAACAGTTGTGTTTCTGCTCCTTCTCCATGGTGTTCCCTGAGCCATAGATGCAGGAGCTGTGATACATATGTAAACACTGGGTCTGGGATCCCCGCAATCCTTTGATCTCTGCATTGTGTCCAGTTGTTGTTTAGGCTAACAAAACCCCAGTACCAAACCTGAGAAAGCCTTTCAAAGGGTTGGTCAGGATAGTTAGTCCAAGTGACTCCCAAAACAATATAGATTACCAATATAGCCCTTGGTTGCCTCTCAGGGACTGACAGTGGCCCCCATGGATGAAGATATCACACACTTAGGTCATACGACATAGGTGACTTAAAGTGGATCTGAAAAGAAAACCTCTTTCTATGATCTGGAGTTCATGGTTCCAGAAAATACTCCAAGCTGTCAAGAGAAGGGAACAATTAAGAGTTCTACCTACCCGTGACACCTACGAACCACAGCAATTACCAGTGTGAAGGTGTAAGAAGTGACACTCACAAGTTGGTGGCCACCAACAGCTGTATAATTGCACTTAGAGCCCACTCAACAGGAGGGAATTCATGCCTGGCTCTGTAAACATAGCCAGCTTCCCAGGGCTAGCAAGGTCATGGACCTTAGAAAAGATTCTATTACCACCACTTTGCTAGACCAGCATAATTCCTTCCTACATGCTAAATCTTATTCTAGTATCCAAAGATAAGGGAAGCTACCACTCAGCATCAAATAAGCCCCTTTTTACCGCAAATGGAGGTTAGCACACTAAAGTATATATTTAAGTATAGATTGTGGATGAGAGAAAGCATTCAATGCTGTCTTGGGTCTGGCTTATTCCTTAATGGGATGATCCACACTCCCATTCATTTTCCTCTAAGTGATGTATCCGTTCATAGTTTTTCTTTTTTTCAGGTGAGTAAAACTCTACTCTCTATATTAACCATATTTTCTATATCCATTCATTGATTGGTGGCTATCCAAGCAGATTCCATATCTCCGCTAGTGTGAACCAAGCTTCAGTGACTGAGTGTGCTGATAGCTCTACAGCCTTTCAACTTGGATTTCTTCGGGCACCCAATGCGGAGTGATGCTGTTGCAGGATACAGCACTACTTTCAGCTTATTCCTTCCTGAGGATACTGGGCATTGATTCTCATAATTAATACTGATAGTTTGTTGTATCCATCAGCAGTATGCAAGACGTCCTTTTCCTCAGTATCATTGCCTGCAACATCTCTACTCTGGTTTGCTTGGTGATCGTCATCCTGATGGGGCTAAGATGGGATGACCTACACTTCTTACTGACTAAGCACGTTGAGCATTTTTCAGAGTATTTATAAATTCTTTGCATGTCTTCTTTTATTTTCAAATTATGTTTATCTGTGTGAAAGCCTGGTGGGGTAGGGAATGGGATGCATCCTGGGGAGACTGGGTATCTTGGTCTCTCCATCAGTGTCTTCCATATTCTCTTGAGGCAGGAGAAAGCTGTCAGTCAGCAAGCCCCAGTGATCCTTCTGTTCCACTCTTCAGAGCACTAGACTGTGAACACAAGCACAGCCATTCACGTAGACATGCTTGTGTTTTTCCGTTTGTTTTATGTGGGTTCTGAGACCAAAGCCAGGTTTTCATGTTTGCACAAGGGCTTTTACACACCGAGCCATCTCTCCAATCTCTTGTGTGTCTTCTTTTAAGAACTGTATGTTCGATCCATCTGTCCATATGCTAAATATGGATAATCAGAAGTTTTGATGTCTATTTTTTTAGTTCCTTATAGACTGTAGATAGTAACTACCTTTCAGGCGTATAGTTGACAGAAAGTTTCTCCCATTCTGCAGTTGTTTCTTTGCATTGTACATTGTTTTCTTTGCTGTATAGAAACTTTTAGATTTGATGCAATCACATTTTCAAACCTTGCTTTATTTTCTGAGCAATCAGAGTCCCGTACAGGGCACGCTTACGCGAAAATTGTGATGATTTTTACCCCAGTTTAAATTTTTAGTTCTTGCTTCAAGGTCCATTTTGTGTATTAGATGAGAAAAAAGGATCTAGTTTCATTCTTCTCCATATGGATATTTAGTTTTCCATGTACCATTTGTTGGAAAGGCTTTATATAGTATGTGTTTTGGCACTTCTATAAAAATATTAATAATAAAATACCTGCAACCAATGAGTTTATTTCAGGTCTTAGGTTGAATTCCATTTATCTACATGTCCAGTGTTGTCTCAGTGCCATGCGGGTTTTATTACCCATCTCAGAAATCAAGTGCCAGCTTTACTGTGGATCCTTTTGACTTCTTCCTAACTGTATTTCTTTCATTTTTTTAAAATCATGTTGTTCTCACTAAGAATGGAAGCAATATATTGCTTCACGTGGGTAGAATGGACACCCTGTTCTCTTTCTTGATTTTAGACATATTTGGCTAATTTTTGCTTGATTTTTTAACAAGTGAAAGACAGCGATCAAGTTTCTTTATTCTCTGTTGTAGACCCAGTTTTCCAATTTTCAGGCACTGCTTATTGAAAGCACAGTCCTAATCCCAATGTGTCTTCTCAGTCAAATGTGTGGCTTGCTTCTAGGTTATCAAGTCTGTCCTTTTCTTTAATCTTGTATCTGTTTTGGAGTCATGTTGTTTTAATATGCATCTTTTATTGTATTTTGAATTCAAGAAATATAATGTTGTGTGCTTTGTACTTTTGCTCATGATTTCTCTCTCTCTCTCTCTCTCTCTCTCTCTCTCTCTCTCTCTCTCTCTGTGTGTGTGTGTGGGGGGGTGTTTTGCAAATATTGAAATTCTTATCTTTAGGATCTTTATTTTTCTATTGTTGTGATAAGACACCATGAAGAAGACAACTTATAAAAGAAAAAATTTATTTGGGGTTTAAAGTTCAGACAGTGAGTCCATGGACATTGTGGTGGGAGCAAACAGCAGGCAGGCAGGCTTGGCACTAGAGCAGTAGTCGAGAGCTGACGTTTTGATCCATAAGTATAAAGGAGAGAGAGAAAAAGAAAACTGGGATGGTGTGGGATTTTGAAACCTCAAAGTTCATCCTCAGTGACACACTTCCAACATGGCCACACTTCTTAATCCTTTCCAAACACCTCCACCAAGTGGGGACCAAGCATTCAAACAGATGGGCCTCTAGGGCCATAACTTTTGGAGAATATCATCGGTGAATTGACCAGAATTGCAGTGAATCAGTAAACAGCTTTGGAGAGTATAAATATTTAAGTATTCACTTTTATAATCTCTGAACAAAGGGTATTCTTCATTTATTACTTTCAAATACTTCATTAATATTTTATTGATCTTGTTTGTAGAGATCGTTTTCCTCTTTGGCTGATTTTATTTATTGGTACATTACTATTTTCTATAACTGTTTAATGTGAGATTGCTGTCTGCTTTAATTTATATTTATCCTGTTAGGTGACTCTCTCTCTCTCTCTCTCTCTCTCTCTCTCTCTCTCTCTCTCTCTCTGTGTGTGTGTGTGTGTGTGTGTGTGTGTGTGTGTGTGTGTGTGTGTGAGAGAGAGAGAGAGAGAGAGAGAGAGAGAGAATACATATATGTCACAGAGCTCGTGTGGAGGTCAGAGGGCAACATTTGAGGGTTGATTTCTCTTTCCAATTTTTTCTAGGCTCTGTAGATCAAACCCTGTTCATAAGAATTGTGTAGCAGGTGCTTTACATACTGAGCCATCTGGTCATCCCCAGCATTTTTGCTTTCCTGATTTCTTTTCTATATTAATTTCTATTGGCATACTGATTTTTTCATGTAGATTTCATATCCCATGACCTAGTTGAATTCATTTAATTCCAGTAATTTCTTTGAAGTATGTGAGATAAACGTGCAAGAATGCAAATATTCAGAAGCTAGTTTGTTGCCATGTCAATTCAGTTAAACACCAATAGTAAGTTATTTCCTAGGACATAAGACCTTCTCAACCATGGGTGTTTGACAGGGTTTACACTACCAAGCTTAAATATCCTCATATGCAGAGGGCACAAATCTAATCAGAGAGTGGTTAGTTGCCTCCCTAACACTTCATGCCACTATTGTACTAACACTGCATAACAGCTTCCAGCGTTGCAAACAATAGCTAATTATGAGGTTTCCAGCTTAATTTCTCTGTCTTCAGCAATAGAGTCTTAGCAATTAGTTCTGATGAACAACCAAGAAGAATAGCAAGAGTATGTATTTTTCTAGTGTTCCTGAATCCTCCTTGACAACAACTCTTAAGAAGTTGGCACAGAAATTTCTGATTAATAACCTATGACTTTTAGACAGTTAAGTGGTTAGTACCAAAGGATTCCTCTAAGATGTTCCGTCCTTTAGTAGGAGTACTCACCTCACACCAAACCCTGTTGCATCCTGAACTGATCTCATGCACCACACAGAAGCGTGGCTTTCTTTCTGTTCCCTTCTTTCCCTACTCACCACCTTCTGGATTAACCCACTCTGGTCCCTCAGTCCTTGTCATACGAAACACATGATTAAGAATGCCCCCCACAAATCCAATTAAAAGAAAACAGCAGAACACAAAAACCACCATTACAATTTTATTACTGAATTTTACAAAAGCATGCAGCAAGTTGTTTGCCTTTCTTTTCAATTCAATTCACTAAAAATAGGGAATGTGCGTCTTGTCGATAACACATGGTCATTCCACGTGTATTTACTAGACTCATTCCCCTTTAATAGTGACCATAATCACACAGAAGGAAAGACTAGGAAAGAAAAGGGGAATTAAATTAAAGTCTAATTTTGTCTCTCTGGTTAGACTTTTCTACTAATGGACAGTCAAAGTCCAAGCAATTTCCGTCCGCACATCTAAAATTAACATAGCTGTAACTCCCATGAAAACACTTTTGATTTAGCAGTATGTTATTCTGAGTCGAGCGCTTTCGACTTTCAGTCATTGTAATTGTCTTTACTAAAAATTGTTTAATAGAATGTTTAATATCAATTTGTGAGCTATAAGAAAAATAGACATTCTAATGAATATACCTGGAAAATGTGCCTAGTGAAAATTATGCTAAGTTGACTGATGTTTTGTCTTATTTCTAAGCTACTGAATTGTGGAGATTTAGCAAAGGTATTAGCTATTCTTCTTTCGTTTTCTGCCCAGGTAGATCTAGCAAATTTTTACTTAAGAGTCCTTTAAGAATTAACTTTCAGACACAAAATGAGAACGCCTCTAAATCTGAATGACCTTCTGCTCTGAAGGAATTTCAAAGACTCAGACTTGAGTTTTAAAATCCCTTGTGTCCTGAGGAGACTTTAAGGCAAATACATACAAGACCCAGCCTCTAAAGCACTGCTTCTCAAGCTTCCTAGCGCTGTGACCCTTTAACACTGTCTCCTCACGTTATGGTGACGCCCCTCCCCATAATAAAATTATTTCTATCGCTACTTCATAACTGTAATTCTGCTACTGTTATGAATCGTAATATATCTGTGTTTGCTGACGGTCTAAAGCAACCCCTGTGAAATGGTCATGGGACCCAAGGTTCGTGGTCCACAGTTTGAGAATCACTATTCTAAAAGCTAAAGGGAGGGGGCATTTTAGAAATGAAAACTAGTTGATGTCCATTGATTGATTGGGTCAAGAGTAGCGTGATATAGTGAGAGGACCAAACTCTAAGCACATCAGAGTGCGTAGGATATTCTAATCTTAATCATCTCTGCTCTAGGGTGAGAACTAGGCACCAGAGAGGAATGACCCGTTTACTGTTCGTCCACTTCTGTGATCTGCTGTTTGCCAGTTTATTATGGTTCTTAAATGTGTAATTCTTAAACAGCAATAAATGATCCTCCATATTGCACAAAGAATTGCCCGGCTTCTGGTAGCTTAAGTCACAGTGTAGCGCTGGCTTGAAATGAATAGAAATTCATAAGAAAATTGCTGTCAAAATTCCTAAGAACTTAATATTCCGTAAAAGAAACAACAGTGAAAAATCCCTTGCCACCCACTCATGGCGGCTGGGATTCTTGTCCCCCACATCTAGTCCATTTGGATTTGCAAACCTTCTCATCAGCTTGGACGAATTTGGCAAGGATTTGAGCTGGCAACTCAACATACAGTCTTTTCCTGCCCTTGAAAGGCAAACCAGCCCTCCGGAGCTGTAACACGTAACCAGCCATCGCAATGCGGCCGGTACAGAATGTGTGAGGACTTCAAACACGTTTGAAGGAGATGGACGGGAAGGGAAGGGGCATTGGGAAGGGATCTGCCCAGATTTCCTCTCTTATTCTGAGGGCTAGGCACATGAAAGAGCCGTGGGCAGGAAGGGTGCCAGCTGGCAGGCGGCCGTGGACGGTGGAGTCAGAGGCCCCTGCGCAGACCCGCTTTCTCTCTGATCCCAGAGCTCATTACGCAGTCCGCTCACCCGGCCTTCCTTCTGCTGTTTTCCTCATTTCGGCACAGAGGAAGCCAACGCTAAAAATGTTTTCTGCATATCACATGGAGATTTCATCCTGACTTGCACTAAGCAAAATGGAATGTGGTTTGCTTTTCCAGTTGGTTTCTCCTATGCTGAGTCTCTGTCTGTGTGTGTGTGGGGGGGGGGGGGGGGGTGGAGAGTGAGGGGGGGCGGCTAACGCCAGGAGAAGGTCATAGGTGTGGCCTACTGCTTCGTGTTGTTCTGTCCCTTGTCACCTTTGTTTCCTCTTTGAGTTGTATTTTGTTGGCTCCACTTCCAACATGGAAATTAAACATGTTTAAACTCTTCTGAAACAATAGGAAGTCGGATGCTTCCCGTTCGTACCCTCAATTTCTATTAAAATAAGTCATTTAAACATTTGTAGCAGCATGACCATATGGGGCAAGCTTTGCACTAGGGCTTGGAAAACCACCTTGGGGGTGGGGGCGGGGTATATGGACAGTAATGCCCGATGCCATTGTCAACTTGACTACCCCCCACCCCTAACACGAAACTAACCCCCATCCTCACCTCTGCAGTCCCTTCTCTGTTTTATATTCTCATATTTAGTCCTAGAGCAGAGAAAACAATCCAGCTTTTCCATTTCATAGCTAGAAAAGCTAGCTCTGAGTCTAGGCAATATGGCTGCCTAATAACATTGCCAGAAAGCATGAAAGCCTAAATAACTGGACTTGTCCACTGTCACTTGGTACAAATCATGGCAGGTTCTGTTTTTCACCTTCTCAAAGTAAACACCCGGGGATACAAGCCCTTGTGTGTGCCCTTCAGAATACAGCACTACTCAGTTGAGAAGTTATCATCTGCCTTGTTTTCCTGACTAAATTAATTGTTTGTGTCTACCTCTCTGATACTATCCTCTCCTGCCCCAAACCATACCCCCAAAATAATTCCCACTGCTGTGGCCTCCCCATTGTTTCCTGGAAGCATGCCATGATCAACCGCATTTCGGGGCTTTTGTTCTTCTCTCTATCTGGGATGTCCTTCTTGTCAATGCTCCCCTGCCACGTTTCCTGGATTCTCTGAGGTCCCTCCCTCAAAGATATCATTCCTAATCATCCTATGTCAAAAGCTCATGATGGGGAGGGGGAAATGGAATCAATAAAATAATAACCACGTAAGTATAAAGACTTGGATTCAGATCTCCACCTCCCATCTAAAATCTAGGTGCAGTAGCATGGTTCTAGATTTCTAATGCTGAGGGCCAGTGGAGTCAGGAGGATCCTCGGGATTCAGCTGGTCAGACAGTAGAGCCAAATCAGGGAACTTCAGGTCCCTGAGAGACTCTCACCCTACAACAGTGTGGAGAATAATCAAGGAAGATAGACAACATTATGTTTTGGCCTCCAGTCACACATATGTGCACATTCATGAACATGCGCACACTAGCACGCACACTTTTGCATTCTTTCTCTCCTTCCTTTTGTTGCCATGTGACATCATTACACACTTATCAATTGATTTGTCTCCTGCACTAGGATTTTAACTCTACGAGGGCAAGAACTTGTCACTTTTTTCCCAGTGTATTCCCGTATTTAGAGCAGTGGTTCTCAGTCTTCCTAATGCTGCGACCCTTTCATACAGTTGTGGTAACCCCCAATCATAAAATTATTTTTTCTGCTACTCCATAACTATAATATTGCTACTATTCTGAATCGCAACATAAATATCTGATATGCAACCTCTGTGAAAGGGGTTGCAACCCACAGGTTGAGAACTACTGCTTTAGAGCAATACTTATTGATAAAATATTAATAATAAATGAATAGGCATATTTAGAGCTTGTTTGGTTATCAAGACATTTAACATAGTGATAGATAGGATCTGCACTATAAAGAACAAAGTTATGGTGATAAAAATTAGGTTTCACTGTCTATTGGTTATCACCTTGGAAGAGAAAGCATAAGAGAAGGACATCTTCCAAAGGATCAAGACAAAAAGAAGCCATGCGGAGTAGTGGACAGGGGGGTGAGGTGCAGAATGAGATTTCCAAAACTTTTTATCTTCACTGTAGTTTGGAATCTATTTTATTAGTTCCCTTTGAAGCAACTATTATAGTAGATTGACTCCCAGTAATAACAAAAAGTTGAGAATGGGCAGAACATGCAGTACACGCCTTTAGTCCCAGCACTCAGAAGATGGAAGCAGGTAGATCTTTACAGGTTCAAGGCCAGTCTGATCTACATAGAGAGTTACAAGCCAGCCAGAACTACACAGTTAGACCCTGTCAAAAATAACAAAGTTGGAAGTTACAAAGACTCCTAGCAAACTCCAAAGGTCTTCTTTTCATTTCACATAGCAAGAAATGCAGAGCGATTTTTCCATCACTGTCTTTCTTAAATTCCTTCAACAAACTCCATATTCCGACCCATGTGATTCTAGATAGCTTCCTACGAAAGCCTCCCCTTTTTTACGGAAAGGTGGACATGTGACCCTGGGTGACCAGTTAGCATCATTCAATTTGGGAGAGATTAAAGCACCGACCATACAGATTTGTTTTCTTATATAAAGTATATGCAGGCTGGTTGCTACATTTTTACCACATGAGAAGATTTAGCTTACATAACAATTGAATCAAACTAGAATGTCAAGCTGAAAAGAAAAAGTCCCAACAAAGTCTGACCATGTCTGAAGTTCACTCTATACCTTGTCCACCCCTACTTTGCAAGTTACATGAGCCAATAAAACACGTTTTCTCTAAATAAACTAGTTTGAGTTTTAAGAAGCTGAACAAATACACTAGCTCAGGACTGAAGAAACACCACTGTTAGGAAAGGAACAATGCAGGCATAGAAGTTGCAACACGGTTACTCATCAGCAAGAGGAGACTCTTGTCCCGCCACTCAAGCTCGACAGGAAATGACTTCTCCCACAGAATTACCACCTTGTGAAACACTGGGCTCAGGAACACTATTAGCAGATACAAGTCAGCTGAACCAATACATAATTTGATTGCTTGAACGCAAAATTTTGAAACCCATTTTCATTGGAGACAGTCAAGTTTTAACATCCAAATGCTGGATGTGTATTTGTGTGTGTGTCTTATACAGGATTAACATGTCCTCAGTAACAAAAGAAATAGTTTCCAATGTATAAAGCAGGGAACCCTGCAGGTTCCAGAGTTCTCCAGAAGAATCCCAGAAACACCATTCAGAAAATAGAGATGTTCATTACAAAATGCACATTATTGATATTAATATGATTTGGGATCTTTATTTTTAAAATTGTAATTATTACATGTACTTACAAGCTCTCTATTTTAATCATTAAACTTAAAATATTGATGCATCTAGCCCAAATAAAAAAAATCCTTTGAATGTTAAAGAATTTTTAAGGGTATGACGAGCTCTTAAGACCAAAAACTTTGAGAAGTGACACTCTAGATAGACCAGCCATCTGAAGTTATACTCAGAAAAAAATAATAGCAGGCTGTTGTATACATAGGCTATCAGAACTAAATTTTATAAATTTGAACTCTAAAACTCATCATAATTATTCTCAGAAGGAGACTGTCATCGGATTTTGTTAAAATTGGTATTATAGGATTTTTATACTGTTCTTGAAGCACCTATAAAGCAAATTCATTGTTTTACTATAGAATGCTCCTTCTGTTCTCGTTCTTGCACTGAAAGATAAAGGATGATATCAGTTTTCCACATGAGAAATCGAGGGCACATCAACAGAATGGTCTCAGTGGGTGTGCATAAGTTTTTATGTGAGATCGTAAATATGTTTTGTCTTAACAAGCCATGGAACCCCCATCTCAGCGGCTCAACTCTGCTGTTAGAATATGATGGCAGTCACAGGTCACAATAAGCTAAAAACTGTGACGGCGTTCCACTAAAATCTGACTTCTTTAAATTGAAGTTTAAATTTCACATAACTGATATTTCATGAAAAAAAAGTCTCTTATTAGCACTTAGTATACACAAAGCTACTCTTAGTTCATGGTCAGTACAGAAAGTCGTGGTTGGTTGAATTGACTCCGAACACTACACTGTGTTAATTAATCCCTTTTCTAAACAGACCTCCAATCCCTGGAGGCCCTTAATGGCAAAGATCTCTGACTCTCTGGAAAATGTTGCATGGGAGATTCAAACTGCAAAATGTAATTAAAGCCCTTTGAAATTCCTTAAAATACACTTTTTGCTTCATTGTTCATCAAAATAGCAGATAATCATTTTCCCCTCAACAATACCTGCGTTCAGTTCCACAACTACTGCTCCACAAATTTACACTGAGTCAGCCAGGATGTAGTAACTAGTCCACTTTGGCCACTACATCACCGATCCCATGTGCCTTTCAGTATGATGGCTCGCAGACTTCCGTACATGCTACCTGGGATCTTATTAAAATGTAGATAGGTTCAGTGATTATAGTTGATCTGAATTTTCCACTGGATTGGATTGAGGGCTATGCAGTTGAATGGTGAATGTACATCTTGCTATGACTGAGAGTATTTCCAAAGACTATTAGGTCATGAGGGCACGGCATAACCAATGGTTTAATCCATTTGCAAGTTCAAAATTAGAGACTGTTGAGAAATGGTGAGGACTACAGATGGGAGGGACTCAATGGAAGCAATGGGTTTTTGAGTATGTAAGTCTGAGAGCATCTTGCCCTTGGCTTTGACCTCTTCCTGTTAGCCTTCTCTCTCCTTTCTTGAGATAACACCCATCCCCATCACCTGTTCATGATACCATGATGGCCTTATCATAAGCCCATAGCCGGGAAGCCAGTGACCCCACTGAAGCAGTGAGCCTAAGTCTCTCTTTCCTCAAGGCATTTCTCTGGTGGGTTTGTCAGAGCGGTGAAAGTTTGAACAATGCTGTGGACCCGGAATGGGGCCTGGAGCTCATTTCTGAAAAGCTCCGAGGAATCCTGGGCCAGGGTTAAGGAAGAGCTTCCTTGCATCACATAAAGTTGATGAAAAGTGATTTGTAGAAGAGAACCAAATGGCTCCCATGTGCATGCAAGTCTGAGAGTCCTGCTGTAGAGCCACTTTCCATGAACAAATGTCACCAGTGTGTTGGGAAGTTAGTCTAGGGATGTTAAACCACTCTCGACTGGGAGCAGAATATAATCCGAGTGTTTCTGAATGTATAAGGAAAGACGAGAAGACTCAGATTTTCGTCTAGACTGTGTGGTGTTGTTCTACTTGAAAAACGTTACAGACTATGTGGGCAGTAACTCCAGAGTAATATCTACCAAAAGGAAATATAAAGAAAGAGCTCAAAGGTCAGTTATAAAACATTTTATTAAGAAAATTTCTGGTATCAGTGATGAGTCAGAAGATATCATTTCCTGATTGCCAAGATAGTAAAAACACTCTCAAAAAAGTCATTCTCTTTCTAGTAGTGGGACACCAGCAAAGTCACACCTCACATCCTCAATGCATTCGCCGGAGAGCTGACGTGAGGTGGAGACTCAAAGACTAGATACTTCCTCCCTAATCAGAAACGAGACAGTGGGGGTGCTCTCCCAGAATAGCATGCGGACATTATACAGGCACATGAACAGAAGCCGTCTGAAAAGAGCTAATAGATTCTTGCCGAAAGAGCTTAAGAATGCCCGTCTTGTATTCTAAACAACGGTGTTTTTAATTTATGACCTTGCTGTCCAGTTTTGTTTTGTTTTGTTTTAAACGGCAGCGTTTCCTCGGCTTCAGAAATGTCATGTCTTGCCATTTTAATCTGTTTGTTAGTGAGTGGCTGAAAGGCTAAGAAAGATGTTCTGTTTGCCATGTAAGTAGTACAGATCAGAAATGTTTGGGCACAAGGTAAAGATGTTGGTGGAAATAAAGAAAATAAGAGCATGTTTGTGTTGAAACAATACTGAAAGTTCACAAATGGAAGCCAGAGAATTGAGCTTTCAAGAAGTGGCACCTTCTCAAGTAGACGAGCAGCACAATTCCATTTGGTTCTGAGCCTGGCCTGGCAGAACGGTGCCTTTCAAGGGCCCTTGGGGCTGGAGAGCCCTCGCTGGCCCTGCATGAAGGAAGGAGCCTGTGTATGCCCTCTGTTCACAGACAGGCTCCCTAAGCCTCCCAACTCAGTCACTGCCCTTTCCTCTCTTCTCTCCCGGCGCCACCTCTCAGCCCCACACAAGTCCGTTTCTATCCATAGTCTTTCAGGCACACTGTGGCTCTGAGCCTGGCCACTCACGTCACCAGCTTTATGTCGTTTCTCCAGTGAACTCCTGACCTTCATTGAGTAGTGCCTCTCTTCCTATCAACAGCCCCAGGACCGTTTACGGCTTAGCATCTGGTCTGTTTGTAAAAGCAAAGTCTTCGCACTTTGGGGTAGACCCTGGTGTAGAGTGTGACCCTTACCCTGCCGATGATTTCAGTTATGTCTCCACCGCTCCCGCCATGTGAGCAGATATTCCTTCGGGTCTTTTATTTTCTTCGCTCATATGGAAAGTCTAAGTCCTAAGTTCACCAACTGTTTATTACCTTTGATGGTTAAGTCCTGCTGAGTGAAGAACCTAGCTCAAACTCAGTTGCCCAAGCAAAGGCTTTGGCTGCTGTGTCCTCTAAAAAGAGCAGAAACCAGATACTCTTAATGAAACAATATTTATTTCCATATGGCCAATACATTCTGCTAATTTTCTGAGCCTAAAACCAGAGCGACAATGAAAGTTTATTCAATACATGTATCTTCTTCGTACAGTTAAGATGACTTGCTTTGCACGGTATGTACTACATGGAGCAAAGCCGCTCTTAAAATATTCTCCTTTTAATCAGTAGCCTAACATTAGTGAGCCTTGTTCATAGAATAAAGTAATGTCTGTCATTTTAAATGAATACTTTATTGTTCTATATACATATTTTAAAAACTTGAAAGTCTTTCAAACATAAAGATTATAGTTTTCAGCTCCCCAAATACAGAATTCTCTATTCAGTAGATGGTCTTACATATACACACTGTCTCATGGGTCTTTAGTCTATTATAAAGACAAAGTCAGCCTCAAATGTGTTTTGTATAAGAATCAGAGCCTTGGGCAGTCATATCTGCTCTGATGTGGAACTGAGCAAAGACAGGTTGATAAGATAAATCCTTCACTCTTTACTTTTGGCTTCTCCAAGACCGAATATATTTATTTATCTTTTAATATGTACATGGTTGCAAGATGACTGGAATGCCTAAAGTAGTCAGAATGACTAGCTGGAATTTAAAAAAAAATACTTACTCTACTGTTGCCTTGGGAATCACTTGATCTCCTTGTTAATATTGAATTAGTTAACTGCTATAGCTAGATTGGGAGATTTCTGGTAGTTGAGAGTATTCTTACAGTCCTTGAGTTTTCCTTAATACACTTACCTCACAACATGGAAAGATTCTCACAGTGGAAGGCGTTGCTAACTGACTCATTCACTTGGCCTTGCTCTGCCAGAAACTCTTATTCTTTGACTTAGAGAAAAACTAAAAGGTATGTGAGAACTCCAAAAACGAACCCGACCCTTCAAACATCTACTACGTGCAGATACACACTTTACCTTACAACCAGTTCACGGTACTGTGGGCAAGGCTTGACTGCTGTACAAATTAATAAACGGAGCCTCAAAAGTTTGCCAGCTTTATTCAAACTATACAACTCAAAAGAGAAAAAATAAGTGCTAAAGTGGGTGCGGCCACCAAGTCCTCGCGAAATTCTGGTCCTTCCAGCGTGTAACAAGGTTCCTTGTTTTGATATCTACGCTTGCAGAAGATCTGCTGCTAATGTGATTTATTTTGAAATCGTTCTCCATCCTTTCATTTTTACCTTATATGTGTCTTTGTATATCAGATGGATTCTCTACAGACAGCAGACAGTGTGGCTGTTTTCTCTCCACTCTGGCACATATCTTTTAATTGACATTTTTCAGGCTACAGAAAGGTAAAGGGATTGCCTGTCTAGATGAAGACTCTCCTGCCTACTGACATTTTCGATTCATGGACCTAGTTCTTTGCTCTCAATTTGTCTTCTATTCTTTTTCTGTTTGTTGAGGTTTAAATTGAGCATTTAATCTCACACCATTTTCTATCTTAGTACAAAAGTTAGACTTCTTTTTGCACTTTGTAAAGGTTGTAATACAGACTTATAACCAACCACACCCATTTCAAATAATATTACATAGCTGCCATAGCATAAGTACTTTATAATGGTGTATTCCTAATTCTTCCTCCCATCCTTCATATCATTGATACCATTCTCTTTCACTTACTCATCTGCTTATGTAAGTGCCATGCAATCATATATAATCAAGTACATGGTTGCTATTATCATTTTAACAAGCTATTGTAAGTTAGAGGCCATTAAGAATAAAAAGAAATAAAAACTTGGTTTTATTCCTACTTGTTCCCTCTCGGTACTCTTTCTCTGGGCCGAGTTTCCCACTGGTATCTTTTCCTTTCCCTCTGAAGAACTTGTTTTACTATTTCTTGCTGTGTCTCCGCTGACAACACAGATCCACAATTTTTGCTTGTGTGAGAAAGTCATTATTTCTCCTTCGTCTTGAGGCTGTTTCCACAGTGTACAGGATTGCTGAATTCCTTTTCTCTTAACAACAAATATCCACTCCATTCTTTTCATGTTTTCAAGGGTTCTCAAAACCTGGATGCAAATCTTCCCTTTGCCCCCCTCCATGAATTGTTTTTCAAGAATATTTCTTTGTCTTTGATTTTGCATTTATACCATGGTACATATGGGTGCAGAGTTTTCTTTCCTTTGATTTTTTTGTTGTTTGTTTGTTTGATTTTGTTTTTATTCTAGTTAATGACCTCTAAGCTTACTGGTTCTATAGTTTGATCTCAGATATTAATTTTGGGAAAACGCTCAGTAATTATTACTTCAGTCATTGTTTCTATTCTCTTCTCCCTTTCTCTTCTTATATTAACATGAATATATGTATATTAGTCTTTATATTTGTAGTACATGCTCCATCATTTTTGATCCTTTTCCATTTGTCCTTAGACTTAGGAAGTTTCTATTGATATATCCTAAAGCTCAGAGATTCTTTCCTCAGCTGTCTCAAGTCTTATTATTAGCCAACCATGGGCACTCTTCATCTCAATCACACTATTCATCATCTCTAATATTTCCTTTGGATTCTCAGAGTTTCCATCTCTGCCAACATAATTCTTCTGTCTCTGCACATTCCTTACTTTATCTAACTCTTGAGTCTGTGCTAATACTTTTTATTGCTATGACAGAATACCTGACAGCAAAAAGCTAAGGGAGGAAAAGTTTGTGTTTGGGGGCTCCAGGATTGAGGAGATACAATGTGTTGAGGCAGGGGAGTCATGGTGGTGAGAGTGTGACATTGTTACCTAGTTTATATTGTCAGGAGGTTGAAAGACATGAATGCTGTGCCCACATGCCCATTCCAAGTGTCTTAGTGAGGGATAAAACAAAGGGATAAAGGAATAAAACAAAGATGCTAGGTACAGCCTATTAAATGAAAGATATGTTCTAAGAAAACATCTCCTCTGATTATGAGACCTGATCTGAAATCCACAGAGCAAGAAGGCAGGCAGCAAGTGGTAGTTCTGTGCTTGAAAGTTGTAGGACCAGGAAGCGGATCATAAACCCAGGCAGAACCTAATGCTATAGTCTTGAGGGGGGAAAAAAAATCCTCTTTCCTAGAAAACCTGGTTTTTCTTTCAAGTCTTCAGTTAATAGAAGAGCTCCGCTCCTTTTACTAAAAATACTAAGGCCTGTGAGATCTCTTGGTGGATAAAGACAGTTTGCCACCAAGCCTGGTGATTTGTTTGATTCCTGGCAACACATGTTAGAAGAGAGAACCAATTACACCTATGTCCTGGCATGTAAACATACAATTAATTAATTAATTAATAAGCAAGCAAGCAAGCATAATAAAGATAGCATGTCCCACCCTGGGTTTGCCTCTTCTTTGAAAAACAAAACAATAATCCACTTCATTTCGAATGCACTGAAGTTGTAACTGTAGGTACGAACATCTTCAAAGCAGCAGCTAGCTGAGAGTTAGATTATAGAAGCAGGGATCTAATCAAGTTGACACATAAACCGTCAAACAGACTATAAATGAGAAGTTATCTATCTCCCCTTTATGTATTATTTTTAGCTTCATGGTAGCATGTGCACAATTGAGATGGCATTTTCTTAGCAAATATATGCTAAACACAAGGAAGTGTGAGAGACACTCCATAAACATGGGTGTATTTTACTCAAGAGTAAAAGGTTTCACCGTTCAGGAGATCCTGTGAGAGTCTCAGGCTATCGCTGCTTTAAGACACAGTGACTAGCAACGTTTGACAAATTTCCATTTTGGAAAACATAGGGTCAAGTTTTGAAAAATCAATGACATCTTGTATTACTACCAGAAATATCTGAGGGCGGACAAGCAAGGTAAGATAATTTGCATATATGACATATTTGTTGCAATTTTCTTTGTTTGGAGCTAGCAAGAAAATTACATTTTTCATCACTCCGGCAGGTGCTCTGACCACAGGATTTCACCACTTGTGTGGTCATATCTGGGCACTCAGCAAGTAGTCGGCCACCAGCAGGGCCACAGCTTAAATCTGTAACATGTAGAAAGACGTGAGTGAAAGATGATAGAGAAGACTTGAAAGTCCACACCGTTCTCCACTTCTGATTTTAGATTTCTTTCTGAAGAACACGCATTATGTTTTTCTAAAATCTAGCTTGTATTAGTCAGGATACTCTAGAAGAGCAAAACCAGTACCATGACACATTGAAGACTTCCTTAGATTAGCTCACGTGGTGTGTTTAGTCTAATGATACCTGAATCAGAACAAAAAAAAAACTGAGAATCTGGTAGTTGTTTAGAATATGATGCTGGTCTTCTCAGAGGTCCCAGAAAGGATTCCTGAGGAGCCACTGGCCTTCAGACTATAGTGGAAGACTGAAGAAGATCTCTCTAACAAACGAATCAGCAGCAGCAGCAACAACAACAGAAGAGATGAATTCACAGCGAAAGAGAAACTCAAGGAAACAAAGTGGCGAAAAGCTTTCCTTCTTTCACATCCCTTAGGGTGGGCCTTCCCACATCAGACCAGATAATCAAGACAACCCCCGCGGACATACCCACAAATCACCCCGATGTAGGCAGTCCTTCATGGAGGCTATCTTCCTGCATGATTCTTGTTTGTGTCAAGTTGACAATGAAGAGTAATCGGCACAGAGTGACGTTTTGGGGGCTCAAGGCTGACGTCAGAGTGTTTTCCCCATTGCTCTCCGCCCTATTTATTGAGGACAGGGTGTGTTGATCTCACACAGAGATCATGTAGGCTAGGCTACCTACCTTTCTTGGGTCATTCCTGCCTCCACCTCTGAGAAACAATATCATCGGCAGGCTGACATGCCTTCCTGGAATTTAAGTAGGATTTGAGCGGTTGTGATTCCATTTCTCCTACCTGCTTTCATCTCCCCAGCCTAGGAATTGGTTTTCAATTTTCCTACTTAAAATCGTTGTTGTTCAAGTCTTAGCTTTTATTTTGAGATGAGTGGTCAGTCTGGGGATTTCAAGCTAGAATAGCCCTATTCGTTAAGTTTTACCAGAACTAATAATTAACAGTAACAGCACTGAAGAAATCTTGATATGTATCCAGTCTGGAAGGACTGAAGCCAAAATGAACATCCGTGTCCTCTGGATGAACAGTCCATTTACACATGGATATGCTGACTCAATTTGAATAGTGTGCCCTTGGATCCCAGGAGGAAAGAGCTAAGTTCATAGCCCTGCTGGTTTGTCTCCAAACCCAAAAGAAAATAAGCAGTAATTTGGACAGATAAATTTATTAAAATTATGCTTTTAGGTATTTTTACAGAAAATACTGTCTTCAAAATATCTTCCAATAATGCAAAAAAATAAGACCATAAAGTGACTTTTGTATTATTTTTGTAGTTTTAAAACCACACCCTACTATACTTAGCAGGCATTTAATATTCAGCAGGTACAGTGCAACCTCAAATCAATATTTTATATGTTCTTACAAATGAAATTTTCATACTAATAAATTCAAGCCACAGATAGTAATTTAATAATTTTAATGCCACTGTGTTGGCTCCATCACTGCTGCAGTTTCAGAACTGCATCCTAATCACATAAAATGTATGCATGAGATGGTAAGAAATGTGTGGTTACACAGGTTTCAAATATTGCAAAATTTGATCGTAGTAAAAAGTTCATTTAACAAAAATAATTAAAACAGAAATTCGCATTTCTTTTATGTAATTATTGTGGTGATTGTATTCCATTCCTAAACTTGAGAAGCATGGCATGAATGGAGCAAAATGGTGAATTATTCATTTCTTTCAACGTTCATCATATCGGTTATTTCTGAAACGTGTTAATGTTGGGGGTTCAGTGCATCCCCAGGTTTCCAAAAGTGACCACAGGTCTTCAAGGGTAGCTAATACCCAGCCAATGATGCCGTCAACTTGATCCTTGGAGTGCTATAGGATGAAGAATATTGCAATGGAGAACTCGTAGCTTCTCTGGAAATGAAGGGAGAGTAAGGGTGGGTTGCTAGTGCCCTGAAGCAGTGCAGCAGTCCTGAGCTGCAGGGAGCTTCTCACAACAGGTCCAAACAAATAGGGAAAACTCACAAAGGAGACCTGGTAAGAGTTTGCATCTTTGGAATCATTTAATTGGCACAAAATGAAGAGTGGATTGGACTGACTTCTTGGTAGGTGAGGAAGCCCATCTCAGGGACTCTGTTAAGTCAGAAAAAAATGAAGACTAATTTGACTAGCAGTGGATGACAGGATCTCACCTCAGTGATGGTCAGGAAACAAGGTACAGGAATTGAAGGCGCAATTGCTGATGCTGGGAGAGCAAGGAGAGTAAGCCAGCCTAGCAAAGGCGCAAAGGCAGCCTACAAGCAGAGCAGAGCAACTCCTAGGTTAGCAGTTCTCAACCTTTGGCTCTCAACCATTTGGAGTTACTGAATGACCTTTTCACAGGGGTCACCTAAGACCATTGGAGAACATAGTATTTGCATTAGGATTATAGATGGAAGTTTCTGTCCCACCCAGACCCACAGCCATTCAGTCTCAAATAAACACACAGAGGTTTATATTAATTATAAACTATTTGACCTGTTTCTCAGGCTTATTACTAACTAGCTCTTACAACTTAAATTAGTCCATAATTTAAACTAGAAAACATTATATTGAGTGAGGTAACCCAGACCCAGAAAGACAATTATCACATGTCCTCACTCATAAGTAGTTTTTAAACATAAAGCAAAGAAAACCAGCCTACAAATCACAATCCCAGAGAACCTAGACAACAATGAGGACTCAAAGAGAGACATACATGGATCTAATCTACAAGGGAAGTATAAAAAGACAAGATCTCCTGAGTAAATTGGAAGCATGGGGATCATGGGAGAGGGTTGAAGGGAAGGGGAAAGGAAAGGAGGGGAGCAGAGAAAAATATATAGCTCAATAAAATCAATAAAAAATAAATTAATTAATTAACTCATAATTCTTATCTATGTTTAGCCATGTGGCTTTGTACTTTTTCTTGGTAAGACCTCCTCATCATACTCCTTCTGCACCTGGCTTGTGTTGCATCTCTGCCTTTCCTCTTCCCAGAATTCTCCTAGTCTGGTCACCCCTACTCTACTTCAGGCCTGGCTACTGACCAGTCAGCGATTTATTAAACCAATACACGTGACACATTTTTACAGTGTACAAGAGTATTATCCCACAGCATAAATTCATAACAGAAGCAAAGTTACAGTTGTGAAGTAGCAACGGAAATAATTTTATGGTTGGGGGGTCACCACAACATAAGGAACCGGATTAAAGGGTCACAGAATTAGGAAACTTGAGAACCAGTGTCACAGGGTTTTTGAAATGCACAACTGATTGACATTGCTATCATTTCCTGGAACTGGCAACCCTGGAAGAGGCTCATAATTTTCCTTTTGGGGTGATAGGGAAGAGAGCAGATAGACACAGTCGACGGTTTGCTTTGGGCACACCTGGCTTGCTGTTCTGAAATGTCTACACGGAAACTGTAAGAGAAGGTTGTATGTGTCCAGAAAGATAATGAATGAAGCCATGGTAGCAAATTAGATTGTCTCACTAAAGGTTCTGCAATCTGAAGGGTCTGTGAAATGTCAGGAAGGCTTCCCTGAGGAAGGTTGACTGAAAAGATATTAAACATCATTTTTCCCACATCCTGTGTTAGAGCGTTTCCCACACCTTACAGCAGTACACAGGACACTGGACATCTGGGGATATCTGTTCTTAGCCCTTAAATACCCAGTTTTCTGCGCATACACACAAAATGGAGGACATTGGGCGAATGTCAAACTTTTCTACACATTTCTTATCTGATTTTATACATAGCCAGACAACTAGGGATGCAAATAGCCCAACCAGTGTAATAAACAATAAGGAATACTTTTATTCTAAGGTATATACCCACACACACACCAAGATGATTATCACCCCCGCTGTTTCATTGATTTCTTTTGTTTCGTTGTTCCTGTTTTGAGATGGCATCTCACAGCGTAGCTCTGGCTCGCTTGGAACTCACTCTGAAGACCAAACTGGCCTCAAACTCAAGAGATCCACCTGGCTTTGACCTACTCGGCGTTGAGATGGAAGGCATGTACCTCCATGCCTGGTCTTGTGTTTTCATTCTTTGGCAAATGACACAAAATATGAACCGCGTAGGTTAAAAATGAAGTGTGTAGCCTTGCTAAGTTAGAAAAATTTTGAAAAGATTTCTGATGTATTAATCCTCTCTGTTTAGTTTTGTGTTTCATAAATATGTCTGACAGGAAATATGCTTATCCCAGAACACTGCATGTAGGAGAGAGAAGGATCCTAAGCATAGATCCATGGACAGGTACGTTGTGCTCAATGATGCAGAATTTCAATGCTCTGAGTCAATCCGCTGTACAAGGGCAGCAAAAGAACCAAAGGGTCATCTTTGTAGTGAAAGCTACGCACCCATGTCTGGAATAGTCCACCCCATTGTCTTATTCTGCCGTGCACACTCAGTGGAAAACACATGAGAATGAGAAAGCCTGGAAGGATGTGTAACTCCCGCTCATTTCACAAGTAAAGATGTGGGATATTGCTTTATTATATCTGTCTATATGTATGTCTGTATGTATTTTTCTACTTATTTGGCTTCAGACTGCCCTTGAACTTAGTATGAAGCTAAGGCTGGCCTTGAACTCATGATCTTCCTGCTTCCACCTTCCAAATGCTGACGTGGACGTGCCACCACACGTGGTAAGGTGCTGCCTATTTTAAAAAGAGCAGTGTGAGTCTCAAATAAGCAGAATGAGCATTTTTTTAAACAAAACAACCACATCCAATGAAAAGGCTTAAAGACTAAGTTAAACAGGGATTGGTCGAGTATAATATACTGTTTAGGAAAGGATAAGTTACATCCTTGCTCTTACCGTCCAGGCAAACACAAACCTGGCCCCGACCCTTGGGGATCTGACAGAGGCAGAGAGGCCACCCTTGCATGCATGGCAGGCAGTACCCTGATTCTGTGCATGGGTACAAAGGTCCCTTTAAGAGAAAAGTCCTGCCTACTCCCGCTCTCTTCTTTCTGCTGTTTCTCTGAGGAGGCAGGCCTCTGTCTCTCTCTTTCTCTCTTTTCTTTCCCCTCCCACCCTTCCCTTCCCCAGTAAACTTCCTTCCCATGTAAGCTCTGTCTGATGGCGTGTTTGTTCCCCCCACACACACTGCCAAGGCATCCGCAGTCCCACCTTGCACCTCAGATACTTGCTGAGACCATAACTTAGGTCATGGTAATTTAGAAAATTCCAGAACTGGAGTCCATCCAAGAAGCTAAAGAAGTCTCCATCTCAGCCAGGGTGAATGTCAAAGTACTGATGACATGTCTCTTAATGCCAATAATATTTTATAATAACACCTTGAAAATAATAGCTTCTCAGCCAAGACTGATGTAGAAACAAACTTCACCAACAAATGCCATGCAGTAGCACCTGTTTTACCACTGCAAGACGCTGTCCAAAACAGCAAAAGACAAGATAATTTGATGTTTATCATCGTATCCAAAAGCAGAAAGATTATTTATTACAAGAGCTACAGTGGCATCTGTGTGGATGGCGCCCTATGAAAATTCATAGACAGCTCACTAATTACTCCCCAGAGAGTAATGAAAACTCTCCAATATGAAATGAAAACCATTAAATGATGAAATCAAAATTGGCCAACTTTATTAGACAAAGACCAGTTCATTGTGGAAGATTCCACCTTCAACATTTATACCCAGGGCTTTTAGAGGAGTTGCGCTCAGCAAGGTGTTTGGCTCTACAAAGGAAGTGTTGCCAAGAAATGAGCAGGTCAGGTTTGGTTAATATTTGCTAAGGATAATGGCCACTAAGCACATCCACTTAGAAAGTTTTTCAGAAATCACATTTTCTTCTGTTAAATATTTCTTATGAAGATCGAGAGGAAATGTTTTTAAAGGAAGTGATAGATTATTGAATGTAAAAGTAATAAAAAAATCTTTAGAAAAATCGAATCACAAAGAAATTTGGGATATGTCAACTGATCATTGATCTGGGAAGGGAAGGAGGACCTAGCCATAACAGAAGCCATCCTAAGACTCAAAGAGAACACAGCTCAGGAAAGCTCTGAGGCTCGCGAGCATGAGAACATGATGGGAAAATGAAGAACTCTGAGCAGAAATCAGCTTCTTCACTCCCGAAGATGATCTGAGCCCTTGGGAGTTCTGCGTTTCCATGGCAGCAGAGAATCTGGCCTCTCAGAGAGAAGTGCTGAGTATTTTGCTGTGGTTTTCAGCCTTTTTGACTTAGGATAATCAATTGCTTTTTTTTTTTAAAACTAGCCAGTATCAAAAAGACAAGGACAATAAATAAATAAATAAATAAATAAATAAATAAATAAATAAATAAATAAATAAATAGAAAACAAGGCAGCTGGCAATGCACTTAGGAGGCAGAGGCTGAGGCAGGCTCATCTCTCTGAGCCTGAGGCTAGCCTGCTCTACAGAGCTAGTTACAGGACAGCCAAGGTTACAAAGAGAAACCCTGTCTTGAAAAACCCAAAGCAGACAAACAAGGACAGACTTTTTAAAATTGTAGTTAAAAATAGAATACTCATTTACTTATTCTTCCTTCTATTTTGAGATCATAATTTAATTATGCTATGTCTCCCCTTCCCTTCACCCCCCAAACCCTCCCATATACTGCTTCTTACTCTTTTTCAAATTCATGGCCTCATATTTCATTAATCATTATTGCATGCAGTACACATATGTATACGTACATATATGTGCATATATATGCACACACATACACACACACACACACACACACACACACATATATATATATATATATATATATATATTCCTAAATACACATAACCTGTTCAGTCTGTGAACATTACTTATATGTATGTTTTCAAGGCTGAACATCTGGTATTGGATAACCATTGTTGTGTTCTTCCATGAAGAAGACTCTTTCTCCTGCTGTCAGCATTTCATAGTTACTATAGCTCTTTGTGTAGGGCTGAGATCTCCCAAGCTCTCACACATCCACTCTAGCCTGTCCATCGATGGCAGTCTTGTTCATCTCCTGTTTAGGAGCCATGGTGGGGAGACTGTGCACTTAGCCGCTGACATTACTAGGAGATACAGCCCCACAGTAAAGTCCCTGATATGCTGGTACTTACAATCTTTCTGCCCCCTCCTCTGCAATGCTCCCTGAGCCATCGGTGTGGATGTGTTTTATAGATGCATCTGTTGGAACTGGGTTCCATGACTCTGCATTCTGATTAGTTGTGGCTTTCTGTAATGTCTTCCATCTGTTGCAAAGAAAAAATTTTTTCTCAGACATTTGAACCAGTATTGAGATTTATTGCGGCAAAAATCAAACCATAGGTTTCATGTTAAATACATAAATTTCATTCTTTTTATTGAAAAATATTTTTATCCACATTAGACCTCTAAAGGAGATCAAGAAATCAACATATTTGCCTAATAATTTTATAGTTACTAAGTCTAAGTTTGAGCCTAATCATGTCACCCACTAAAAAATATTTCGTTAGTCTTAAAATGCATGTGCATGCATCATACAAATTATGCTTATATGTACATGTAACAAATGATATTTTTATTTTCAGTGCATTGGCTTATTAATGTTGGTGATTTCTATGGAGCATTCATAATGTCTCTGTGTTCTTATCATTAATGAAATCATCTTGAAAATTTTAATTAAATCTATCAACTATACCTTCATAAAAATAAATATCACTTCTGCTTCAGCCAGTTAGTTAACAAAAATATATTGTTAATCTGTGACTGTTGAAAATTTATTTTAAAAAAACCTAAATTTTGAAAATTTAAAATAAGCTTAATTGGCTTTCTTTTCTTTCTCTCCCCTACCCCATTTTTTTTTAAAAAAAAGAAAGTTCATTTAAATGGCATTTTTAGTTGTGAATAAAAGAAATCCTCTTGCTATACACGAGAACCATGTACTGAACTCTTGTGATGAGACTTTGAGGTCTATTTTTGCAATGTTAAAGAAAGCAAATAGGGATTTTCATTTCTTTTTTTCCTTAAGAAAAAAATTCTTATACTTTTTAATCTTACATTTAAGTCAATATTGTTAGTGAGATGGGGAACCAAAAAAATGAGACAGGCTAATGATGAGTTAGCCAAAATAAACGGCTCCACAGAAAACTGTCATTCTCTCCTTAAAACGTATTTTAAAAAATGTTATGGGATTTCAGGACAAAAGCCCTTGCCCCTGAACCCCCTACAGCTAGTGCTGTCATCCGTCCAAACACCTCCCCATACTCCTGTACCCCCCCCCACCCTCCCACTACCACCCCACTCCATCCCTGTCAGAGAGGCAAGCAGCATAGAAAGGAGTAAAAGAAGCTCTGATGGAGACAGATGAAGAGGCTCCATAGAACGGGGCGTGTAAAAAGGTCGTAGGGCCTCCAAAGGAGAAAAGACCCTCCCTCGGGAACCCTGCTGCGGGGTCAGAAATCTCAACCCAACTGGAAAAAAATCCAAATTACTCTAGGGACAAGCCCCGCTTTCCTGAAGACGTCTCACGCAAGGGTGCTCGAAAGGAGAAGAAAGTCTGTGACTGAGTTTAGCCGTGTCAGCACTTTCCTCCCTTGCGCAAACCCTAAATAACACGCCTCAGAAAACCGCCTCACAATTCAAAATTAAATAATCAGCAGATAGTTTTGTACTTAATTTTCAAGCTTCGCTTAAACTTTAAACATGGTAGTAAATTATACCCTTTGAACAATGTAGCTCAGAAACCCACAGAATCATGTACGTCGCCGCTGTGAAGACACCCACGTGCAGCAAGCTCTCTCTAAACCTGGGCTGAAACCTCAAGCCGTTTACTCTCTCTGGTCTCCACTTATTAATCTGCTAAACTTGCTTCACCCAGATTCATCCTCAAATCCCTTTCTGGGGTGTAATTAAGGACCCTAAGACAGGGAACTGCCCCGGCTACTGTGGTTCCGTTTCTCCTCCGCCTCTGCAGACTCCATGACCCCAGCTGTGTTTGAGGGGTTGATAGAAAAGTTCAGTTTTTCAGAAAAGAGGAATAGAGACAAGGAACAAGGCTAGGCATAGCTGACATAGCAGAGAACTGGGGTCAGGGCCCAGGTCTAGCTGATCGTTATCTCAGGACTGTTTCTGCCTCAGGACTCTGGGGATGTAGCCGCTGAAGGACTTACTGATGTCATTGACTGAGGGCAACCCGATGTCACGTGATGATTACTCTGAGAGGTGTGTCTTCTCGCTTGCTGTCTTGGAGCAATTGCTTGCACTTAGGAGGGGCAATCATGTGGGGTGATCTGATCTCAAGGCTTCCTATTGCTTCCGGTGTCTTAGATCTCTTTCATAAAAAGCCTTATTCATTAGAAGTGTATTCCGGAATCCAAAGTCACTGTCAGGGTTCTGAAGGGAAATGTTAAGGAGTTAGAAAGGTGGCTGACAGGGGCAAAGGAGAGTGAGTTAAAGCAGGGATGGGACCCTCTTTTGCTAATGTCGCTTTTGCTTTATGTCCGTTATAAGCATGTTGATCGATATATGCTGCACTGTGGAGATAACTTTTACTCAGGAATTTGATAAATCCAAATCTTATTGACAAAGTATGGTATCTGGAGAATGGGAGATTTAAGATTAAAACTTAAAGAAATACAATATTCTAAACATGGTGGGGCACGCCTGCAATCTCAGTCTTTGAAAGCCAGGGAAGGGGTACCTCCCTGAGTGCAAAGCTACTCTGGATTGTAAAGTGAATTCTGGGCCATCCTGAGGTACAGAATAAGACCCTGTCTAAAAAATTTACACATGGATGTGCACACACATCCACACATGCACACTCATGCACACACACACACATGCAAATGCCCACGCACACACAAATGCACACATACATGTTGAGGCAAGAGGATTATTCAGTGTAAAGGCCAAGCTGGGCTGCATAGGGAACACTAGATCATCCAGAGCCACGCATCAAGTACAGCTGTAACAGATCAAAAGGAAAATACTGGCTGATGAAGAACTAATGAGAAAAACAACTTGATACGAAGTAGAAAAGCAAGAGGACCTGGAATCGTGGAGCCCAAGTCAGTGGAGGTCTACTCCATGTAACACTAGCTCCGCTATTTCTTCTGGTGCGGTGCGAGGTCTGAATACTGTGTTCAACCCTTTCAAAGGGTTAGTAAACAATGAGAACTAACGAAATAAGTCACCGAACAAAGCTTAACTGTCTACCTTCTGTGCACAGGTAAAGTCAGGGAGTAGTAGGAGGGCAGCTGCAGTGTTAAACGGGGTTTTTGAGTATGTGTAGGAACCCAGTAGACAGAGAAGTCAAAGGAACAGAAGAAAGGGCAGGCAATGGGTAAAGTAAAAAGTCAGCGGGAATTTCATATGGAGCCTCCATACATATTTAATTATGGCCCCATTCATCTCCATGTACCCCACTCTATTTCACCAGAGGACATTTTTACCTCCATCACTTCCTCTTCCCATTTTCTTCTGTTGTCTTCCCCTCACTTTCTTAAATCTTCCTTTTTACATAGTCCCCTAGGCTGCTTCTAGCCTCCTGGCCTTCACTGTGTCTACCTCTACCAGGACATGCATATTTAAAGGAGACTAGTTTACACACATACACACACACACACGAACATAAGGTTTTTGCTTTTCTGACCTTGAGTTACCTTATTTAATACATGCTAATTATGTAAAGGATAATGTAAAATGTGTGTGTTTCGGTGGGTTTTATGTGTGTTGGTGTGTATGGGGAGAGGGTAGCGGACATTCAGTATCGTACCTAGGTGACAGTGATCTCTACAAGACTTTAGTCTTTACAGTGTGTGTGGAGAGGGGTGGGGGAGCCCTTAGGTAAAGGGGGAAGAAGGAGAAGGAAGATGGAGAGAAAGAGGAGGGTTGATTGAATAGGCGAAGAAAAAGAGGAGGAGGAAGAGGTAGCAATAAATTTCTGAGGTAGGTGGGAGGGTAGTTCCTACGGCATGGAGGGTCACCCAGTGGGATGCAGAAGCTGTAAGAACAGAAGGAAAGCAGCTAAGCCTGCAATGGAGAAGGTGTGTGGATTTCCCACTGACTGGAACTCCAGGTTTTGCTTTTAGTTTTTAATTCTGTGCTTTCTTCGTTACATTATGTCACTCAACTGTAAACAAAATTCCAACTTCCATGTTGGAAATCCTAGCATTTGACAATTCTCAAAGCGCTCTCCTTGCCCTCCCTCCTCACCATCTCCTCTACCTTATCCGTGTCCCCTCCCCGCAGAGGACAAGAACAATGGTTCATTGAACAGCGTTAAGACAGCCAATAATTCAAAGGCCACTGTGCACTGCTATAATGGTGTGTGTATTTGCCAGGAATTGACATTATATTGGGGCCTTTAATAAGAAGACTGCATATACCGCTACTCAAAACAGACTTTAAATCCAAAAGAGCAGAAGAAACACAAATAAAGGAAGCTGTGAATTTGAGCATATAAACATGTCACCCACTTTCTGGGACTGAGCCAGTTTCCTGCATCTTGTCAGTGTACATTGTGAGTTCTGTGAGATTTAGGAGGTTTCTGACAGGAAAATTATTTGTGCTTTTGAAAGAATGTAGGTGGAGAAGCAGGAAGTAAGAGATTAATCACTTCTTCCCAGCAGAAACAAAACTGGCCTTCTACTCAATGTTTTTTTTCATTAATTTTGATGTTAAATTAGCTTTAAAGAATCAAAACAAAATGGAAAACTAAGTAATTATGCTACAGCACAGGGATTAAGAAATCGCTCATTATTCTGGTGCTTAGCAGAGAAAATAGCTCTAATTGAAACAGTGTAGCAGATAAATAGCTTACACACACACACACACACAGAGAGAGAGAGAGAGAGAGAGAGAGAGAGAGAGAGAGAGGAGCAAATGAATGCCTTGAGAGTTTAAGTTATATTAAAGGAGTGTGTGTGTGTGTGTGTGTGTGTGTGTGTGTGTGTGTGTGTGTGTGTATGTGTGTGTGTGTGTGTTAATTTTTAGTGTAATGTGTATGGTGCATGCCCATATGTGTGTGCAGGTACAGGCACCTGTGTTTGCACAAGGAGGCCGGAGAAGGCTGCCAGCTGTCCTGTCCTATCACCCACTGCTGTGTTTCTTAGAGGCAGGATCTCTTACAAAACCTTGAGGTAGCCCAGTAACCAATTTTGTTCTTTTCTGTAGGTACTAGGATCTGAACTCAGGTCTTTGTGTTTGCACAGCAAGTGATATTACCCATTGGGCAATCTCTCCACCCACCAGAAATATTTCTGACCTATGGAACTTCGTATTACCCTGAGCACAAAATTCCTAATTTCATATAAACAAAACTGTCAAGGCACCCATCTGCCCGGGCATCTAAAGAAATACGTCAGAATGAAGTGTATTCTGAATGTGTTGTTGAATAAGCTTAGCCACATCTTATTTCTGGCTTATTAAGCTAATAAAGGATGGGGACCAGCAGCGACAGCAGTATCAGCAGCACACAGCACAGGATGCACGTTTAATAAAGTCTTCGGGACAGTGAATGAGCCTGACTGAAAACTCAAGCATATGGAAATTCTTTGTAGAAAAGTCTTCAGCAGTAAACCAGTTTCCAACTGTTCAGTGGAATGGGGCTTGCAAGTTAGCCAGGCAAGCACAAAAGCTTCCGTCAAATGAGTTCTTCGTGTTTTCTGTGCCAGTCGAAACCATCTCTTGAGAGTTCAGAGTTATCATTTCATTGATAACGCTAGCCTTACAGAGGTCAACAAAACATTAGCCAAAGAGTGGGTACCCAGTCGGGGGCGATCCTTGCTTAAGGGTGAATCTCAGTTACAGAGAATAGCATTATTTTGTTTTTCTATCCTGTCAATTTCATTTCCATACAATAAAAAATAAAACACCAGAAAAAAAATCTGGGAACCCTAAGGTGAACACAGATAACTTCATTGACTTTAAACTCAAACACTATTACACACTCCCTGGCTATTTTTAAATCGGTTGTACTTACAGGAGTTTTAATTATCTAATAACTTTTTGATTTAGACTTTAGGTTTAGGTCACAATCTAAATTGCAGAACATTCATCCCCCACACACACACCTATTTTGTCTTTTATATCAGTTATCATTATTTAAAAAAACTAGTAATTGTTGACAAAATAGAAAAGTCTATTTATTTTCCAATCACTGATTCTCTATTATAGAAGCACTTACCTATGCTTCTCAGTCATTAAACATTTGCAGGTCTTGTTTCTAATTCAGAATGCACCGAATAGTTTTGTCTTTCTGATTCCCCTGCCAAAACTATAAACTGTTCTGTGCTAAAAGCTAATTATACCAATCATGAATTGGGATTAAGCCATCAAAGTTGCTAATTTAATGAAGAACTTAAGGTAGTCATAATCAGCCCATTTGTGAACAATTTAGTCATAATCACAGTGTTGTACTGGGATTTCTCGGTAAGCCATCTAATCAGTCTTTTTGAACATGCGCCAGCATAGAATGTTCCTAACAGTATGCCCAAGCCACACCCATTTAGTTCTGACAAAAACCCTTCATGGTAGGCACTAATATTTACCCCCATTTAGCACACATAGAAACTGGAACTTGAATGACTGGCTAACTTCGCCCACATGACTTGACTAGCAGAGGACATGGTTGTTCAGATTCACATTTCACCCAAGCCCCTCATTTATAATATCTACATTGTATGGTCTGTCACCTGGAAACAAGACTTCTTGTTTCAAAATCGTAACACTGCCTCATCCTCACAAGTGGGTACCAGCAGGAGAGGTGACGGAGAGCTGTCCTGGGGAGGTTACAAAAAAATCAAGGCTCTCTTCTGTTCCTTTAAGAGAACTCTGTATTAAAATAATTTAAATATGTCTTTCCTTATAACCTTATAAAATCTGTAATTTTATGTACTATTTGGGAGCCTACTATCTATCTAAGTTCATGGCTCCTATTCATAAATATTTCTATTTGCCTCAAAGCTGAGTCTATAAGGCCTCCCTTTGACTAAAACGACCACACTCTCCTCTCTATCAAAAACATGGCTTCAAACTGATCAGTTAAATGCAGCAAAATTTTTAGGTACCCACTGGCAGTGGGGATTAAACAACAAAATAGAGTAAGACATAGTGTCGTGGTTTGATTTAATGGGACTGTTCTCTATAGGCTCACGTATTTGAACACTTGATCTGCAGTTGGTGGGAATACTGAGGCGGTGTCGTCTTGTCGGAGAAGTGTGTCACTGGAGGTGGCCTTTGAGGGTTTAAAGACAGGCTGTTTCCAGCTGCTCTTCTCTGCTCTGCTTTCCAGTCGAGGTGTGAGATCTTAGTTTGCTGCTCTAGCAGCCGTGCCTGCTACTTTCCTGCCTGTTCTTTGCATGGTTTCAGGGCCTTGAAAGAAATTGGAAATAAGAGAAGTTGGGGATGGGGACTGGGGACTGAAGCAACCAAAATTTTAGTCAAGAGCTAAAACCTGGGGACAAGAGCTAAAGCTGCCAACATTGGAATTCTTATTCTTCTGTAACCATAAGCCCCAATAAACACTTCCATAAATTGAAAAAAATCAAAAACAAAATAAAAGAAAAGCAAAACCACAGCTTCACTGTTTTCCACAACTCTCAAGAATCTTGGCCTCATCCCACTTTAGGACAAAAGAATGTTTGCATATCCCTTTCTCCTTTGCTGCTATGCAAGGTGAACCTCTGTCTTTCCTGAATAAATCTGTATTTGTCTTTTCTGACTTATTAAATTGGGTGCCAGAAAAGATGCTACAGTGCACTCCCCTAGTCACTAGTTGAGTGGAGACAGAAATTTGACACGTGACTGGGTCATCCTGCTGAAAAGCAAAATCTCATTGACCAGGTCAGCAAATCCCATGCAGCCATAGGTGTTTGCTTTTCCTGGCTGCCCCGCGGTCATGTACCACCACCCAAGTCAGGAAGCACATGGTGTTTCCTGTTTCTTAGCTACCTGGCAGGAAATGCTTAGCTTGGGGTGACTGACGATGCAGTGACAGAAAAACTAGCCAAGGCCACAGAAGAGGGGCTGAGATCAAAACCAGAGGGTAGACAGACTTGCCTGGCCAGTCTTTGTGCTGGACTTTGTACATGCAACTCCTCCCCCTAGTCCATCAACAGCCCCATCTACACATAACGATCGTGCCCACACCAGTGCAGATTTACTAAACGAGAGCAAATATTCCACTATATGTAGTCTGAAAACTTTAATTCTAAATTGTTACGCTCTCCCTAAAACAATGGACCATTTTTATAGACGCTGAACTATCTCCACTCTGTCATTACAAAGAGGAAAATGGCAAACTTCCAATTTAGTTCAACCATATACCTACAAACAGTAAGGGATTGTCTGCAGAAAGAGCACAGACCGTTTCAAAGCTGTAGAGGAAAGAGTGGGGTTCCGATTCTCACAGAAGCAAACGCCAAGGGAGAACAGAGTGTGAAAGGGATGGACGGGGGCATTCTGTGAACGACAAGGCGGCCAGGTTCAGGAAGAGTTGGTGAAGACTCCCAGAGCAGGGTGTAGGCTGTCGTTCTTCGCTCAGAATTGAACAAAACTATCTGCGTCGGGTAACTACAAGAGTGTATTTCTGGTACATTAAAGCTAGTTTGTCACAAAAATTAGTAACATCTGACAGTAGCAACTGATGCTCAGGAAAAACATTAGATGGAAGCAACTTTGCATCCCAGGACCTTCTACCCAATGATGGTCTTACAACATTCCTTCAAGAAGTTTCATCTCACAAACCGGCTTATTACCAGAACTGTACTCATTATAAAGTTCCTTTCCCCTCCCCTCCAGGAGACCTGTTTTGTAGCCCAGGCTGTCCTGGAACTCATTCTACGGTCCAGGCTGGCCCTGTCTCAATCTCTTCAGGCTGACTAGAAAGTCATTTTTCTTATTGTTGTACAGACTTTTGGAAAGCATTACTATAAAATTCCTCCCTGAGCTCTGGCCTGCTCAGTTGGGGTAACAAACTACAGCTCACCTCCCTGTTTGTTTAGCCATTGATTTCAGAACCACCACCTCAGTTGCCCTCCAAATGATGTGTTAATTGTTCAGCTTCCTTCACCTCTGACAACTGTAGCTTGACTCTCCAGCCAAGCGAGGTGACTGCACTTTCCCTTAGCAAATTCGATTTTTTGGTATCACATTTCACAGAATTCATTGTATTCAATTGGTCTTAAAAAAAAAAAACCCTCTAAGCCACAGGACTATAAAGTTCAGTCCAGAAAGAACCTCAAAACCAGTTTTATTCCAACATCTTCATTCTCGGATGAAAAACATTTTGGGCCAAAAGTCACATGGATTCATTTTAAAATTCTTAACACAGTGGTATTTTTTGTTTATTTTCTTCTAGTTTTGTGCTAGGAGTTGGAGCTTGTCCTCGCCACACTTCCCATTCCTCAAGTCCTTTCTTGAGCTAAGTGCTAGGCTCTACGTTTCTACACCACGTAGTCCAACTGTTGTGAATGCTGTGAATCTTGTCTGTAGGGAATTTTTAAATTTTCTATATGTATTATATCATTCCCTCTCTCCCCTCCCCTTCCTCCAACCTTCCCTCCTACATCTCCCTCAGTACTCTCTCAAATCCACAGCCTCTTTTCCTTTAATAACTATTGTTATTGTATATTTGTATTGTATATATGTATATATAAAATCTGCTGAATCCATTTGTGTTGCCCCTATTTATATGTTTTAACACTTGCCACTTGATACTAAATAATAAAATGGAGGGCTCATCCTAGGAGCAAACTAATTATCCCTCTTTTAATGAGTTGTTAATTGTCTACAAGTCTTCATCTAGGAGGGGGTTTCTGTAAGATTTCCCCCATCCATATTAGTGATTAACTGTTATTTTAACTGTTTAGCTCTTGTTTAAGTGGTCATATTGTTGAGGATTTATGGGTACAGTTTCCCCATTGTATGTGTATGTATATATATAATATATATATATATACATGTGTGTATGTATGTGTGTGTACACACACACACGGTTCATAATTCCATGATCTATTTGATCTCAGACCATATAATAACACACTAAAATATTTTTGTTGTTACTTTTGAAATGCAGTCTTACCAGGTAAGTGGATGCACTGAAACTCTCTATAGATCTGTAGATCAGGCTGGTCCCAAAATCACAGACATCCTCCTGCCTCTGCCTTCTGAATCCTGAAATTAAAGATGTGTGCCACCAATATCAGACGTTTACCTGTTGGTGCCATCGATCCAGAAATATCCAAAGCTATCATTTCATAATCACAGCTTCTGCTCTTCTATAAAATAGTAAACATGAATTTTCTCTCCTAGATGTTTTATGTGTGTGTGTGTGTGTGTGTGTGTGTGTGTGTGTGTGTGTGCACAACTCAGTGGATGTGCACTTATGTGTGTAAGGGGTCATTTTATCAGCTTCCTAAATCTAACTTTAAAACTCACAGTCATTCAAAGTAAATATGTACAACATGTCATGAAAGGACTTGTTCAAAAACACCTCAAGAAAGTCTGCTAACTATGACTCATTTATACATCATCTTCCAGGGTAGAGTTGGAAGTAAATGCATGCATGTGTGGAAAAGGGCAAACCCACCAACCAGACAGAAAAGCCAGAGAGCGTTTTCTCTGCTCTGTGTTGTCCATTGTGGAGCTTTTTTCTTAAGGACAGATTTCATCAGAAAAGCAAAGCCATAGAGAACAATGTGCTAGCAGTGAGTGAAGAACTTGTCATTTAGGCCAATGTGACGCTTTGGCAGAAAGTCTAAACTAGCCTGTCCAAAAACATCCTTTGCAATGTTACATAATTATGAGCTTTTATTACTAAAATTATTTAGCTCCCTCTATAAAGACCAGAATATAATTATATAGTATATACAGTCAATATAAAAGTTATAGCTCTGTTCGTTCTTATAAAACATATAAAAATGGAATTTTTGGTTCTGTGATAGGGAAGTTCAAATGCATCTGTAGCTTTGATCTCAATATTTCTCATTTAATAGAGAGTTGGAAGGGACTTTAAAGGAGGCATAGTGAGGCAAGACACTGGGTGAGGAAAGGGGGCCGTATAAAGGGAACACTGAGTGGTTCTTATATCTAAAGAGGGGCGATGGATAGAAAACTTTCGACAAGAAGGATGTTAGCCTAAAAGTGAGGGTGAATTCTCGCCCCTCCATTTCCTAATCCTGTGGCCTTGAGTACATTATATGATTCTTCAAGAGAGGCTTTTCTCCTCAGAAACACAAAATCATATTATACACAGGAAGGGCTCAATTGTGATTAATAACTTCAAGGTAAGGCTGCAACGGAAGATCCAGCCCAAGGAGACCTTGTCCAAGGAGCCCACCCTCCGATTAAGTGATATTAATTATATGTATATCTAACTCTCTATGCTTCATAATTCTTATAATTCCCCCAATGACCTGATTTTTCTGATGAAGTTTAAATTTACATGAAGCCCCATCTTATATGTGTGTCATGGAATGGAAAAAAAGAACCTCCAGAATTTCCAGTCTGACTGGTAGAGCTGAGCTTTCATGTTGGGTTTGCATATGAGAACTGCGAAGAAAGAGGTAGCTTGTGATGATCGGAGCGTTGAATCCCTCTGGAACGTGCTCAGTAGTCATGAGATCGAGCTAGGACTAAGATTGAGAGAAGCAAGCCTTGGAACAGCTAGGTGGTTGTGAGCGTGTGAGGGAAGAGAGGGCCGCAGCTCTTTCTCGGCGGACTCAGGAACGAGCCATAAGAAAATGATGGCGTTCATCTTCATAAAAACAAGCAGAAGCACTAAAGTGAAAAATGACTTCAGTTCAAAACTAGACTGACCTCTGTTATAACTAAACAAACTCCAGGACCTGAATATCCTCAAGATATACAATCCAGGATAGTTGGACATTTCATGGCAAGGATCTAGAGCTTCTTACCAAGGGAAGGTCAGGGAAACCAACTATTTCTATGACCTAGGTCTAAACTTCTATCTTAAGGGAGACATTGATTGAATAAAACATTTACAAGCATTATCTGTGAAGTCACATTGCCAGAATTCAATCTCAGCCAATCACTCTCTGTATGTGTAGCAAGTCAGCCACTTTGTCCCTGAGCTTGCCACCTGTGAGTCACTTGCATTTTGCAATATTTAATCAATATGGATCTCTACTGGGAAAGATTTTTGTGAGTATTCATGATGCAACATGTCTTAAAACACTTAAAGTGTGCCTAGCCTGTAACTAGCTGTTGATTCGTAATTCTTCCATTTCTTTCCAGACTATTCCTTCTCACCTGAGCTGAGATGTTCTGGTGGCATGTGACAATCTCAAAGTCTGGGCGCTTTCCCTGTAACTGACAGTGTTTTCAAATGCACTGTGATCCGCAAATGCCACTGATTAAGATTAACTTATGACACCCTCTCACAATGCACCAAGGAGCTAAGACATGCGAATTTTGTGTGCGACTTGAAGCATTTCTTCTCTTTGTGTCCATCACATACAGTCACATTGTAAAACAGAATGACTCTAGGGTTAAGGCTGCGGACTGCTAGCAGATGCTAAAACGATTTATGTTTAAAGACCACAGACACTTTCAAAACACACGTCTACAATTTTAAGGAAAGTGGTATTTTCAAACACAAGCTACCAAAATCTATATTCAAAGTGCACCTAATGTATGGGTGTTTTTAGAATAACTAATTACCCTTGTGTTATCTCCATGGATAATAAATGTAGAAACATTTTTAAAAGGTGTTCTATTAAAATGTCAGCTCACGCACTAGGGCTAAATACTGATTCCACTGCTAGTGGCCCCACAGACTGCCCAAGATACACAACTACCCCCCACATTCAGAGGGATCAGTCTTATGCAGGTTCTTCACCTGTCAGTGTGGAGTCAGTGAGCTCCTGCCTAGCTCGGGTTGGTTGTTTCTGTGGGTTTTCCCATCATGGTCCTGACCCCTTTGCTCATATTATCTCTCCTCCTTCTCTACAAGTGGACTTCAGGAGCCCTGCCCAGTGCTTAGCTGTGGATCTCTGCATCTGCTTCTTCCATCAGTTACTAAATGAAGGTTCCATGATGACAATTAAGGTCGTCATCAATCTGATTACAGGGCAAGGCCAGTTCAGGCACCATCTCCACTATTGCTTAGATTCTTAGCTGGGAAAATCCTTGGGAATTCCTGGGAATTTCCCTAGTTCCAGGTTTCTCGCTGATCCCACAATGGCTCCCTCAATCGAGGTATCTCTTTCTTTGCTTTCTCTTTCTGACCTTCCCCCAACTTGACCTTCCTGATTTCTATTTTTTTTTTCTCCCTCCCCTTTACTCACCTCACTCCCCTCCCTCTTCCCCCTCCTCCCTCCTTACTACACTCACAATTTACTCAGGAGATCTTGTCTAGTCCCTCTTTCCAGGGGAATCCATGTATATCTCTCTTAAGGTCCTCCTTGTTTCCTGGCTTCTCTGGGGTTGTGTACTGTAGGTTGGTGATCCTTTACTTTATGTCTAATATTCACTTATAAGTGAGGTCATACTGTATTTGTCTTTCTGGGTCTGGGTTACCTCATGTAGGTGGGTTTTTTTTTCTAGTTCCATTCATTTGCCTGTAAATTTCAAGATGTCATTGGTTTTTTTCTACCACTGAGTAGTACTACATTGTGCAAATGTACATTTTCTTTACCCATTCTTCAGTTGAGGGTCATTTAGGTTATTGCCAGGTTCTTGCTATTATGAATAATCCTGCTAGGAACATTGTTGAGCAAATGTCCTTGTGGTATGAGTGTGCATCCTTTGGGAATATGCCCAAGAGTGGTATTGCTGGGTGTTGATTGATTCCCAATTTTCTGAGAAACTACCATACTGATTTCCAAAGTGGCTGTACAAGTTTTCACTCCCACCAGCAATGAAGGAGTGTTCTCCTTACTCTGCATCCTCTCCAGCATAAACTGTCATTGATATTTTTTATCTTAGTCATTCTGACTAGTGTAAAATGGTGGCTAAGAATATTAAGTAAATCCTTAAGTGTCTTTCAGCCATTTGAGATTCTTCTGTTGAGAATTCTCTGTTTGGATCTGTATCCCATTTTTTAATTGAATTATTTGGTTTTTTGATGTCTAGTTTCTTGAGTTCTTTGTTTATTTTGAAGATCAACCCTCTGTCAGATGTGGGGTTGGTGAAGATTTTTCCCATTCTGTAGGCTGCTGTTTTGTTTTGTTGACTGTGTCCTTTGCTGTACAAAAGCTTCTCAGCTTCAGAAAGTTCCATTTATTAATTGTTGATCTCAGTGTCTGTGCTACTGGTGTTATACTCAGGAAGTGATCTCCTGAACCAATTCATTCAAGGCTACTTCCTAGTTTCTCTTCTATCAGGTTCAGTGGCTGGATTTATGTTGAGGTCTTTGATATATCTATATGGACTTGAGATTTATACAAGGAGATAGATAAGGATATTTACATTCTTCTACATGTCAGCATCCAGTTCTGCTAGTACCATTTGTTTAAGACACTTTCTTTTTTCCATTGTATAAATGTAGCTTCTTTGTCAAAAATCAAGTGATCATGGGTGTGTTCCTGATAAAGGGATACCTTGCACAGCCTAGATACAGAGTGGATAGCCTTGGTCCTTCCTCAAGTGATGTGCCAGATTTTGTTGACTCCCCATGGGAGGAGAAGTGAATGGGAGAATGGGGTTGGGGAAGGTGAAGGGACTGGAAAGAGGGGAGGGAGAGGGAACTGGGATTGGTATGTATAAATTTTTTAAAAAATTGTTTTAAAAAATAAATAATAATGTAAAAGTGGTCTAATAATTATTGTAACTGTGAGCAACCATTGTACATGTACTATGTGTATTATAAACCATATTCATACAGTTAGAATGGTCATACTCTTTTTCAAAGTATGACTAATAGATGCAAAACTTAATAGCTTCAGTATTGTATCATCCTAACACTCAGACTTCCAGTTGATCATTATGGATCTTTCATTATCTTGCTGATTAATTTCTATTTAATGATGATCTATTCCAAAGCAATTCACTGGTTTGAAACTGTTCCCCACATTGATCCAACAACTGAAATGTAAACTACCCTGAAATGCAAATTTAGTATCATGATGGACATGCTAAATGGACTAATTATTTCAACCGCTATTGAGCATATGCTGGGTGCATAAAAAACTCTATTTCTTGATATCGGAAAGAATAGTAAAGGAAGGATAAGCTGCCTTTGTAAAAAATAGTATTCAGAAGACCTAAGAGGAAATTTTGGTAACTAAACTTTAATTTCCAGACAACCCTATTTTTTCTTAAACATTTTCCATAAAGGAAAAAAAATTGAAATATGTTTCAACCTGTACCAACTGATCAGGAAATAGTGATCACGAAGAGCCTAAAGAGATCATGCAGAGGTCAATATGACCTTTTCAGAAAGTACACTCAAATTCTGTGCACAAATTATTCTGCAAGTCTAACAAAAAGAGTATTCATGGCTCTTTTATAAAACTCCATCTGTCTAGATAAAGCAAACCATGTTTTCGTGTCACTTTGTAATATTAAGCAATGTGATTAAGCATTCACATCTGTTATCCTGTTATTTTTCTCCTTTATCAGCAAATAAAAGGAAAACATGAAAGAAGCAACTGATCTCGAATCAAAGGCAGGAGGGGTATCTCCACCTTTGTTCACCCGCACTGGCAAGTGCACTGCTGAGCCCTAGACTAGATACTGGAAGGGTAGGGAGTGGTAGCAGCACTCCAGTTCCTCCCAATAGAACTTCCCGGAGGCATGCATATGTCTCCTGGAGACAAGATTTGTGTGTGGGTTACGTTTGCAGTGCTGATGCTATCTCATCCATGTTCTTCATATGGTCAATAAGTAGGAGTCCTCGCATCTAAGAACTTAGTTGTAGCTAGAATACTTTTTAGTTCAAATCCAAGCTGCTCCACTTACAGAACATGCAAATGCTGGATAAGCCGACTACTTCATCTATAACAAAAATGGACAAAAGAGTTGAGCACACACTCCAGTACAACACTACGCTTCAGTAACTAACACACATTGAATTTATTCTGATAATCTAATCAAAAGTGGTAAAGTGATACAGCAGCAGAGGCAGGAATGATATATCCTTTTTTAGATTAAATAAGGGTTAGTTGCTTTCAGTTAGTTAGAGAAGATGCTATGAGCGGTAAGTGTGGCTAGATTTGATTTTAGAATCAGAGAGTAGATCCTAGTGTTATTGAGAAGTTATTTTTTTCAACCAAGCAAGCAACTAATCAAGGTAATTCTAACCTTAAGGAGAGAGAATGCCACTGATAAAGAAGAAAATGGAATGCTCAGCTGGGAATCAATTGTCATTGATGTAGGTGAGCCTTGTTTCTATGTGTTGCTTTCATTGGTTAATTAATAAAGAAACTGCTTGGCCTGATAGGTCAGAACATAGGTAGGCAGCGTACACAGAACAGAATGCTGGGAAGAAGGGAAGTGAAGCAGATGCCATGACTCTCCTCTCCGAGACAGCCGCAGGTTAGAATCCTCCTGGTAAGCCACCACCTCGTGGTGCTACACAGATTATTAGAAATGGGTTAGATCAATATGTAAGAGTTACAAAACAGATAATGGGCCAAGCAGTGTTTAAAAGAATACAATTTGTGTGTTGCTATTTCGGGTGTAAAGCTAGCCGTGCGGGAGCCAGGCGGGAACGCAGCCCACCGTTCCTTTTACATGTCATAATCCAAGATGGAGAATTTTGGTCTCTAAACTGAGATATTTACATTGCAAAAATCTCGATGCAACTCTGCCACACAGGTTATTCGATTCTGGGTTCATAGCCTCAAGCTTATGGGGAGAGTGGGACCGTGATTCGCAGAGCAGCAGAAACAAGGTTGCCCATAAAAATTCACTGTAGTTAGACTTAATAAACTAAAAAGATAGCCAAATGCTAACAAACATTACAAAACAAGAAAGTGCAGTGGTTCCCACACATTACAATTCATAACAGTACAATAGTCCCCGCGCATTATAATTCAAGACAGTACGGTAGCTACCCCACATTACAACCCAGGTAATGATAGTGGTCCCACACATTACCAATCAAGGTAGTGCAGAAATCACCCACACACCTCAGTCTCTGGTGTCATTTTCTACAATATTACCAGCAGTAAACTTTAATTTTAAAGCATTGAATGGAAAATTTAGGAGAGTCAAACATCTTAAATTATTTTAACCATAGCATATTGTTGCAGTTACCGTATTCTATTATTAGATGTCTGACGAACTTTTCCTGAAGAGATGCAACACAAACATCTCTCACCTCAGAGGGGAACCCATGGCAGATGGAAGCAGGTACACCATCAAAGTCAAACTTGGAGAACCAATGAATTATGTTGGGCTTCTTTTCAGGAATACAGGGGAGAGGTTACTTCCAGTAATATAGATTAAAAAAATTCTTTCCAGGAGTGAAAATGACTCAAAAGGAACTACCTCCCCAAATTGCACCCCAACATGGGTGACAGCTCACAAAAGCTGAAAACCTAGAGCACTCTACACAGCCTGCAGGCCACTCAACAGGCTGGAGTGTCCTTTCCAAGTGACTCTGTTATGTTTGAGAGAAGTCCCCAAAGAAGACCAACAGCCATGTATGCAATAAAAAAGAGTACTCTATTAATTCCTACATTGGGGTGGCACTTGGCAACCCCAAAAGAAAGTCACAAGCTCCTTTTAAGTGGATTTAGGAAAATTCTGGATAGGAGGGATTAATCTGGGCCTGACTGGTGGAGGAAAGATCAGTATGGGGACTGATAAGTGGCTAAGGGCCTTCCAGTGGCAGGGTGGGGAAAGCTACCTTTAGTTATCAGGAGACTTGTGGTGGGGGCAGCCTGCTGAGCCAGCAAAGGAACTTTGGGGGTCAGCTGAGCCAGCAGAAGGGCCATGGGGTACCTGCTGAGCCAGCAGAAGGCTTTTCTGAGGCTTTTCTGAGGACTGTCTGTTTAGCTCTGTCCCATTTTAGTGAACCAAATCTAAGACTTAGATTTCTGTCAGGCTCCTAGGAGAGACTGATCTGCAGCCCTGCCCCAAGCTCTCTGAACTCTAAGTTTCTTCCAGGCAGCAGGGTTCATCCTAGAATCTTCTTTTCATCTTGCCTTGTCTGAGAGAGAGAGACTCTCAGCACTTTCTACTATTTACTTCTGGGATCTAGTGCATCGGGTCAGTTTCAGGGACTTCCTGAAGCTATTTTGAGCTCTTTACTTTCTAGTTTAAAGAACGTCCGCAGGACTGACCACTGATTGGGTGAAACTGCTACAGAGCAGATGTTAATCTCATTGTGTTTAACTTCACATCAGACTTTGTTCTCAGTATGTATACGTGTGAAAAATAAAGTATGTAAAAAATTTAGGGGTTTCTAGTTTCGGGTATTGACCAGGATTCTTGGAAATTTGTGATATGGATGTAAGGGACAAGGCAATATGATGAGGCTTTATAGATATATATTCTGTAAAATAGGAATGGCAATGGAATCGACTGTATTTTATTGTATGAATAAAATGAGTTAGCATATGGAGATTGCCAGTGTCTTAATGCACCCTAAATGCTTTAAGTTAGTAACAACAATGGTGACAGCATTATTGAGTGATGTTTGTTTTTTTGATTTACAACTTTTTTATAATAAAGCTTAAAATAAAAAAAATGTTTAAAAAAACATAAATTACAGCTTTTCTCTAATATATTTCTTTAAATATTTTACTTGGAGAGAGCTCAGAAATCTGTAAAGTTCAGAGTCCCTTTCCCAGGCTCCATGCCTTGTGTTGTCAGCTCCTAGCTTCCGTTTCCCAGCAGCCCTTCTGGGCCCTGGAGCAGATGAGCTGAGCTTCTGTTTACAGCTTTCTGTGCTCACTTCCTGATACTGAGTCCCCAGCTAATTGGGCGGGGGGGGGCAGTTCTAAGCAGAAAAAGAGCATCCGCTGCCCTCAGAATGTGAAGCGCCCGTCACTTTGCTTAAGTTTCAATAAACAAAAAGTTCAGAACAAGTTACTTTTATTTAAAAGAATGCAATAATACCTTGCATTCAGATATGTTTCTTATTGTTTTAACTAAGGAAAGAAGTTGCCATCCTCGAATTGGAAGGGGGTGATGCACAGCGTCAGGAAGGGGGAGAAAATCGCCCCTAGGGAGATGGCTTGGTTTCCATTTCACCCAGCTGCAGAGGCTGCAACACAAGCAGTGAGATTATTCATTCCACTCATCGCTCCTGCTAAGCATGGAAAGTTAGTTTTCTGCAACATAAGAAAGGATAAATAATCATGGGATCAATTATGATTCTCACAAAGTAGACTTTTTGGGACTTGAAAAATCTGTTGATTTTTTTTTTCTGATCATTGGTTTGGGAGAAAATGAGGTACCTTACATGATAAATTATGGAAGCAAGAAGTAGAGCACTATATTTGAATGATTCACCCAAAATTTCAAGTATTAAGATTTTAATCTCCAAAGTCTATGCAAATGCCATTTGTAGGTAGGGTCCTTGGGAGAGTAATAGGATTCATTGATTGCATAGTGGCATTGTAAGAAACAGAGAGAGAGAGTAAGCGAACATGCCAGTTTTGTCTTTCCATGTAATGCTTTTCCACATACATCATTCTGAGAGCAGGCCCTCACCAGAAGCCAAGCAGATGCTCCATGATCCTCCTGGGCTTCCAGGACATGAGTTAAACAAATCTCTGTTATCAAGTCTATAGGATTCAGTTATGCGAACAAAAATCGGACTCAGGCAGGAAATAAGCATAACATCAACTTTGGAAGATGGAATTTTGCTGCATTTAGGTCAATGGTAATGGATTTGAATTTCTAACATCTTTTAAATTAGCTTAGCTAGAAGAGTTTAGCTTAGGTTAAAAAGTAATATATGAAGTGGGCAAAGGATTATGTCTCCTCTAGTTTTAATACTCAGAGCATCAGCAGACCAGAGCCACCTTTACATACCTGATATCTTTGAGAAGTTAATAAACTCAAATAAATAACACAAAAATTGGTTTTCGTCACTGAAAGTGTTTCTGGGGTAGGTAACATAAGTTGTCAAGCCTCTTGATATGCATTCTATAAAGTTTGCAAACATAATATTCATGGAATTTCTACCGTTATAAGACACAGAAATAAATTGTATAAAATATCAACATTCAAAATATCCATAACGTATATATGAAATACCTAGTTTTTCCTAGACACTGTAGGAATGACAGTGGACTAGACAGTTTGTGCCTCAAGAAATTGAATTTTCTAGTGATATTGACAGACCATGAAGAGGTAAGCAGAAGAAACGTATATTAGATATTGATGATTGCTAAAAAAATACAAGGAAACAAAAGACATAAAAACAATAGAGAGGATATACAAGATGGGAAACAGGAAAGTCATGTAGATGCATATTTAGGCCTCAGATCCAGAATTACTCTAGAACATTAGCCTGTATTAAAACTAAATTCCTAGGAAGATAGCTCTACAAAAGCCCATGCTGACGAAAGCCACCAAGGAAGCTGAGTGATTCACGTTCAGTGCATTTTGTTCACATTCTCCTAATTTTCAATTACCAGAAGATGCAGTATGTCCAAAGCATGTTTATAAGAAATCTGAAGTCATTGCGAGTGACTTCTGACTCAGGAAAAACTTGACCCTGGCATCAGACATGGCGTCAGCTGTTCCTCTGCGTGGCCAACTACATTGCATAGTGATCTTAAAATAGCACTGAGAAAGAGTTGTGCAGATGAACCCATTGCCAACCAATCTTTCACCACCTGGAGATCCACATTCACAAGGTGTGTATGAGCGTAAAACTAATCTTCAGATGATTATGGCTTAGAGAGTATTTTAAAGAATTTTTTAAGATTCCAGGGGAAAGTCCAAGTCACACTGAGGTTTTTAAGAACATAATGCCAATAATTTTTTTTAAAATGCATGAATATTTTTTGAAACTCTTCTTCACTGTAGTACCCCTGGTCATTAGGGGTGGATTTGCACTCACAGCAGAGTAGTGAATCCAGTCGTTGCTGGATTTCCCTCTACTGATAAATGGAGGCTGTAGAAAATAAACTCTAGGTTTCTTGTAGTGCGGATCTCTGGATGTTTTAGGGTGAGAGTTGGCCATTTCCATCTATAAGACTTAGGAATTAGGGGTACATAAGCCCCATGAAACACAGAGGCATATTTGAAAAACTACGCTGGGTAAAATTCCTCACCCAAGGAATAAAACGTCTGAAGCTTTGTTACCTGGTGGTAACTTATCAGAACAAATTCATGAAATGTATTTATATAATGTTTAGCTATTGATTTTATAAATACCTTACAACATACAAGTATCATGTGAGTAATGAGATCAAGTCTAAGTTCCCTTCATATTAAGGTCAAATAAAAACATCTCAATAACAATTAATAGTTATCTTTTTTGGCAAAGCTCTGAAGATACTTATTCCTTTTCCATTGTCCCGTTTTTGTTCATGGACTTCACAAGTGTTAGTTTGAAAGTGCAAAAGGTGTGTAAAAGGTGAAGGAATTAAGGCTATGTCATCTCAAATATTCCTACTTGCTATATTCATCATGCTCTTTGTCTAAAAAGTGATAAGCATAAAGCTTGGTCAAGTCTTTGGATTTGTGAAGATTCTAGTATCAATGGAATAGATGCAAACATATGTATTTATGCTTTCCTTTGGTCTACCAGCTTTTGAATTATTGAGCTCCTAGATCCCAAGGAAAAGCCAGGATAAAAACAGAAAGTAGTAGATATATCTCTCTTTCCCTTTCAAAAATCAATAAAAAATAATAATTTCAACAACCTTCCTTCACTTAAATTGTGGTAAATGTTTAATTGTGTAGACATCTGAATTCTTGTCAAATGTATATTATTAAGTCCTTATCCATTTAGTAATGATTGCCAATTTAAAAAGAATTTACGAAGTAACACAAATTTTTAAACTTTAGAGATGCTACCTCATTTAATTGATTAGAATATATTTCTATTCAGTTTTCACAGAGAGAGAAACTGAGTTACAAAAGCCTTAATATTTTGCAAAGCTACACAAGAAGTAAGTGGCGATCTTTAACTTGTGCTTTAACAAATAAAGCTTGCCTGAAGATCAGAGTGTGGAGCTAGCCACTAGTTAACCATAGAGACCAGGCGGGGGTGGCACACACCTTTATTCCCAGCAATCAGGAGGCAGAGAAGGATGGATCTCTGTGAGTTCAAGGCCACCCTGGGCTACACAAAAGAGAAACAGAGTCAAGTGGTGATGGCACTTGGGATTTACAGGCATTTAATCCCAGCACTAGGAAGGTGCAGACAGGAAGGGATATGGCTGGGTAGAGAGAAGAATAAAGTGGGAGGAGACAGGAGCTCAAGGCATTCTGTCTGAGGACTTGTAGAGACGCCATTTGGTCCATTTGGTCTGAGAATTTCATAGAGGTAGGAGCTCTGCTTCTCTCATATTTCAGCATTTACTCCAATTTCAGACTGCAGGTGGGTTTGTTTGGTTTTTTTTTTTTTTGGTTTTTGGGGTTTCTTTTGTTTGTTTGTTTTTGTATTTCCAAACATCATTAATTTATTACATTAGCAGTTTTAAAACTTGAAACAAATACTTCAGCTTTAACAAAAAAAGTACTCTGGGATGGCTCAGTGATCAAGAGCACTGGCTACTCTTCCATAGGTCCTGAATTCAATTCCCAGCAGCCACATTGTGACTCACAACCATCTATAATAAGATCTGGTGCCCTCTTCTGACCTGCAGACATGCAGGCAGAACACTGTACACATAATAAATAAATAAATCTTTTTTAAAAAGTACTCTGACCTAAAAAACACATACACACATACACACACACACACACACACACACACACACACACACACACACACATTAAACTTCACTAGAAGAGGAAATATTGAGGCAGAGAGAGAGAAGGAAGGAGCAATCCTTCTCTGGATATAACCATTTCCAAGGAAACTGTAGCTACATGGGAAATTGTGCCCATTACCCAGTACTGAGCTGGGCAAGGGAATGCTCACCTGTCATCCCAGCACAATTAAATTTGTGCTACAACGCAAGAATTAAAACTTGGAGCAATATTCTGTTAACTGACTCAGGGTGGTGTCCTTTCTTAACTCTTAAACTCTAATTACCTCTTTCTGTGTTGTAGTATCTGGCTTCTCAGAACTAACACAGCCAGAACTTGGTTTTTTTTTTTGTTCCATTTTCCTCAATCCTGAAAATTGAACCAAGAGCTTCATGTATGCTGGGCAAGTGTACTAACATTGATCAGTATATCAGTGCAATCTGGCAATGTAAGGATTATTTTAAATTCATTTAGATTCATGTAATGATCGAATTAACAGGAATCTTTTGTATGGAAATTGTTAGAGATACAAGAAATGGTTCATGTTTTAAAGTATCAATTTTAATAATTAAAATTACAAAGATCCAAGAATGAATGTCTAATGACAAAGAAATAATTAAATAAAATCTGTAGTGTATATATGCACACATGTAAGTATAGTACAGTCACAATCTCTTATTTCTTATGACATGGTATGATCCTTATAGAATAAACTTGAACCACAGCCCTTACAATGAAGAGGTGTCCATGAAAGGTGTACTGAGACTCTGGATCCTTCCTTCTCCCTTTTTATCACTTAGACACCACGTAATAGGCAACTCTAAGCCAACACACACTCCTGCCATAATATTCCTCCTCATAAAAACCCAGAGAAAGGAAGACAACTGACCATCTACTGGAACTTCAGAAGTTAGAAGCTAAATCAGTTTTCATCCCTTAAATTGATTCTCTCTGACATTTCACCGGAGCAACAGAAGGCTGACTAAGACAGACATATAATCACAATCTCAATTTCTTCATTTGTACACTGTGGGAACAAAACAAACTTAAATCTTTCCATGTTGTTTTTGTAATATACTATATTTTCAAGTCTAATCTCATATAGAATTTAAAAAGACAAAATGTCTGAAATCAGAGTTTGGGAGATGGATGTGGCTTCTTCGTGTTCTCCTTCCAACTGCATTCCAGACCCAGTGGCTCGGGATAACACTATGGATGTTGAGGTTATACAGACCATGCTTCGAAAAGAAATGCTTACGGATCTACAAAATCTGTCTATTAAAGTATAAACCTTCCAATAAAATTTAAAAAGTTCTCTATTACCCCTCTTACCGCCACCTGCAATAGTCTTTTATCACTTTGAAAAATAAAATAATCTCTGCCACGTTGGGGCTTTATTTACATATGAATTATGAGGGCAATCTAAAATAATTTCCTTACTTTGTGTTCAGCAGCAGAAAAGACTCAAAAAAGTAGACAATAATGAAAATGGTTCTTAGAGCAATTTTACGGTGTTCATTCATTTATGAAGTTTCTACACTAAAAAGGAAATATTCTCTGTACATTTAATTAATAATCCTCATGCCAAGAAGAGAAGCCTTTATCAGTATCATGTGACAAATGAAATTCAACACAAGAAAAAGTGATAGTTTTTGACTTCCGGCAATGTTCCATTAATCATTAGACTTTCTCCCTTCCCTTTTCTCCCTCCAAGACCTCCCATGTATCTCCCTTGCTCTCTTTCAAGCTCATGGACTTTTTTTTAGCTGCTGATACATAAAGCCTGCTTAGCCAATACACTGTTACTTGTGTGCCTGTTTCCAGGACTGATCACTGGGTATTGGCTAATCAACTGCTGCACCCTTTCCTGGTGAAAACTATTTCTCCTGCTCTCAGCTGTCAGCAGTTGAAGGTTTGTGAGCTTTTGTCTCTGTCCAGTGGTGGCCAAATGTGAGCCTATCCCACCTTGTCTGAAGGTCGGAGAGTTTTTACTTACCCAAAGTTGTTGGCAACAACTGTAGCTACACACCCTGACCTAGGGTGTAGTTACTTGGTGTTTTGGACATTAAGATGGCCCGCACAGGTAGATCTACTCCACCCTGACCAAAGGTCAGAGAATTCAAGCATTCTTCCTTCCTTCTTTTGAAATCAGAAGCTTGATCTAGGGAGTGGCTGCCTTCAGGATACTTGGTCTAGGGTGGGTTCACTGCCTAAACAACAGAATGATTTTCTCATGAATTAATGGCTTGATTGATGTGGGAGTCCCCTCTGTATGCTGTGAATACCATTGGTTAATAAAGAAACTGTCTTAGCCTGTGATGGGGTAAATAAAATAGAGATAGTCAGGGAAAACTCAACTGAATGCTGGGAGAAGGAAGGCAGAGTTTAGAAAAGTCATGGAGCCGCCAGAGACAGACACACTGGAACCTTGCTGGTAGGCTATGAGCCTCGTGGTAAAATATAAAATAATAGAAATGGGTTAAATTAAGATATAAAAGCTAGCCAATAAGAGTTAGAGCTAATAGGCCAAGCAGTGATTTAATAAATACAGTTTCTGTGTGGTTATTTCAGTCTGGGTAGCCAGGACAAACAAGTAGCCTCCTACATTGGGACAGTGGGGGACGGGGCGGGGACTAAATTGATTGCAGAGAGAAAGAAGGCAGAGTCAGGGAGACACTATGTAGCTGCTGAAGGAGAAAAAAGCTGGAACCTTACCAGTAGGTCACAACCTCATAGTGATACATAAATTAATATAAATGAGTTAATTTAAGATATAAGAGTTAGACAGAAATATAGCTGAAATAATTTAATAGTATTATAATTAATATAGTTGGTCTGGGCAGTTGGAAAACGAAAAAGCAGTCTCTGTTTACACTTAGTCTTAAAGTATTGAAGCAAGTAACTGTTCTCCTTGTCCTTTGTTTCATGTTAAAGCAGTCTTATGTCTTCTTCCCCTTGCTTGGTGTTGAGGTATAAAAGTCAGAACTCAGTATGCAGGAGGCACTGAGTGACCCTCCCGATACTATCCTATGTCTCTGTGATTCTTTCTTATTGCTGCTCCTCCTACCTAACTTTTCTAATCTTCATACCCCTACCCTGGAATGTTCAAACCTGCCATGGCTAGGAGCCTGGCAGAAGTCTCCCCCAAAAAGCAACTCGAGATACTGTCCATGCTAACATGACCAGTGGTGGTGTCCTGGTTCAGATCAAATTTGGGCAGATAATAAACATAAAAAGGGCATAATATAGAATTTAACACAGCTTCTTGCTGTTTTCTGGCGGCTGCTCCATGGCGTCCCTGTTACTCCACCCTTCTTTCTCCCAGTATTTAGCCTGGATTTCCCTGTCTACCTAAGGTCTGCTTTGCTATAGGTCCAAAGCAGCTTCTTTATTCATTAACCAATAAAAGCAACACATAGACAGAAGGACCCCTCACACCACAAACATGAATCTTCTCCAAACCATTCTTCTGCTTCTATAAGATGTTCAAACCCTAATATACTTTCTCCTCTTATAGAACGTGTTTTGGAAGCCATGACTAGGTGTGTGTGTGTGTGTGTGTGTGTGTGTGTGTATGTGTGTGCACAACTAGCACAAAAAAAATCTGTGCTTTCAAAACCTAGAGTATATTTTCTGTGCATTCCAGTTTCGCTCAGCAATTTCACGAGGAACAAATGCACTTCTACACGTGGGTATCATCTATAATCTATAATTAATGTGTCACTTGTGATGGGACTAGATAAATCTTTAAGAGCTGGAGATACTTTCCATGAACTGTTTTACTACTTCTGTGTTTTCACAAAACTAAGTGCAATGGAGTCAAGATCACTTTATAAATGTAGAAATTCAACCTTTACATGGTTATTTAAAACTTAGCTGAATGGTAAATTTTGTTTTGTTTTTCAAGACAGGGTTTCTCTGTATAGCTTTAGCTGTCCTAGAACTCACTCCATAAACCAGGCTGGCCTCTAATTCATGGAGATTTACCTGACTTTGCCTTCTGAGTGCTTCGATTAAAAGTGTGAGCCACCACTGCCTGAACTAAATTTTATTTAAACTCACAGTAAGGAAACAGATATTCCCATAGTCTTCGACTGAAAGAGAAATACCTTGAGACTTTTGTACATGTTTAATGCACATGCAATCATTTGTATAATTTGTCTCATAAAGACAATCACCCACAGTATAACATGGGTTTATGATATCAGATACAAACACTGTCACAAATGTTTAGCATCCCATTAGGTGACGATAGAAACACTTCTTTTTGCCAGTTTTATATTGATGGAGCTTAGGGTGTTCCTGAACATAGTTTGTACTGTTATGCAGCATCCCTCATCTGAACACCTAAGTGCAAAATGTCCCAAATCTGGAACTTGTGTTTCCAAATGGTGTGGCAAGTGGAAAACTCCACATCATGAAACTGTTTAATGAACAGTTATTTTAAATAATGTTTAAAATTACTTTGATCTGTCATGTATGAGGTCTATTGAAAACATTAATGAGTTCCCATTAACAATATGTCTCATTTATTATATAATTATGCTTAAACTTGACCTTCAGATATATTTCACAAGGTTTTCTTAGATCATTGGTCATTTTTATCTGTATATGTTGATTTTAGCATAAATCATTATACATATGTGTATATATATATATGTATATATAGGCCAATAATTTCCTTCATTAAAGTATCTTAAACAAATAGTAATGAAGTGAGCTATTTTAATATTTTTAACAGAATAACTAGTTTTTATTATACCAACTTTAAATTACATGTTTATAATACACAGAACTCTCTTTCAGAGCTTCTACTTTCCCCTAGAAGGCAGGTTTCATTTATTTGCAAGTCCTTTTCTCTACAATTGCCTCCATAATTTATTTATTTGTTTGTTTGTTTATTTGTTTGTTTGTTTTGTCCAGTAAACTTTAAACAAAACATGAATCTTAGTGAGGAAGTCTACATAGGTTAATCTTTTTCTTACAAAAAATGGAATAAGGATGTTAAAATTTTTACTTACAAGTCATTTTGATTATTTATTTGTGTGTGTGTGTGTGTGTGTGTGTGTGTGTGTGTGTAAATATATGAACTCACCTATGCCACAGTACACGTGTGATGTCAAAAGACAACCATGTGGATCCATCAGGCTTACTGGCAAGTGTCTTTATCCTCTGAGCCATCTCTTTAGCTCTCAAATTAATTTTAGGTTCATTTAAGTCTTAACATTTTTGTTTTATTTGAATCTGATTAACTTCAAGAAACTACATCCAATGTTATATATGAAAATATACATGCAGATGTAACAAATTTTCTAAATTACTAAAATATTATATTAAATATTAATGTCTATTATATATTAATTATATAATAATCCTCATTATTAACATTTTAGACACTTTAATCATATAGGTTCTTCATATCTTAAATCATATTTTATCAAAATTTGTATAAAAAAGTACTAGTCAATTTTTTTCATCTATGACAGACCATCTAAGGAAATCTACTTAAAAAAAAAAAAGGAAGAATTTGGTTCAGCTTCAGAAGTCTCAGATCACAGTTGCATGGTTTCATCACTTTTGGGCTTGGCCAGGAAAAACAGTAGGGTAATAAAGGCATGGTGAAGAAAACTACTTACTCCATGGCAGTCAGAAGGAAGGAGGAAGGAAAAGAGAGAGGGGGAGAGGAGGAAGGAAGGGGAAGAAGAGGAAGGGAGGGAGAGAGGAGGATCTATAATAAGATATATTCTGCAAAGGCATGCCGCTAGTAACCTCCTTCTTCCAATTAGACCTCATAGGCCGTACCTCCTAATAGTGTGAACTTATCAGCAAATGAGTCTATAGATGAAGTTAACCCTTCATGTCTCAATCATGTGTCAACAGCACCATCAACTGGAAACGAAGCCCCCTTTTTTTTCTTTGTTTTTTTTTTTTTTTCATTTGGTTTTCCGAGACAGGGTTTCTCTGTAGCTTTGGAGCCTGTCCTGGAACTAGCTCTTGTAGAGCAGGCTGGCCTCAAACTCATAGAGATCCACCTGCCTCTGCCTCCTGTGTGCTGGGATTAAAGGCATGTGCCACCACCTCCCAGCTTTCAGTTATCTTAATCATAGCAAATACTAATTTCATAAGTAGCAATTTGATTAAAGTGCCAACTTTCAATTTATTTTATGCAGTAAGTGTCATTACTATGACGTAATCATTGAGCACTTCTCTCCAATAATAATGTTAGAAAGGATGAGAAAAGAAGATATGGAAAGCATTATTTTGAATTTTATATAGTCTAAAGGATTTAGATGGACACCAAAAGCAGAGATTTAAGCAAGGGTTTTTCAGAATCTTCCTAGTAATAAATTTAAGCTACTCTTCATAATAAATTTCCTGTCACAATTGACAGGATTTTCTACTTACTAAGTATGTAAAGCTTTTAGAGACATTTTTACAAATCATTATAATTTTATTCCAGACCGTAAAACCTGCCAGTAAGTACTACCAAAAAAGGTCTAATACTTCTTCCCTCTTAATTCAAGAGTTTATGGACTGTGCTTAGATTCTCCAAGTTCCTAATGCGTAAGTTTAAAATAGATCCACTTGCTTAGTTTTTGAATTTTACAGAGAGAACAGCTTAACAAAATCTAACACCCCTCCATCATAAAAACTCTGGAATAAAAGAAACATACCTCAACATAACACAGCCTACATACAACAAACCTTCCGCCAACTTCATAGTAAATGGGGTGAAAGTTTAAATGTTTCACCTCAAATCAGGAATGAGAAAAGAGTATCTACTTTCTCCACTCTTATTCAGTATTGTCCTTAGAGTCTTAGCTAGAGCAATAAGACAAAAGAAGTCAAAGAAATATAAATAGGAAAGGAAGTAACTGGAGCGATAACTGAGCCATCAAGAGAACATACTGCTCTTGCATGGGACCTGAGTTCTCTTCTCAGCATCCACTTGGGAATTCACAACTGTCTGTAACTACTAAGACTGTGTGCACTCTCCTTTGCAATGCTTACACTAGGTTCATGACATGGTAGTTCTTTTTTTTATTGCATTGTAGGTAGGGAGCTGGCATATCCCATGGCACATGGGAAAGTCAGAGGACAGCATAGTAGAGTTGGTTCTCTCCTTCCACCTTCACATGGGTACCAGGGCTCAAGCTCAGGTTGTCACACTTACGCCTCCAACTCTCTTGCCCAGCGGCCCTATCACTGTCCCATGACAGTAGTTCTGTTACAAACCTGTAGAACAGTTTCCATATCAACTAGACGGATTTTTAAGGCTTTGCAGATGCACAGGAACTATGCTTATGATGATTTGGTGAGGTTCCAGGGCATAATTACAACAGGCACATCCTTGCTAAACCAAAACCTGGTCTGTAGAATATCTGCACTAGAATCAAACTGTGTCTCTCAACAGATTCCTGGACCCTGTATTAGATACAGTGAATCCAAATCTCAGCAAGAAGCCAGGGTTGATGGCACAGGCCTTTAATACTGGCACTGGGAAGACAGAGACAGGTGGATTTTTGTGAATTTGAAGCCAGTCTAGTCTACATAACAAGTTCAAGACCAGCTAGAGTTTCATGGTGAAACCCAATCTAAATTTAAAAAAAAGATAGATGATAGATAGATAGATAGATAGATAGATAGATAGATAGATAGATAGATAGATAGATAGATAGATAGATATTTTAAAGTTACTTTGGGCCTCACAAAATCTTTATGATTATGATTTTAGCCTATGGACTGGTGAACTTCAAAGCATCTCTCCCTCCTTGGCATTATGGTCTTTTGAATAATAAATGTCCCACAGAGTCTCTGCATTTGAATACTTGGTCCCCAATTGCTGATACTGTTTGGGGATGCTTGAATAGTGTTACCTTAATGGAGTAAGTACATCAGTGGAGGCTTTGAGAGTTCAAAGACCCATGATGTTTCTGTTTCACTTTCTCTGTTTTGTTCTTGCAGGTCAAGATGTGAGTCCTCAGTTTCTCTTCCAGCATCCATGGCTCCCATCTGTTGCCTTTGCTCTGCCATCATGAACTCTAACCCTCTGGAACTGTACACATAAACTCTTAAAAAATTCATGCTCCTATAAATCGCCTTGGTCATGATGGTTTAACACAGTAAGATAAAAAAAAAACAACAAACAAACAGCTGATAGTCCCTGGGAGCTCATCATCAGCACAGAATCTTTGGCCCCAGGCCAGAGCTCCAATAAGATGGCTGGATTCATAGACACACTGAGGTTCCTGAAGCTCAGATCTGAGGTTTACTGTGTGGCCACGAGAGAGGGTTGTTACAAGAAAGCAACATATATCCCATTCTACAGTTTAACAACAAAAATATTGCTTCTAAGTTTGCCTTTAAAATAGATATTTGAAAAACCAAAGAGTTGATTGAGTGATTAAGAGCACTTGCTACTCTTCTAGAGGACCCAAGTTCAGGTCCCAGAAATCACACTAGGCTAGACAGTTCAAAACTTTCTGTAACTCAAGTTCCAGCTCCAGGAGATCTGATCCTCTAACACACACACACACACACACACACACACACGCATGCATACACACGTACACACATGTGCACACACAGACACACACACACGTACATGCACACACTCACACACAAGCAAACAAAAAAAACAAATATTTTTTTTCAAAACACGTATTTTTCATGTAAGAGGAGCAAAAAAGATTTACTTTGCTCCTTAAGACAGGGTTTCACTAAAAGGGGGGAAGAAAGGACTGGAAATTCCCCAAAGAAACCATCTCTTCCTAAAAGTCTACCTCCTCTTAGAATGTTAAAAAGAGAGAATTCCAAGATTTCAAGACTGACTAATTTGCTACTTCCATTTGGATATCCTGATTAACTTTAGCAAGAAACAAACAGCATTTCTAAATATTCTCGAGGTAGTAACAGGTCTTTTATTATTGGCATTATCAGATTTATGTTGTCTCTCTCTGTTCCACCACTTGCTACAAACTAAAGATTCATATAACATTACATTAACCTTTTCTCATGTTAAAAATATTGCGAAACATCCTTGGACTTTTTCCCAGTAAAATGTAGCTAAGAAATACTTGAAATAGAGAACAGTAAGAGAAATGGGTTCGATTAAGATGTGTGTGTGTGTGTGTGTGTGTGTGGTATGTGTGTGTGTGTTGGTGCTATTTGTTTTCTCCATAGGTTCACGAGTCTCATTCTGTGTTAATTATTTCTTTTAGTCTTTTGTGTCCATTGAACTTCTGTAATCGTTTTGTATTTTGTTTTTAAACATGGAAAAGCAAATTAAAATTGCAAGGCTACTCCATAATGCTCCAGCATTTAAGAATTATTTCACTCTATATCTGAAAAGATAAAGTGATCAATAATCATTTGCATGGTCTGTGACTCTCTAGAACCCGCAAGAAAACCACAGAACAGCCGCACTGATGCACATCAACACTGTGGCAAAACCATATGAGTGACAGAACGGAAAAGGACACACTGGGGCCTGAGCTGGAGGAACATGCTTGTGATGTAAACACTCATGACAATTGCCCTCCAAACAGAGCCCTGTGCATACCACATGATACAACGTGTTTTCTAAGGATCCAGTGAGGACACCCTTTCTCTCCTTCTCCTTCAGTGTTTTAGGATCAGATCAACTATTAATTTCAACTGATAATAAATGGAATCAATCAATCAGCAATAGTCATGGGCCTACCTCTAAGACTCCAAGTCACTCAAGTCTTCTGCTTATTAGGTAAGAATATCAATTATGATGTCATCCTTGTCATCCTGATGGTGAGGTGATCACAATGCTGTGATAGCTCTTTTGTCCATAGCAACCATTCTGCACAAGCATTGTGCACTTAACCCATTTTGTGTATGAGGTTGGAATCAGAGCCTAATGAATAGGAAGAAAATGCTCATCACCTCTTGATTTGTATCCATGAGTTGTGCTCTGCCTACCTTCAACAGCCTGTTGTCTTTGACAGCTGGCCCTTAGTCACGTTTCTGTCATAAATGTTCATTCATTGGTTTTGTGAGGGTGGACTCTGCTTTCCATTTAGGTATTCGAGCCCCTATTCGTCCTAGAACTGTTTTCTTCATTACTATCTATAATTTTTCTTTAAGTTTTGAGCACTATCTAACTTTCATCATGATAGTATTTGTTCTAAAATAATAATGAAGTCTGAGAGAGAAAAAGCTTTCAATAAAAAGGTGAATATAAGAATGAGATGATGATGAGAGATGGATAGAGATTGAGAGCACTTCTTGTTCTTGCAGAAGACTCAGGTTCAGTTTTCAGAACCCGCATAGTGGCTCATACCTGTTTTAACTTTAATTCCAGGAGACCAAACATCCTCCTCGGACCTCTGAGGGCACCAGACACACAGAGCACAGAGATGCTTGCAGGCAAGAGTCTCATTTGCATATTTTTTAAATCTATTATGCCAAATACATTTTAAAGGTATTGTCAGACTAAACAAGTAGAATAAAATTAAAACATGGTCATTGGTTTATGCATTTATGTTAGAACAAGTTTAATCTTACTGATTCCTTCTACGCCCTATAAGAAGAGAACAATGTGCAGGTGGGTCCCTTGCAGTAAAACTCAATTCTGTGGTTTCAGGATCACTGGCTCAGCAGGACTGTGCTGTCATCAGACTGGGCTGTGAAATGCTGATTCTCACAAAATCACTACTAGAACCCAAGTAAATGGGTTTTCAAATGATTTTGCTGATTTTTAATCAAATGTATTCAGAGGGAATTAAGAAAACATTCTCATATTGCAGATACTTGCCTTATTTCTCTAGAGTCCATTACAGATGTATTTATTTCCAAATTTAAATAGCATTTATTTGATTTCCAAACAAACCCATTCCCCGCACAAGATTTTGATCTGGGGAAGCTGTGTCTGTCAGCTACTAGGAATCTCTGTGGTAGCATTTCATGCTGTGTAGATGTGAAATGTATGTCTCAAAAGGGAAATGAACTTCATTAGGACAGAATTCTGAATCAGTTACCTACCCTGCCTCATCAGGGAACTAGAATCTGTAGATTTAATATTGTTGTGACCCAAAAAACATAGACACAAATAACTAAATGTGTTCTGTATCATGATAATTTCCAGAAATAAAAACAAAACTACTCTGTTGAAGGGCCTAGTGCAAAGGCTCGGTGGATTAAAGCTTACCCAATAAGCCTGACAACCTGACTTCTATTTCTGCAGCCCACATCAAGATAAAATGACTCAAGAGGGTCAGAGAAAAACATATAGAATCTAGCTGCTAGTCTTAATATCAACTATGAAACTATAGCAATCAAGACAGCAACATAAAAATACATTTTAAAAACCCATAGAATAAAATTAAGAGTTAAGAAATCTATATAAAATGACTTTCAACAAAAATGTCAAGATAATTGAATGGGTTGGAAAAAGTAGTCTTAATAATAAAGCAAAATGATTAGATATTTATGTGGGAAGAATGATGTTTTATTTTTATTCCCTTTACAAAAGTAATTCCGAGTAGGAGCTAACAGCAGTGGCTGTAATTCCAGCACTTGGGAGGCTGAAGAAGGAGAATTATTCAAGGCAAATCTGAGCTACAGAGTGATACCTAGTCTCAAGAAACCAACCAGCTCCCCCCCCCACAAAAAAAATGGATCCTATACTTTGACATAAATGTAAAACTATAAAACAGTTAACGAATTTGAGCCTCCTCCTCCTCAACTGTCAGAAGAAGGAAGCCAGGGACCATTTGCACATCTGTTCCTTCACCATCAACCGTCAGGCCTTGTCTTTAAGGCTCTTCACTCACAATAACTTCTTAGTGTGATGATCATTTCAGTTGTCACTTGACAAAACTTGTCTATGTTAGTTTGACTTACGGGAAAGTTTGTGGGTGATTTCCTTGATTGTCTTCACTGACCTGGGAAGAAAGGCAGCCTAAAAACTGGTGGATGGCACTATTCCCTGGCTTGGGGTCTTAGACTTTGTAAGAAGGGAAGCCAGCTGAACACTAAGCGGGCATGCGTTTATTCTCTCTCTGCTCTTGACTGTGGATGTGACGTGGCTGGTGGCTTCAAGTCCCTGCTGCCTTGACTTCCCTGTAATGATGGACTATAACCTGGAGTTGAAAGCAAAAGTTAACATCTCCTCTCCTAAGTTGCCTTTTGCCCTGCTGCTTTATCGCAGCAACAGAAAGGAAAAGGAAACATGAGCTGTAAATCAACTAAGTCCACGCGAGATCCTAGCAGCTTCCTCGGTGACAGAAATAAAAAATAAAATGAAATGAAATGAAGCAAATTTGTATCCAAATTCTATCCTGAATCAAGAATTTGTCTCTTCTGCAGCTCTCATCTATGGTTTGCCACAGAGCTCTGATGTCACCTCTTTCTCCTCAACACTGTAAGCTTTCTCATCTCCAGGGTGCATTTGATGTGCTCTGTGCCGCACAGACACAATTGTGAATTCATTCTTTCGTTTCTTCAGAGGATCACAATTCTGTGTTACCTTTTTGTCTAATGTCTAAAATCCTAGAACTATTTATCTAGATACATAGGTGATAGAGCTATAGACCTGACTTCCTGCTTGTTTCACATGGGAAGTCCCTGCTACTGGATCCTGAATGGAAGCAGAAGGGACACATTTATTCTAAAAAAAAAAACTTTAATGTGTTCAACTTCATTGCATGTATTTTCGTGCAACAGTGAAATATGGGAATAGTAGGAGGAGTTGTGTTTGAAAGTCGCAAAAGTGGAAAGTATCGAGGAGTGCAAACCCTCTCCGCAAACATCTCAGCAGCAAGCAGAGCCATGAATGGCTGTGCTAGACTATTTTGGGTAGTTTAAGGAAATTAGAGATTTCATAGGTTTGTAGTTTTGTCTTTTACTTGAACCACGCAATATTTTCACACACTTATTAGGGGAAATACTTTCTGAATGAAGAGGAATGGCTAAGTCAGAGGCTGACTAAAAGGGAGAAATCCTGCCCCTCTGTCGCTTCCTAGAAGGACACATGGATTTCTAGAAAGACAGCTTTGTTCCATCCTCATGGAATCAATTAACAGTTCTCCCATAAGAAAATAAAAGTCATTAACATAATAGTGCTATTCCCTGTCTGGTCCAGTAGGCTTCTATTAAAATTGTGTTATAAAAGCATTGCATAATTTCTGCCTCTCTTAACAGGCTGGCAATATCACACTTGTGAATGACCCAAATTTAGACCCTAAAGACTTAAGTGCTTACATGTTCCCAAAGAGAGTCCTAAAGTTACCAGCATTTGGGCAGTGTAGTTCACCCTCCTTACTCAACTCTTGGTGATTGATTTGCAGTCTGTCTCTGGTTCATCACAGTATCTGCCCAAAGGTCAGCACTGCTTTTGGAGGTGCTCAGCTGTTTAAGCCCCTTCACCACAAAGTGCCAGAACTCATGTCATGACAGCAACTACTACAAGACAGCACTTAGCCCAATGGTCCCGTCCCTGCTGTTTTTAGTATGGCCTTAGCCTTACCTCATTTTCTCCACTAAAGCCTTACATACACAAAGGGCCCAACGATGCTCATTCATTTCCATCTGCAACCAATAAGAATATAAACACCAACGAAATTGGAAACACTAATAGGGTGTACAAGTAAATATTATTCATGCTTCAATAAATTGCTGAAGTCATTAACAAAGAAACAAACTACGATCTGCAACATGGCTCGTTTTAGGTGATGAATTAAAACCAGCCACTACTATTCCTCAAGCTAATGATAATTCTTTTAACTTTGCATAAATTATTACTCAGCAAATTATTTCTTCAAAGTCAGAGCCATTATAATTTGCAACCCAAGAGAGATTCTCTATATAATCTATTAGTGGTAATCTTTTCATGAGAGTTTTAGAATCCTTCAAGACGTTGCCTTTGAATATATAAAAATAAAATTCATTAAAAGGCATGATAATAATCCATCTACTAAATTACAATAGCGACATTATACATTTCAACTTCCAATCATTTGAATGTACTTGAAGTAAAATAACAATGATGGAATAACCTTTTGCATATGCTGTATAAAGTAATAGTTCCCTGTCTCATTAAATAGGTGAATCCATCAGAGATTTCATTTTTGACCTATGGTAAACTGTCATACTCTAAAATGACTAGATTCACACATCAGACAGCCCCTCCTTTGATTAATTGAACATTTTCTTACTAAACTGAGAAAGATGCCAGGCACACAACTGGAGTTTTTAAGTGAATGTCATATGAAAAAGGGATGGAGTAAGTAACACAGCACACTTTTCACAGTCAGTGAGGCACTATTACCTAATTTTCAAGGCAAACATTAAAGATTTAAATATATATGCATATAGTTATATATAGTGTATAAGATAACTATATTGATATAGTTGATATATACAAATATATATTTTAAACTCTATAGATTGTTAATATATATACAAATACACATGCATGTATATTTGCAACCCAAAAAGCAAACTGACAGGCATTGCATTGCTGTCTTGAAATCAGAGCAATTGTGATTACTTGGACAAGACAGTCAGTCACAAGAATAGGCCTACTTTCATTTCCTCATGGAAGGGAGGATGTACTTAAGGCAGAGTACATCAACCCTCACTGAGGATATAAAAGCAGTGATCCATTGCTGGGGGAAATATTGTTCTTGGGCGGTACCATAAGTTACCCATACTCCTGTAAATAACTCCTTAAGTATGTTTCTGTAAGTAACTCCCATACACTCATTGGTTGCTCAAATAATCATGGATGGAAATGCTACTGGATTGGCATTACTACCATGTCATTGCAAGGCTCTCTTAACAGTCTGAAGCAGCTGTTTCTAGGTGGAGCATCAACTGGTAAGACTAGTGACGCCATAGTCATAGTCTCCCTCACGACCCTATCACTGCCAAACGCATCTCTTCTCTGATACCATGCTATATAGAATTTCACGCTGATAGATCAGATACTGTGTAAACCCTGAGAACATGGTGACGTGTACACCTCTGTGGATACAAAAGACAGAAGAATACCAAAAATAGATATCTACCCTTGAGTGGGGAAACCACTGACAAACAGTGGCTTTTCCAGGATGTATTATTTCCAATATGTTTGACTTGCCACCAAGTTATTCGGTCTCTAGAGTGATTTACTGTATCAGAGGTCTAGCATTCCTCTTAGTTAGCTGCAAGTTGGATGATAGCAACTTTGACCTTGGTACACAAATAGTCACTGCACACACACACACACACACACACACACACACACCCTACACACCTTTTATTCCTGTCACCATAACTAGTCTCTTCGTGTCATTCATTAGTTCCTGATCACAAAGACTAGATAACACCAACATCCAATCATTTTGTCCACTTGACTGCCTGGGGCCTCTTTCATCATGTACTCTTTCAGGAATATATGAAAGCTTCTCTCCTTGCTCACTTTGAGTAGCTTTCGTGATCCTTCTTCTACCCTTATTCTTTTCCCCTCACTCAGATCGTAGCTTCCACTAGGTGCCAAAGACTCTCACCGGCAGCAAGTCTGTTTCATTGCCCAAGATCCTTTCCAGTGTGTTAATAATCCTTTGCCCAAGAACCTGCCCAAAAGTCAATACATTTTCGCTCATATGCATTCTACACTCTCATTCTCGGGCCTGTCAATCAAGCATCCTCAAAATCTAAATCCTCATGGAGTACCCTAGTTCCTCCCAAGACATGAAAGTTCTTTCTTGTCCTCCTATCAAGCCGCTCACTAAGGATATTTTAGCTCTTAGCCTCGGTGATTATCTGAGTGACCATGACAGGAGTTGGAAGCATTCCTAAGGTGACACTCAACCTGTGGAAGAGAGCTTCCAGCAGAATCTTCCTCCATGAGACAGCAGTATGCTTCATTGTTGAGAAAGTATCTATCACTGTAGGTTCTAAGGCTGTAGGAAATCTATAGTGCCAACACTCCTCAAGGATGTCTTCCTGGATGTCTCTATCCCATGTTGCTGGGTCCCCGAATTTGCCTTAGTTATTCAAATGTCTCCAGTGCTTTGTGGCTTTAACTCCAAAACATTGCATCTGTTTCTCGACTGTATCCTTCCACTGTAGAATATAAATGGTTACTTACAAGCTACCAAGAGCAGCTTCGGACCTCACATTGAGTTCTTAACTATTTGTGTATCACCCCACTCCACCCCGGTGTTCCATTTTCCTTTTAGGACATCAACAGAATGTTAACCATCATTGCTCAGCCCGCTGGATGTCCATTTTCCCAAATCACTATGATTGAAATACTTGGTGACTGGGCCTCCAACTGTACCTAACCCAGCTTCCATGGAACTCACAGGTCCTCACCACGCAGGCAGATAGCAAGCCAGTTCCCAAATCTTATCTCCCTGTCTGTCTTCTCAGATATCTCCCAGTATCTCTGTGCCTTCATCTGTCTTCTGTGAAGTATCAAGATAAGATTAGTTCTACAGGAGTTTCAGGGGAAGGAACTGTGAAAGACCAAGAGGTTGGCCTGGGATTAGGCATGAAGTCCCTTCAGACTGTGAAAGAATAAGAACTCGCCCCATGGAAGGAGAGGGGAAGGAGGGAGTGAGCAGAAAATCTCTAGACTACAACACAGTTAAGAGAAAGTTTAGGCCACACCAATGGAAACTTCCACAGCAAAGGCTACTTGTTGATACTAGGGTAAGAATGGACACTAACACTCCTACCAAACTCAGTCATTGTCTGGAAGCAGCACCGGGGCATGTACAGTCGGAGCATATAGAAGAGCAGCTACTGGTGACAGCCATCACTGCTTCTTATGAAGGGTTTTCTTCAAAGGAAAGCCAAGCAATGCCTCCCCATATTTGAGCACATTAAAATGGAAGACTGCCCTAAGTCTGTCCTATGGGGAGTGTGGGAATAAATTAATTATGGACATACAAAAAAATAATAAGTTGCACAAGAAAAATTCTAATTCACTGCAGGTCCGTGCTGGATTTATTTGAATAATCGTAATAAACATGGGATTTAACCAAGAAAAGGTGCTAAAACAATTAATCAAAACCTACATCAGAAGAAAGGAAAGAGAAATATAGGGTAATGGAGAGTGAAATTTGTGCATTCACTCCAAGACGTCCTTACATAGTTTCTAGGTGGGGAAAATGAAAAAATAATGGTATAAGCAGACTAGTTTAAAACATCACAGCAAATAACACACTTAACGCAGTGACTGAAGCTCTGCTTAAAGCAGGGATCTTTGGTGCTAACACTCCAGCAGAGCAATGTTTCTTTAAACCATGCAGAGCTAGTGGATTGCTTTTTAAAATTCTGCCAGTTTAGCTCTAAATAAGGTATTAATTAAAAATTAAATAAACACAGTCTAATAGCTAATCATAAAGCCAAAGAAAGGATACTAGTATCATACAATTTTCAGTTACTCTGTCTGCTAAGGAGATGTATGTTATACTTATGTAGTATATTGTGTTTGTAGCCTATAAAGAACATGACTTTATCCTCATTTTAGACTTCAATGCAAGCGTTTCAATGTGCAAAATTAAAACTATCATCTACTGTGTCATTAAAAGATTAGAAAAGGAGTGTTTTCGAGGCAGACAGTGGGGAGTTTTATGGGGCTTTTAGGTTGTTTTCTGATAATACCCACTTGGCTCAAGTTCACATGTCAGGTGTTATCAGCTGCCCATGTGCGTCATCGAGTGATCTTTGTGGTATTATCTGCAGCCAAAGGAAACACAGAGGAGATCATCACAGCGGCTCCACACAGTTTAATCAGTTAAAGGGGAAGAAAATGCCTCCCACTGTATTTTCACACAGCCCCTTAACAGCAAGTGGATTTCACCATCAGAACAACAAAATTCAAAACAAAAAAAATTGCTCTAGATCCTGATCGTTTTAAATACAGTCTTAAAAACTGAGTTTGTATCAAAGTCTTTTCTTGAAAACTGCCCAATTCTAAAGCAGGCACTGATGTTTGCCAGGAGGTAGAATTTCACACAGACACATTCCCACCATCTTTCCCTATTTATCTCATACATTGTTCATGCAAAGACTCACTTTTCTGTGGGTATGATCAAACACACAAACACAAGCGCGTGCACACACACGCATCCCACCACCACCATCACTACTGCCGCCACCACCATCAAATGGTAATATGTATCACAATGAATTGCTCCACAGTACAGGATGCTACATTGGGTCAACTTCTTTTCTTATATCCAATTATTCCTGGATCTAAATATTCCTCCATATAAGCATAAAAGCAGCTGATTGGCGCTCACCACCTCTCCTATGACTCTTACTCCCTTAAAAGCCCTGTACAGAGAAAATCGGGAGGGTCCAGGCTCTTACTCCATTATGGCTGTCCTACTACTGCACCTCCTTTGAACCACACTTATCAGCCCCTGACATTGAGAAATGCTGGTGGAACCGCTTTTAGAGATTATAGAGGTGTCCTTCTGTCTCTGGTGCCCTCGACAGGACAAATATCACCACAATTACTAGAAGACAGAAGGTGAGCCACAGGCTTCAGCTTCTTCAATTCTACTTCATCACGATCCTCCATGGGAGAGAAGTCAGCTTCTCTTTATTTTTTTTCCTTCCTTTTTCAATAGAAAGAGAGGGCGAGAGGTGGATAAACTGCTCCCCTAAAATGTCAGTACCTCGCCTTGGCACATTTATTAAAATGCTTTTAGTTACTTGTCCAATTTCTCTTAAAACAATGAAGAGTCGGCGCATAATGCTGATGCCCATGACGAAAATGATTATCGTAATCCCTCACCAACCACGGGAACTGTGCTCTTGAGTCCTGGGATTGGCAGAGCATCTGGTTGGCTGAACATTTTCACAGAAAATAAAAGATGTGCAGAAAGGGAAATGCAATGGCTAGACATACAGGAAACTCAAAAGCAGAGTACATAAAAACCTGAAAGACGATGTGTTCAGTCGCAGCAAAGCCTACCTGTCACCGAAAGTCTGCTCTGGTAGGAAATCCCCTTCCAGAATGTTTACAGAGTCGCTCTTGCTGGTGTATGATCTGCTGAGACAAATCTACCTCGTGAGCTTGCCGAACTGTTGAGAAAGCCCGAGGACCGTTTTCTTCTGTACCGCCTTGAAATATAGTGTTCTGCGTTTGCACCCTTCTGTGTGCAGCCTCAAAGGCCCTGACTGCCAAATCTTGCAAAAGGCACTTAACTAATAACCATTAGGATTATGACATGTCTGTATAGTAATTATGGTAGCAAAACAATGTAAGCATTTACGTTAAGGCTTTAAAGTAAGTTAATGCTGTAATAATCTAATATTTAATGACAATGTATGTGTGTTAATTGCTCCATAGTGCTTGATGTATCAGAAAATCTCTAGTCTTCTTTTTATGAATCAAACAATATGTCATACTAAACTTTCATTAAGAATGGCAATAATTCAGTGTCTGTTATTGGTGTTTCTTCAGCCTCTTTTGCAAAACACTATCTTTTTCATTAATTTATTCATTAATTATTTATTTTTGTTAGCGTGATAAAATATCAATAGCTGAACAGATGGCTCACTAAGAGTGTATACTGTTCTTGCAGAGGACTAAATTCGGTTCAAAATAGCCACATCAGTCCATTCACAACCGCTTGTAACTCCAGCTCCAGGGGAACTGATGCCCTTTCTGACTGAACAGGTACCTATACTCCCATGTACAAATACTCACACACAGACATACACATGGACATAGAATTAAAAATAGAACAAGTCTTTTTAAGAAAGTATTAAATTCCCTGCGGCTTGTTTTTGCATACATTTGCTAAGAGAATAAAAATTTTAAGTCTACTTTTCCCTTGTAATAGTTATATTTTCAAGTGACTGCATTGAGACATTGAGGAAATTAGAAAGGCATGCCACTATGTGTGTCTATCAGCTGATTTATACATCTCTGGGTATTTTTATGAGGGCATTTGCACACTACTGGGTGTATTCATGAGAGTATTTACACACCTTTGGGTATGCATGCTGGCTAGTCTTATTTCTACTTGAAAGACAAAACTATAATTATCTGAAAAGAGGGAACTCAGTTGAGAAAATGCTTCCATAAGATCTGGCTGAAAGGCAATTTCTTAATTAGTGATTGATGGGGGAGAGTTCATCGCATTGAGGGTGACTGCATCCCTGAGTTGGTGGTGCTGAGTTCTATAAAAAACAAAAAAAGCAAGCCATGGAGAGCAAGTCAGTAAGCAGCACCCCTCCAAGGCCTCTGCATTAGTTCCTGCCTCCAGGTTCATATACACTGTTAAGGCTTCTGTCCTGACTTCCCTCGATGAACAGTGGTGTGGAAGTGTAAGCCAAATAAATCCTTTCCTCCCCAATTTGCTATTGGGTCATGGCGTTTCCTCACAGCAATAGAAACCCTAGACAAGATGTCTACAGTGGTATTTCCAGAGGCAAGTAGACCTGATGGTTTGGATCTAATGAATTAATCCCTGAATAGATCTACAATATGATATCTTTATTGAAAGATGCTGAAAGGTAGGAGGTGGGACCTAGCAGGATGACACAGATCCCTAGGTAGGGCTGGAATGCTTACAGGCTCTTTCTGCCTGGCCCCTCCCCTCACCCACTTCTTGTATTTCTTCTGCTGTGGTATGACGAGCTGCTGTGCCCATCACAATTCTCCATCACAAGAAATTAAGTTCCTCGAACCAAACGGCCTTTTCTTTTCATTTATTTCTGTGGAGCCTTATGTCACAACAATGCGAAAAGTAACCAACAGCACACTTTTCTAGAGCTACACCAGAGTCTGATGAAGATGGAGAAATTTGAGGAGTTAAAATTTTTTTTGCTGCCTAAGGATCCTCAAAGCACCTGTTAAAATACTAAATTCTGGCTCCCATTCCTGGAGATTATGCTTCAACGGTTCTGGGGCAGAGCCCAGAAATTTGTATTTTGAATATTTATGGAGCTTAATAAGCAATGTTGATGGCCAAACTTAGGAATAAAAATGAGAAATGAAACCAAACCTTGCAAATATGAAATATTTTGTAATTTTAAATCCTTCTATAAAATGTAAACTATAAAAATGGATATAGTTCCAAAGGCTGGTTTGTCAAGAGATGGCTGTAATTTTACGAAACATACCATTTATTTCAAGGCCTCTGGTTTGTGACTGTGGTAGAACACACATAGCATAAAATTTGTCATTTAAATCACTCTAAAATATAAATTTTGCGTCAAGCACATTTATACCTGTGGTCTTTGAATGAGCCATGTCACCCACCAATTCTTGAGCAGTCTGCTCCAGTTTCTGCTGCCTGCTCAGCCGTATCTCCTTGAAGAAGCCATCTGCCAGGGGCATTGTTTTATCAGACATCGCCTCTCTTTCCGACATCTGTTTTAATACTTATTTTTAAAATTACATTTATGGGGGTGTGTGCATGTGAATGAAGGTGGGTCCCTGCAGAGCCCAGTTGTTGGATCCCCCCGGAGCTGGAGTTAAGGGTGGCCATGAAGAGCCCCAGCCTGGATGCTGGCAGTCAAAGCTAGGTTCTCTGCGAGAGTGGTATGTACTCCTAACCACTAAGGTATCTCTGAGATCCCTTCCCCGAATCTGTTTAGAGGCCATAATAGCTTTTGTCTATCTTTAAAAGCAGAAGCATGCAAACCTGTGTGCCACTTAGTGTGTACCCAGACCTTTCTGCTGAACACAGCCACTAGTATGTACGTGCCCACATACAAACTGTTTTTTCTTCTAACTGATAGTCACCTTATGCTTTGTTTTATGTAGTAGAACCAGGAACCAAATACACAGTCCTGGTTTTTGGCTTAAAGAAAACTACAGGTCTTCTAGGCCACGCTAGTCAGCTTTCTGTCATCACTCCAGTTACTTTAGATGAGCAATTATAATGAGAAATGATTAATTTTGCTTCACAGTGTTGGAGGTTTTTGGGCCTGACCAATTGGCACGTTATTGCTTTGGGCCCTGTGGTGAGGGGCAGAGAGCACCATGATCAGAAGCAGAGAGATCAGGGTGAGGAGCAGAGACCATGGTGATGGGGGGCAAAGAGTGTTGTGATGGGGAGCAGAGGGCCTCGTGGTGAGGAGCAGAGACAGCTACATAGATTGCTGCCGGGAAGCAGAAAGAGGAAGGGACTGGAGACCCACAGTGTCCCCAGTGGCACTTCCTCAATGCCCTGCCAACGCCCCCCACCCCCGCCATCCAAAGTTCTCAACACTTCCCAATACCCAAACCATAACAAAGGCAAAGGTTACAAAACACACATAGCTACAGTGTCTGCCTGGGTCCTGTATTATGTAGATGATAATGTAACACAAGGGTCATTGTTTTGGGAGGGAAGGTGGTTGCCCACGTACACATAGGCACATGCACACACACACACACACACACACACACACACACACACACACACACGCACCTACCTTTCGGAGTAAGTCGGTTGCAGACTTTCCCTCATGCATGAACTACACTAAGCCCCTGGCTATGTTTTCCTATTCTGTCTACTGCTGATGACAAAGCTTGTGAAAGTCACCAGTAGCCAAATGACAAGGGACCACTGGACTGGAATTTGTGCAAAACACAAACATAACTCCAGAGTTGGGCTTTAGATTCAAAGTGTTGTCTCCTCACCAGGCTGTATCTCAAAATTGGTCACTGACTGTGATAACACAGGAAGGTGACAGTTAGGCTTCACATGCACCTCTGTCTGACCCACAGAAAGGGAGTGTACCCTGGGACAAAACTAATAAATGTTTGGGTTTTTTTTTTTTGAAAGAGCAGGTGATAGCTATTCCTTTTTCAGACGAAGTTGTAGTAAAGGAATAGGAATTGATCACGTTTTAAAATCAGAATCCAAAATGTAGAAAAAAAATCTTTTCTTTTAAAACATAATCCTTTCTGTACCCCATACCACAACCAACTGAAATATTCTTTTTCTTATTCTCTCCCTTCCTGCTAAATTCCACCAAAAACTCTTAGATGGCTGATTATATTCTGTCTAACTATAACAATATTTTAAATGGCCCCAATCTGCCAAAATTATCATTTTAAAGCCAAACAAAATAAAAATAATTACTTATTTAATTTACTGAAATAGTTTCTTAAAATTCTATTTTCGTGATGGTGAGTGTTCTACAATGCTCATCACTCTAAATGGATATAATAATTTTAAAGCGGTTTTTCTATCTGTATCAAGAACTATAAAAACTGTTACAAGTTTTAATTTGTTAACCATATTTCTTTAAAAAATATCACCCAAATATGATTAAAAAGTATATATAATGTGTGTACAGGATAATGGTGCTTTAATAGGAAATGAAAAAAAATACAAGAAACCAGAAAGGTTTAAGCAAGCTACAATATACCTTTAAGTTATTTTCATTATCTTTACCACTACAAATATGTTTATGTAAACGTAGTTAATTTAAAATTCTACTCAGCATGCTACTGAATATGCTACTGAATACAGATAAAACAACTAGAGAAAACCTTGCACATAGGGCTGGAGGCATGGTTCAGTGACTAAGTGCAGTTACTGCTCTTGTAGAGGACCCAAGTTCAGATCCCAGCACCCACATAGTGGCTCACAACTATTTGTAACTCCAGTTGCAGGATACATATCACATTCGTCTGGCCTCTATGGGATACTGCATGTACCTAGTATACTAAACTCACATAGGAGCACATACATACACATAAGTTAGAAATAAATAAATGCATATTTTTAAGAATATGAAAATTATAAGATAATAGCAAACAAGATCAATGGCTTGCTGGAATGAAAATGCAAGCAGTAGTTTACTAGAGTAATGGTATTGTGTTCTTTCTTACATTCCAATATTTCATAACATGTTCCCCATTATTTTACAATTAAAAGGATGTCTAACCTTCTTAAATGCTTAGCATCATACAGTCATATAAATCATTATTAAAATGACTCTGCAGTGATAATGAATACACATCTTTTAGTAGAGTGTCTTTAGTATATTTCAGTTTCTTTTAAATGAATATGATTTTTTTCTCATTTAGAACTTAATCTAGGCAGACTTCTACTGCTCCAAAAACCTAATACACTTATATTGCTTAATCTAGAAAGAGTTCTTTTATAGTCTATTGCCCAAATCAATGTGTGAAAATACAATGGGTTTTCAAGCTCATTCAATCCCTAACCATTCACACTGATAGAGGTTGGAAATTTATATTATTGTCTGTCTGACACTAATGAAATGTTTCTGACTAAGTAATTTTCCTCAAGGCCAAACAAAATCACAAAATATTCAACTGTGAGGACTTTACCACAGTATGCATGTGAGACTAAGCATCAACTTTCAACAGAAAATATGAGAAACAGTGTCCATGCAAAGAGGAGAAATCAGGTCCACTACTGATGATCTGGATGAACACATGAAAAACCTGCCAGTGAGGTGAGAGGATTATATTGGATCATGCCTTTAATCCCAGCACTCGGGAGGCAGAACCAGGCGGATATCTGTGAGTTCAAAGCCAGCCTGGTCTACAACAGTTAGTTCCAGGACAGGCTCTAAAGCTAACCCTGCCTCGGGGAAAAAAAAGGATAAGTAATGTTTTATGTCTGTCGTAGTTATGGATCTACTGCTGTGATGAAACACCATGATCAAGAAACTTTGAGTAGAAAGTAATTATTCGGCTTACTCTTCAACATCACAGTTCATCAAAGGGAGGTAGGACAGGAGCTCATGCAAGGAATGAACCTAGAGGCAGGAGCTGATGCAGAGGCCTTGGAGGAGTGCTGCTTACTGGCTTGCCCCTCATGGCTTGCTCAGTCGGCATTTTTTTTCCCCAGAATGGCATCACCCAACGTGGTCTGGGCCCTTGCCCATCAATCACTAATTAAGAAACAGGCTCTATAGGCTCGCCTACTCCCCAATCTTACGGAGACATTTACTCAATTGAGGTTCTCTCCTCACTGATGTTTCTAGCTGCGACAAGTTGACATAAAACTAGCCAGCGCACTGTCCTATCCAAACAAATGCATGCACTGTCTCATTCCTGTTTGTAGATAGTCCCAGTGAAAATTCTACCCAGGTCATAGCCTTGCAAAAGGACCACAGAGACAGAGCTGGGCAAAAGTTTGATGGAGTGCTAGTACAGAGGGAAGAAAGTCATACAGTCAGCCATCCCTTGCTCTCCTCCTGCCTGCGCTAGGGAGAGTAAGAAGAGAGTGTTCTGTAAATCTGTCCTGTGGTGAGTTTCAAAGCTCTCTGGTCACGTGTCTCCACAGTGAATGAACTGTTCTAGCAGAAAAACAAAAAGTGCATGTTTGAGTTAAAAGTGTGCCGCAGGCAGAGCATCAGCAAGGCCCCACCTGCTTCTCCTTTCCAGCTGGATATCTCTAAGCACTTTGGTGGCCTTGTTTCCACACACGCCGCTGTAGAAGAACCAAACCACAGCTGGATGGAGGGTGTAGCCTTTTTCTCTCTGACGTCCTTAGTCACTTGGAAAGTTTGTGCTATTTAGATTTTTAATTTTCTTGGGTTTTTAAATAACTAGTCTTTCTTATGTCTCGCTCTGAACATTTTTATTATCAATGGTTTCTAACTATTCTTCCAGAGGTTGTTTTAAATTTGTTGCCAAAGCCTCCCATTACATGACATCAAAAGAGATCAACATCCATAGTTATAAGAGACTTTGCAAATATCTAATAAAAATTTCATTATTTTGTAGATACTAAAGTCCAAAGAAATCAAACGACTAGCCTAGTTTCTGTAACTCAAAGTAGTACTGTAGGTGTAACCTGAATTATATATGGGATGATGACCTGCAATTCTGTACCTCCCATGTACCTACTCTCATTTCTACTTAGTAGGCCCATAGGATCTAAAAGTAAAACTTATACTTAGGTTGGCAAATTTGATTGTGTAGAAATTTTAAGGTTCTCTATAATAAAATAAGTCATAGCCAACCAAACGGCAAGAATACCTAGAGAGAAAATTTGCAACTGCACAAATAGACAAAGGGCTTTCATACTTAATAAAGACCTTGAGTCATTAAGGAAAAGACTAAGATCTCAGCAGGCAAATAGGCAAAGTATTTAAGTTAGCAACTTGCAACAATATCGGGAATTCCCTTGGGTTCCCTTCTGTTATAATTCTATTGCCTGACCCTCTTTCTTGACTTATCACTTTATCAGCAATGAAGACATCCTCTTCTTTAGTTTCTGAGAAACTAGGCAACACAGGAAAATACTTTAAGGCCTCACAAGCCTGAAATTATTATACATTTAATTGATCATTTTGCTATGCATAGGTTTTCTTATGTTTAAATCAATAGTATGTGTGTGGCCAATGAGATGATATGATGGGCAAAGGCGCTTGCCTCCAAACCTGGCCACCTGAGTTGGAGCCCCAGGACCTATAGGGCGGAAAGAGAATCAACTTCTGCAAGCTTTCCTCTCATCTCCACATGTGTGTACCCAAAACACTCAGATATCACACAGGGGCAGACGCACATACGAAAGCATAAGTGTTAAAAAATGAATATATTAAAATGGTTATCTCACTCTTACATAACCACAGCTACTTACTAATTATGAGATGTGTTTAATGCTGGGCACTGTACTAGTTCTCAAACAGTGGATTTGCGATGGTGAACTCTCACACTGTGCCACTTCACACGGTCCAACATGTGAGCCATCGCTTTGCCCACGACACGATGTTTATATAACATACCAACTAGTCACTTAGTAGCCACCACGTTAGCAGGCCAGCTGTGGTGGTGTCACGGTGCTTCTGTGCAATGACACTATTTTACTTTACAATCCCAAGGAAGAACACTGCAAGCTGTCCTACAATACATTGTTAGAATTATCTGCTGTATTATCCATTGTTGTTTGTGGGATGGCTAAGCATTAATGGGCCTGAGAGCCAGCTGGCCTAAACCTACAGTAAAGAGTAAGCACAGTAGCTATTCCCTAGAAGTCAGCCTAGCCCTGCCAGGGGGCCTTGACAACAGTGGCCCAGTCTGGCAGGAGATGACATGAACCTATGGGCAATGACCACATCATTTCAGCAGATGCCTGCTCAGCAGACCCCTGCTCCCCGGCAGGATGGGAAGTATATAAGGCTTACCCCTTTCTAAACTAAACCAGAACTTATTTCAACCTGTTCCCAATGCCCGTGTCATTGGTACTGCACCCACTTTTACCTCTCACCCTAAGGATACCCGCCAGAATCCTGCAGGACTTATCTTTTACTATCCCTGATTTACAAACTTCGGGGCCAGGAAGATAGCTCACAGAAAGAGGGTTTGCTAGAGTGTGCAAAGTCCTCGGTTTGATGCTCCAAGGACCATAGAAAAAGAGAGAGAGGAGAGAGAAAACCATGACATGTAAGAATCAGTACTATCTGATGTTTTAGGCATCCACTGGCAGTCCTGAAACAACCCTACCTTGAATAAAAGGAGAAGGTTGTTTTGTTGTGAAACCAGTTAGTACTGAACAGTCCTTCTGAAATCAGACTATGCCTTCATTTCTCAACCACCCAGACCTGAATAATCACACAGAAACTGCATTAATTACAACACTGTTTGGCCAATGGCTCAGATGTATTCCTGGCTAGCTCTTACATCTTAAATTGGCACATTTCTATTAATCTATATATCACCATGAGGCTGTGTCTTACCAGTAATGTTCTGGCATCTTTCTCCTTTGAAAGCTACATGGCGTCTCTTTGACTCTGCCTACTCTCTCTGTCTCTGTTCAGATTTCCTGCTTTACTAAGACATTGGCCAAAACAGCTTTATTTATCCATCAATAAAAGCAAAACATATACAGAAGGACATCCCATATCACCCTTCTGTAATCACAGAACTTCATGAAACAAAGTCCTCTTTAAATTGTTGCACAAATTCTAATTGGTCTTACCAATAAAAACCCAGAGTCAGCTATTAGGGGGTGAAAGCTGAAAGATAGGAGAAGTAGAGCATCCAGTCACTAGCTCTTCCCTCTATGAAATCCTCAGACTGAATGGGCAACCCTCTCTCTCTAAAAATTCTCAGACTTAATGCCATGTCTCCTCTCACAATTTTTTTTAGCCTTTTAGATAGTAATTATAGTTTCAACATGCATTTTAATTCATGTTTGAGAAACTAAAACTCAAAGAGTGCGCCATATGGAATGTAATTTTGGTGACAAATACTAAAAGAAATTTACAGTTTAATATTTCAATAGTAATGTAATTAGCATTACAACATAAACAAACTCCATGTGAAAGGAGCACCAGTGTTACTGAGATCTCTTGGTAGAGCTCTATGGAGGATAAATGAGCATGCATTAATAGAGAAACAGCAACTGTTCTTTTATTAATATAGCAATTATTGTGGTTGCACCCTTTGGCTTGCCAGTTGTAATCCCAGAAATTTATCTGAAAATATACAAGTAAATGATGTTTGCTCAGTAGCATTTACCCTACCATTTCTTTTAGAACTAAATAAAAAATAAACCAAACAACCCCCAAAAAGAGGTTAAGAGCATTTTGAAATTTACTTTATGCATCTTCTATGGTTTGGATGTTTTTTATGTATCTTCTATAGTTTGGGTGTTTATCGGCAAGAATTCATCCTGGAAACTTTGTCCTCAAAATCATAAGTTAATAGGCTTTGGAGATGGAGTTACATAATTTGTATTAGAGATGTTTTTATTACTAAAATTATTTCTGCCAAGAAATATAACAATGGTTCTACATATATATGGGTGTGTCTTGACATAGATCAAGATAATAAATATTCAAAAGTATTTTAAGACTCTGTCTCATTTGCCTTTGCTGCAACATTTTCTTATAACTGATATACTTGGGAAAGTAGAAAATTATATAATGCTATCCATTTAGAACAATTTAGAAAATGCCACATACTTATGTAAAGTCCCTGTCACCTCCAGATTCATATACTGAGGTCATTATTCCCAAAAGCTCAGAATAGAAATAAGTTCTGAGAGCTGTAATGATGAAGTTGTTAGGCCAACCCTATTCCAAAAGGTCTGGGGTTCACAGCAAAGGGGGCGGTTTGTTCCCAGACATGCACACTGGGGAAATGCCCTGTAAGATGAAGGCAGGGACTAGAGTGGTATTTCTGCAAGGAATTTAGTAATCATCAGCTAACCCAGACACCCAGGAACATGACAATGGGACAGTGCACATTGTTGCTCACAGTCCTCAGAAGGAATTCCGTCTCCAAACAGACATTCGAGCCTTTTCCAGCCTTCCAATCCCAGATTGCAAAAACAAGTCCTTTTTTAATCTACAGTTTGGTGAATCTCTCAATAAGATTTGGGACTTTCTAGCTTTCACAAATAAAATTCTCTCTCTCTCTCTCTCTCTCTCTCTCTCTCTCTCTCTCTGTGTGTGTGTGTGTGTGTGTGTGTGTGCAGGACCTCTCTGTATACACAGATATCACAACTGGTTTTAAATTCCTTAATTTGTCATTGAAGAACCTCCAAAGTGAAGGTCACATGACTACCTTTTCTAGGGCATGTATTGGCCTATACAATCTACAGTCAAACTGAATGGAAATAGACCATGCCTTCTCACATTTATATTTTTGTTTCTATATTTATTGCTGTTACTCAATGCAGAAAAACAAATAGCTTTAGCTACTTTTCTCAAAGTCTGTAACAATATGTTTATAAAGTGGTTTCCCTTTAAAATATGCCATAAATATAAAAGAATGATCTAATTCTTCAAGTTCCAATGGCTTTCCCCCCTTCTGAAACAAAAGTCCACATGCCTCCTCCGACTCTATAAAAACCCTGTTTATCCTCCCTGGTTGTTCTTGTCTTCTTTGTGAAATTTTATTCTTGTATAAGAATTTCTCAATCTTGATATTATTGACATTTTGGGTCAGGAAATTCTTTGTTATGGGTGAGGCTGTGCCCATCCTAAGCCTTTCCCCAGTAAATGCCCTGCCAGAAACACACCTTCCACTCCCTGCTCCACAAGCACAGCGGGAAATGTACCCAGAATTGCCCAATAGCCTCCAGGATGGAATATGGAGGATAGTTCCAGGCCAAGAGTCGCTTGCCTATTCAGTTTTCCCACCCTTCTGTGGGCCCAAACAGCACCAAAATCTCATTCTGTGCTGCAAGTGAAAAGCTTTTGCCATAGTTCATTGTGTCTGTTTTCTCACCTTGCTTTTTCCCCAGGTGACTGGTGGGAAAAACAGCATCAGGAAATTGAGATTTTTAGAAATAATAGGTTACTCATATTGTTCTTTCTTTGGGTGAAAGAGAGCTATTCAAAAGAGCTGCTATGTCAATGTTTCCACAAAATCTGCTATGTATTAAAGGAGAGGAGCAATTATAAAAGATAGTGTTTTGTTTTATTAATCCACTGGTTATACATTAAAGAAAATGAACTAGGTATGAAAATCTCCCTGAAGAGCTCCCCAGTGAGAGCCAGTGACTCAACCTTCCTTGGTGAATAATAGACTTCATTATCAAACAGGTGGGGGAAGAGGCCATTCTTAAAAAACGAACACCATTGTGATGCAGTAAGATTGAGTGACCTGTTCTGATCCTCCTGTGCTGTTGCTGTCACATTTAGAGTGAGGGAGGAGTGACGTCAACTTGCATTAATGGAGACAGCTATTGATGATCTAGAACACCATGGGTCTCTATCCCTAAATCCATGTGTGTCAGAAACATTTGTATTTGACCTAATTTTATTTCTGTGTCCAAACTCTCATGCTGGGGACAGGGAAGGGGGTTGTGAAAATCCTACCTAGTAAGTTCAGAACTCTCTACTTCCATAACACAGCTGGGGAAATTTTCCACTTCCTTGGGATTCTTTCTGTTAAGGAGAGGCCATCAGTAACCAGGAGAGAGGGAGAGAGAAAAACAGGTGGAGACCTGCTGACTACAGTGTGTGCCCACAGCAGGTACAGCCTCGCCACAGCTCCCTGACCGTCTTTCTGGAGAACCCACCCACCCACATTTGCATAACTTGCAACCACACTGAGGTTGAGTTGAGATGAGGCATCTTCGGGAAGCCTCCTATTTATGTTCTCTCTCTCTCTCTCTCTCTCTCTCTCTCTCTCTCTCTCTCTCTCTCTCTCTGTGTGTGTGTGTGTGTGTGTCTATATGTGTGTCTCTCTCTCCCTCTGAAACTCACCATGTTTTTGAGTTGCCAGCCCATTCTCTCTGCCCTCTCTTTCTCGTTCTTTTATGTATGTATGACCTGAAGTCAGTCTCTCCCTTAGGTAAAAGCAGTCACCCACGATGTTTTGCCTTTATCCCCACCAAGTATTTCTCCCTATTCTAATGGTGAGAGATTCTTTTATCTGAAAATGTCTACAGTTTTTTTTGCTGGGTTGTTCTAGGTTTTGTTGTTGTTTGTTTGTTTGTCCACTTCTGTTTACTGTCATGATGTATCTTTCTCTGAGATACTGTGCAGAAGGAATCTTTGCTGCAAGAGTGGCAGGGAGAAAGATTAGTTTATAGAAAAAAAATTGATTTACACTTCTTCAATTGGTGCAGGAGAATTATCTGTAATCTGTCAATCATATTTTAAATAAATGCTGATTGGCCAGGCAGGAATGGCTAAGGGAGCTTCCTGCTTCCCAGAATTCTCCTGTTCTCATTGCATCACCTCTATTTCCTGTCTGGTTTTCCCGCCTATACTTCCTGCCTGGCCAATCAGCGTTTATTTAAAACTTGATTCACAGATTACAGACAATTCTCCCGCAGCATTCAATGGTCAAAGTAGTATATGTATGTTTGTTCTTACTTTAAAATGAACTTATATTTCATACTGGCTAATAGTCTGAAAACTCAAAACACATGCCTAGTCATTACTTTGTTGTTAATGAGTTTTTTCTTTCCTCTATAAACAACTTCATGAATTTCACTGGAATTATAGATACAGTAGTTTTGTTAGTTATGCACACGGAATTAAAGAGTCTAAAGGCGATAAGTCAGATATTGTGTGAATAATTGTAGGGCAAAGAAATAAAAATCTTAAGTCCTGAAGCCATAGGACTGAAGGCTGGGGTGTGCTCTGAAACAAAGTTCAGGAACAGTGACTGTATCCCTGTATTCCTGACTTTAAGGCTTTCTCCTCAGAATAGCATATGCTGAGGTCCTGGAAAGCATAGTGACTAAGACTGGTTTCCCATCTCTTGTCAGGAAACAGCTGCTTCCAGGATACACCAGGAGCTTGGTAATTAGTTAATCTTCTCCTCCCACACATACAATAGAGTTTTTTCCAAGTGGTTTTGTTAAGTGTCCTTGCCTATAAGCGACAAAAGCCAATTTTAGCGATTGCTTCTGATAGCTGAAGATTCCAGAGTTACGATGGTATGAGACAAGCTTGACTGAGTCCTCATCCTCAGAGGCTCACACATGGTTCCTGACATAAGGACTTGACTTAAGCTGGCAGAAGGGACAGCTCAAAGATGGTCCAGGTATTCCATCCTAGTAACGCACTGACCATTCCCTGCTACTATGGGGACAGCAATGATCTAGAACATAGGTCGGCAAAGCTTTTTTGTAATGATCCAGGTTAAGATACTTCTGGCTTTGCAGGCCATTATGGTCACTCACCATTATTCCACTCTGCCATTGTAAAGCAAAAGTAAATTATGTACGGTGAGCACAGCTGTGCTATAACAACCTTAATTATTTGACCCTTGAATTTAAGACCTACACAGTTTTCAATCATGAGAGTTTATTTTTTTATCCCTCTGATCTTTTAGCAGTAATTAAAAATATAAAAAACCATTTTTGCCTCACCAGTGTTGTATAAATAGGTTGCATTCTCTGGACTACACGTTTTACTTGAAATATATAGACTGGGAATTGAGGGTGTGTTTCGCAATGCAAAATGAGGACAATGAGAAGCAAGCAAGAAACATAAATACTATACTACCATGATGCCTTGTAGCTCCAGGCCACAAGCTTGGGGGTGCAAGGCTAAGTGAACTCATGGAACTTTTCTGAAGGTAGACATAGAGAGAGCACCCCACCCTGGGTTTTTAACTCCCTGCTACATACCACTTGAGTTATCCAGCACAGCTCATACAAGGGTCTGCCAATTTTCTGTACCATCAGAAAGCAGCTGGATTACCAGATTACCTACCTAGGCACACCTCACAGTCTCTACCAGCTGTGCCTGATCTGTGGCTGAGTGCGAATATTGAGAATCTGTCTTTTACAGCCACATGATGCCAGAAAAGAGATTGCTTATGCTAGAAGGAGAGAGTTCTGAGCTGTCAAAGGTGTCAATGAGTCGTAGAGTTAAAGAAGAAATGGCATAAAATCATATTCCATTTCCCCATCACTCCTGCCCACCAGGTTACTGATGTGGGATTCCCCTCTGTATGCTGTGAATATCATTGGTTAATAAAGGAACTGCTTTGGGCCTATAGCAGAGCTATAGGGGAACAGAGCCAGGTGGGGAAAACTAAACAATGCTGGGAGAAAGAAGGGCGGAGTCAGGGAGAAGACAGGTAGCCCTGCAGGACATAGACACCAGAACTTTACCCAGTAAGCCACCGCCACATGGCAATACACAGATTAATAGAAATGGATTAAATTAAGATGTAAGAGTTAGCCAATAAGACGCTAGAGCTGATGGGTCAAGCAGTGATTTAAATAATACAGTTTCTGTGTGATTATTTCGGGACTAAGTGGCCAGGAACTAACTAGCGGCCTCCTTGCTACAGGTTTCTGTCTTTACCCAGCAAGGGAAGGTGTTGAATGATGCTTTGTTTTGTCTGTATTGAGTTCTTGGTTCTGAAGTTCCTGTCCTTGACTGACCCACCTATATCACCTGTAACTCCTCAGCCTGAGCTCATTGCTATGAATACGATATACAGTAGTACCATGGGGGGGGATAAACCATACCCCCACAGACTGTGTAGCTTATTTAAAATAATAGACACACAGGTAGATATATGAGGTAGGTAGGTAGGTAGATAGATAGATAGATAGATAGATAGATAGATAGATAGATAGATAGATAGACAGACAGACATAGACATGGGGGGAGGGAAAGAAAACATGTTTAAATGCTCAGGCATTTCTCCAGCCACAGAAATTGGAGTTTCTGTGAGTGGGATTTAGGCATAACTTTGGGCAATAATAATATGCAGAAAAGGCTGCCATTCCTCTAACCCAGACTCATTCATGGAATTAAAACCTAATTCTACAAATAATAATCATAATAATCCTGAATTCAGTTCTTCCAATGGAAAATGGAGAACTTTGAACACCAAATGCTCTTAGAGTTTCAGAGATATTTTCCTTTGCTAGAGCAACCTAGCTAAACGCAATCTACCATCTCTTCCAACTCTGTACACCCCCAGAAAAAAAAATCAGAACTGCCACTTCTTGACAGGCAGTCTTGATGTCTTTGTAAAGGTGACTCACTCTTCCTAGAATGCTCTCTCCCTGCATCTCACCTTCCTCCAGGTCATCTTCATCTGCTAACATTTTCTTAAAATAACCTTCTCTAATTGCGAGAGACGTGCACCTCCTTATCTATAGTCTTGTTGCTGTAGCTCTTAGCATACTTACACTGCTTTCCATCAATTCTGCGACACCAGAATTCGCAAACTACACGGTTAGCTTACTAAACACTGAAGGGATTTTTGTTTAAATAGTCCAATAAAATTTTAATAGTCTTATTACTTAGAACCTTGATTTTATGCATACCAAAAGAGTTATCTTAATGAAAGTATGTAATGCATCTAAGAGCCCAAGGTTTTGTCGGCATTTCCTACTTAACTGACTAACAGCATCAATTTACTTCTGCCACGTCACGTGTCACAGCAGGAAGTTTCTGGAAGTGGAGTTTGGCACTTGATGACAGCCCTCGCAAGAGACGAATCCATCCCATCGGTTGCTCCCTGTTTTGAAGTTTTGGTGGCGTCTCCTGCATCAGGGTGAATTGCTTTCCTTGTGGTTCCTGTGGACCTTATTAAAGCACAGGTTCTGGTGTTGAAAGTCACGTGTGCAGCCTATGATCCAGTTTCCACTAAATCCTTAAATGACACTGATGCTTCTGGTCAAAGGCCTCATGTGTTGTGACAAAGTGAAAAACCGTTCTCTTGCCTGTATCTTATTCAAAGCATCAACTGAGATCATTTGTATTTTCTTTTCTCAAGAGTCATAAAACTTCACTAATTTACAAGAAAATAAGAAATGGAGGTTATTACTCCCATGATTGTTACAAGTCATTTTTTGGACAACCAGCTCCTGAATAATGACACAGAGCTTTTTATTAATTATGAAATCATGGCCTTAGCTTAGACTTGTTCTTGACTAGCTTTTAAAACTTAAATTAACCTATTTATATTAATCTATGTTCTGCTGTGTAGCTCATTACGTCTCCTCAGTACCAAGTGTTCCACTTCTTCCATGTCTGGTTATAAATCCCCCTCACCTCAAATTCTTTCCCAGAGCCCCTGTTTCTCCCCAGAAGACCTGCTTATCCTCTCCTCCCTGGCTCCTGGCCCTTCAGCTCCTTACCAAACCAATCAGAAGGGGATGGAGGGCAGAAACACATCCTCATACAGTGTGCAAAGAGACTATCCCAACACATGATAAGTGTCTGTCCGGCACAAAATATACTCCCCACCTCACTATTTTTAGCTTGACGGCTTTTTATGCTAATGTTGAAGCATGGCCTACTGTTTAAATGTGTTTCAAATGGCAAAAAATATGGCTTTTCCCCTATCTATAATGCATAAAATGAGTGCATGAATGATGATATCAAGAGTTCTCAGTAGGCCTCTGCTTGCACAAATCAAGAACACTTAGGACGGCCACCCAGACTCAGTGTCAGTACAATACCATCAACTGTGAGATATTATCAGATTTCTGAGTTATGAAACACTGAAAAAAAAGAAGTAAAGGTTTGAGTGTTTATGCAATCTTGTAGCTGTCTGGGGTCTTCCTTTCTCTTTCCCTGGACTGCTCAGTGAGCTGATTGTTAAGACAAGAAAAGCCTCAGGATTCAGGACAGAATATAGTGAAGACAAGAGGCAAGCATAAAAGACATAAATGCTACCCTCATACTTTCCCAACTTCGGTTAGAAGGTTGTGACCTTTGTCTGTTTGTAACCGGCGGGTCCTTGAAATGTCCTCTAGCTGTGCCCATTAGGGCTTAATATGAGCAAACTTCAGACAGCCAGAGAGCTTTCTCAGCTGACACTAGACCAGGATGGTAAAGTAGATTATATTGATATTAAAAATGACTTATCAGTAGTTCCTTAGAATTTGCCTTCTGGAGGTATAGCTCACACCCCACTTTCCTAGCTAGCCTATTTCCTTTTTCTTTTCTTTTTTTTTTTGTTCCCCTGAAGGATGGCTAAAGTCAAATAGAAATTCAATATCTCTGTATTATTATCCACTTGGGTCTTTTAGTTCATGATCATGACTTTTAAAGTGGCACCTTTCTCCAGAATGAAATGGAGGAAAGAATTACATTTGCATTTTGCAGCTCAACGGTGTGTTCATTAAAACAGATATTAGAGATAAAAATAGATAAGTATTATTGAGAACATAATGCAAAATCTTGGAAGCTGCAGAAAATAAATCTTAAATGGATGAACTTTTAACTTCAAACTATGGTGCTGTAATAAAACAACTATTCAAAACAGGAAAGACCTCAACCTCACTGAAACAAAAATGAACCTTCTACAGCTCAAAAGCAGGAGAATTTAAAGAGAGTCACTACATCTTACAGCTAGAAGGGACCTTAGAAATCAATTTGTTTAATATTCACAATATTCATAGTGTTGGAATTTTTATAGGTGCATCATCCTTACAGTTCAAATATTTAATTTTTTTTTAGTGTGACCTAAAGGTTTATTGTAAAGCTAATCTCTTTTCATAGAAACATAGACCTCCTGGAGGGAGCAGGGTGGCTCATGAAACACTTGGCCTTCAATGCAGCAGATTGCTCCAACAGTTTGCCACATTCCTTCTTCTTCTTCGAGGGTAAAGCTACGGTGCAATGGCCAACTTAATAAACAACAGACATCAGCGACTTTTCTCCCCGCTTCATAGTTCTTGATCACCTTTAATTTCATTTCTGGGTCAGTAGCTTGATGACAAGTTCCTGTCAATATCTTGTTTCAGGAGGAGGTACAAGACTCTGAAATTTATGACTGAAGACCCCTTCCAGAGGTGACATAAGCAGTACGTACTTACTACAAGAGTCTATAATCACCATTGTTAAGTGATACGTAACTATTATCAGGCTGCCAAATACTGTTCAGGCTATCCCTTTTTAAAAATGGTCAGTTGTTTCATTTAGGCTTCAATAACAAAATACCTTTGTGTTTGCTTTGTTTTCTTCCTGAGACAGGGTTTCTCTGTGTAGTCCTGGCTGTCTTGGAACTCACTCTATAGGCTAGGCTGGCCTTGAACTCACAGAGATCTGCCTGCTTCCGCCTCCTCAGTGCTCGGATTGAATGCATGTGTCACCACTGCCCCAGTTACAAAATACGTTTGATTCTGATTTACAACAGAAAAGGTAGCCAGGCACTGATAACTCATGCTGTCTCCAATTTGAAAGATCGACTGAAGCAGGAGGCTCATAGTGAGTTTGAGACCAGCCTGGGCTACAGAGGAAAACTGTCTTTATAAATAAAGAAAATCTAGTTCTGTAGGCTGAGAAGTCTTTAAGTCCTTTTAAGGGCCCTAGTCTCACTCATGAAGACAGTCCTCATAACTGAATCAACTCAACATCCCTCATGTTTATAAAGCTGCCTTGTGGATTAGTTTCAACATAATGCACAGGAAGGGGAAAATGACATGCTGAACATCAAACCCTAGCATCAGTCCACTTTAAAAAGGACATTCCCAGTAAAGCAGCAATTAAAAACCATGTCAAAGTTACCATGTCAAAGCTGGCCCCATGCTCCCTTGCCATTTTTGTGCCTTCAGAATTTGCCGCCTTGGTATATTCAACAGAGTTTGCTACACATTCTTTCTCTTGGATAGAGGATAATAATAGTGAAAGAAGATTCCATCCAAGCCAGCTTGATGGGCCGATAAGTTTATTAGGATTACTAACAGGAACACGGATGATTGACAGCTGTAACTGAGGAACAGCATAACAGCCCGGGCGAGGACTCTACTAATATTTAAAAATTTTTAAACTGGACTCTCCTTGCAGCGGCGGCCTGAGTGCAGAGTCCAAGCGGTAGAGACAGCAGCGCGAGTCATGGCTGGACAGGCTTTCCAAAAGTTTCTCCCGCTCTTTGACAGAGTCTTGGTTGAAAGGAGTGCCGCCGAAACAGTGATCAAAGGTGGCATCATGCTTCCAGAAAAGTCGCAAGGGAAAGTACTACAAGCAACGGAAGCGGTTGTGGGATCAGGTGCAAAAGGAAAGGGTGGGGAGATTCAAACAGTCAGCATGAAGGTTGGAGACAAAGTTCTTCTCCCTGAGTATGGAGGCACCAAAGTAGTTCTAGACGACAAGGATTATTTCTTATTTAGAGATGGTGACATTCTTGTAAAGTACGTGGACTGGTCACTGTTGAAATGGTGTCACGAGAAGCTGCCCATTCCGCCGACGTTCTGAGCTCTTCACCTTGTAAATAATTTCCGTGCCTCCTTTTATAATAAACTGATTATGCCTGCACCAATGACATCGTCTGCAGTTTAGTCACACAGCACAGTCGCTGTGCTGTTGTGGCCCTTTCCAAATAAAATTATATAAAAGAAAAAAAATTTTTTAACTGGGCGGTGGTGGTGTACACTCTAATCCCAGCACTCGGGAGGCAGAGGCAGGCAGATCTCTGTGAGTTTGAGGTCAGCCTTGTCTAAAAAAAATAATAAAATAAAATTTAATACTATTCCTATGAAACTGATTATAAAGTTGTTAGAATCTTTGATTCACAATGATAAACCCATTGTGAATAAATAAATAAATAAATCACAGTATTTTAAATTAATGATTCGAGCCCCTGCCCCACGAAAGAGGCCATACTGAAAATGTAGCTGGCAGGATGTGCACCTGAAACCTCACTAGCCAAGGATACTAAGAGCAACACCATTTCCTTTAAGACCCAAGAGATGGAGAAACCAAGAAATCAAACTTTGTGTTAGGATAATGTTCTTTTAAGAGTAGAGGGTAGCAGTCTCAAATTTTAAGCTTTTTTTCATGAAAACACATTTTTCTTGTATTAGGAAAACCATTTAATCAACACAGTGTTATTATGTTTGTTGCATTTGTTGCCACTTCATAACAGAACTGACCTCCCTTTGGGCATTAGGTTTTTTGTATATGGTGGTATAAACCATGTCTCAGTGGGTACAGTGGGCAGTGTCTGCAGAATCGAATGAGAAAAATTTCCCAGTGGGAGGAATGCTCTAAAGTACCCAGTTAATTTCTCAATGGGATTGCCCGAGAATATGCTTAGATGGTTCTTTTCTCCTTAATGTCTACAATTGAACATGTCTTATTCTGTTCTATCCATGGACCAAAGATGGATATATGTTCCATATGTACATGGATTAAGATGATATATGTTACATTTTCCATTCATAGATGCCCATAGTTTAGAACACTTAGAACATAGTTTAGAACATAGTGTAGAACATTTTTATAAATGGATTTAGCAGTAACTATAATCAGTTAATGAATATTACTGGGTCTTTCTCCTCCTTCTTCAACAGTTGTTAGTATATGATAGACATACTAAGCCATTCACCCATTTAAAATGTGCAATAGGTACTTTTAATACAGTTATTGAGCTATAAGCTTTTCATCAACTTAAAAATATTTCAAGACACACAAGCTGGATTTATATAACTCAGCCACTTAAAACAGTAAAAGATGAGACATCATGTGAGTGAGAAAAAAATATTTCAAGACACAAAAGATTAATAGGACAAATACATAGGACAAGGGAGCTCTTTGGGGAGGGCGGTCCTACTCAGATGTGCCTATGAAGCACATCAGCAACCAACACGGCAGACTATCCCTAAGGGTACAACAGTGGCACACATGCCTTGGCTGTAATCATCAGCTCCCAACATGGCAGGCTATCCCTAAGGGTACAAGAGTGGCGCACATGCCCTGGCCGTAACCATCAGCTCTGTAACTAGACTAAGACACCCTAAACCACAGAGAGACCATACCCAGTACTAGGAACTGAGCTAACTACTCAGTTCACCTAAAATTGTGTTTATTGGAGGAGAATCTACAACACTAATTTACTAAACTATCATTGTTCTGGTGTAAGCTTCACCCCAGCCCCTGTCATCCATATATCCAACAGTCTGGATAGTTCTGGTAGAAGTTCCACCCCAAGCCCCTCCCCCATCTCTCTCTAAACCCTGCCACTGAAGCATGATTAATTAAAAGCTCAGTGAAAGAAATTGGGGTTCGACCTGAAAATCTGAAAAGCAAAGCAGTCAGCCACTGGCTCTTACCTCGACCTCAGTCTGAAATGGCAATCCTACCTTCCAGGAATCTCAGAACAAAACTGAGAACTGAGAACTGTCTCCTTCCCATTTTATAATTCTCTCCAGGACTGAGATTAAGGGCATTTACCACTACCGCCTAGTTTCCATGGCGAACTAGTGTGGCTACTAGGATTAAATGTGTGTGTTATTGCTGCCTGGTCTATAAGGCTGACCATTGTGACTGTTTTACTTTTCTGATTCTCAGGCAAGTTTTATTTATAAAATACAAGTGAAATGTCACTATATTTCCCCTTTTGTCTAAAACAAAAAGAAAACTATAACTAATATAAGAAAAACTGTATATAATAAGTAAAATAACTATATACAATATATACAGGTGATAAATACATTAAAAATATCTAGTCCATTTGCATTTGACAAATTCAGAGAAAATACTCCATATCTATCCTATCTTGGTGAGTCCAAAATCTTGTACCTAGTTTACCTTCTACCATAATTTGCTTTCTGCATCAGGTAAACAAGGAAAATCGTAACTATAACAATCAGTCTTTAATTCCTTCAGATATCCAAGAAGAAATAATATGAACTGAGTAAGCAGGAAATGCAAGCAAGCAACTTTCAAAAAAATGTGATTAATTCCTGAACAGTCACCCAAAGTTCCTCTGTAACATTGGGGCATCCATCTTTGGGCTACAGGCCTAGCATATCCTACAGACTTTTCTGTGAAGCAGAATATTTTGTGTCCTGTTTGTCTAATTAGCATACTATCAGCAGTCAAGGCAGGGACATTTTCTTGCCCAGTGACTTACTTTTGCCACAAAGAAATTAAACTCCATGTGGAGTTTCTTCAATGCCCATTTTCTTCTCTGAAGTAGATTGCTGCAGCCAGGAGCAGATAAGTTTCATTGTCATGAAAAAGAAGAACCTGGGTTATTAAAACATCTGTAGATCTCTGAACTGTTTGAAGATGACCATATTCTGTAGATCTCTAAACTGTTTGAAGATTACCTGTCTATCTAAAATACATCTTTGTTTGACCTTGAAAACATACCTAATGTGACCACAAGTTTAATTACATTAGGTGACTAATTGCTAATGTATATTTCCTTATTACCCTAAACAGTTAGTAATAATTTTCAAGGACTAGAGGTCTGCATTACATTGCATAAATGCAATATATACAGCATAATATATATAATACATATATATTATATACAGCTATATATGTAATATAGCTGTATAGGTGCAATACCTTGAACAAGATTAGAAATATATGTACAGTATGTTTTAACAAAATTATTCTCAAATTTATATTGATATACAAAATTTGTATACAATACACAGAAGTTCAATCCAATGTAAAACATTTAAAACTAGTAGCTGCTTTTTAAAAGTAGATTCAATAATCTACCTTTTTATCTTATCACATCTATATCCTCCCTTTTTCTTTTCAGAGTAGATCAATAACCTACCCTTCTATCCTATCATATCTTCTTAAAACAAGAACCTTAAATCTAATTTCCTTTGTTTAGCTTTTTTTTCTGACCATTATTCATAACAACTTGTAACCAACACTCTAAACAAAGATAAACATAATCTCCATAATGCATTCCTGGGAAATGTGTTCATAGGTTTCTAGGCTACTTCCTGCTGATTGGGGGCACTGATAATCTTATGGGCACGCAAAGAAAATTTCGGATTCTGGTCAAGTCCTGACTAGAGTGTTATCTGAGGCCGGGTCATCTTAGCCAGCAGTCTTGAAACTGTTCTGGGAGTAGAACTCAGAGGACACTCAACAGAGGGGCTCCAAAAAGGGGTCCTCCTTGATCAAACCTTCTTTTTCTTAACCCAAAATGAATCCCCATTTTCTTAACCTAAAACAAAACCCCTTACCCAACATAACCATGCCCTGGTTTCCATTCTGAGGTCATACATCTTTAAAGTATATTGGCTGATTTAATCCCATTTTTTTTCCTACTATCCAATGTCTCTCTGCAGCTGTTGTTCCTTTCTCATTAGCATTTGGAAAATTCAAAGCTAATAAAGTATTATGCATTCCATTTCTGGGGATATTTTTTATCTGTTTATGTTTATTTAACATATCTTTTATAGTTCTATTTGATCTTTCTATAACTGCCTGACATGTAGGATTTTTTGCAGCTGTTGCTTCTTCCTCAGCAGTCAAACAATTCAAAGACAACACAATAACATACAGTATCCAGATTCTCTGTGTATTTTCCCTCTTTACATGGAAGCTAAGCTGGGGCGAATTGGAGCTGGTAGCGCTAATATTTCTTCCTAACTCAGGTGGTAAGTTTGGGTTCTAATTCGAAGAGCTGAATTCCAACTCAGTTCTGGCCTGGGCTGGTGGCTAATTTGTTTTGATTTGGTCTGATTTGGATTGCTGTGTCCGCGGAGAGGCTTGTCAGGGGGCAAAAACTTTTCAATCATCATCCCTAACAACAACTTATGAACATTTGTGCTTATACATACAGAAAAGCACAACTAATTAAAATACAGAGTTATGGAGCTCAGTAGCAATGGAAAAATCTTCAAAACACTCCCACACCTAAGGCTTAGAAAATACTCACTGTGGAAAGGGGAGTGTATGATTGTAAGAGCCAGAGGATTAAGGAGTTTGCTATGAGTTTGTGTCTCCTAGTAATATCACAAGCTACTAGACTTCATGAGACCCATGAAGTCTCACCAGCATGACTTCCCAAACGCGAACTGAACAAGGATGACACCAGTGGACCTGCCAAAGTTGATGGGGAAAAGCACATAAGACCTCAAGCTTTTACAAAGAGCTCTAGGCAACTGAGGAAAGTGGGGAGCAGAAGAGGTGGTCTTCTCTCAGGGAAGAGCAAGCAACTGGTACCAAATGGCCAGTCTTGGAAACATACATACAAATAACATTGTACGGGTTGGGCTTATATTTAGGAGTACATGTACATATACACATATTTGTACACAATTAGTGAACAACGAGACTATGAATTTGAAGGTGAGCAGCAAGGGACAGATATATGGGAGGGTTTGCAAGGAAAGAGGGGAAGGGTGAAATGTAATTACTGTATAATCTCAAAAAAGAAAGGTTTAAAACAGTAAATTAAAAACGAGTTGGAATGAAAAGTGCTCTGAAACCCACGTTATAGACTTCACCTAGAGAGCTACAGTAAACAATGACTCTCAGTTGCTTAACCAAGGTAGAAAGTCCGAGAACTAGAGTTGGATGTGGTGGCCCCTGCCTACTATCTCAGCCCTTGGGAGAGTGGGACAACGGGACTTCTTTGAGTTTGAAGCCAGTTCAGGCTACAAAATAAGACCCTTTCTCACAAAAGCAAAAGAAGAACAAGAACCAGGAAATGTATAATCTTGTCTATGCCGGTTGAAGGGGGAAATTCAGAAAACCACACACAAAACACTAGAGCTTTGGTGACCTCTTGTGGGGTAATTTGTTAGCAGTCCATAATAAACGCTTCTAGAACAGACGCTAAGACGGGTTTTCTTTGTCATGTGGGAGGGAAAGCAATGGCGGGTATGCTAAGAGCCAAAATCCCACCGCAGCTTGGGAATGTCTCTACATACATAGAATTGCCAATGAAGTGAAGTACTTTGCAACTGGATAAAGAGAATATAGCCAGCAACTAAATCTAGGCTGGGTAGTAATTTGGGCACAGTGGTTTGGATTCATGTCATCGTGTCTTAGTGAATGTTGTTGTTTTCCGTGTGCTAAGGAACACCATTTTCAGAACTCTGTAGAATGAGCATGTCCTTCACAAAATCACTGTCTTAATAACCAGATGCATTTACATTTTATCTGTTAAGAAATCTGAAATAAGTGCAAGGTTCTGCTAAACGATTTGTTTCTCTTTGTTTCTAACTCCTTGAAAGCTAGCATGTGATCAGCTTTATGACTCTGTCTATATTGGACTGAAATAGGAAACCTGGATATTTTGAGAAACAGGCACATAAAATTAAATGCTACTGGAGCTCATTGCAGAGCTAAGAACTAAGTCATCTAGCATGCATGACTGTGTATACATGCTAATATGTTTTTCTTTAAAGCTAATTTTAAGAGATTATGCTTTGGTTATAAACAAAGATTATACATAAAATAATAATTTCCAATATACAAGGCTTAGAGTTCAACCATTAAAGCCAGGTGTATTAATCATTAGTGCCTGGGTTTGCAATTAGGTATGTAAGAAGAGGAACATTAATATTTAGCAATTTTTTTTCTCCCTTGCTTGGAGCATTTATCTTGATTTATGTTAGGTATACTACTTAAAATGTTATAATCCTGAATATTGTGAAACACTTAAAACAATTTAAAACTTAATTACATAAATTTCTAAAATTAAAAAAAAATCAGGTAATCTACACTCAAACACAATTATCTCCATATTTGCTTATTATTCTCTAATCCTCATTCAAATATGGTCATAATTGTACATGGTTACAATGAAGTTGCATCTCATTTGAAAATATTACTTCTATTTCTGTGGTCTCTATAGTTTTCCTAAGTCTTACTTTGGAGATGAAAAATATTTTATTGTGTTGATGTAGCAGCACTTGTATACAAGCTGTTTTCAGTTTGCTATTAACCATGATGCTTCAGTAAGTATCTTCATATAAAAACTTTAAAATGGCTTTATTAAAGCAAATACTCTGTGATAGATCTCTTTTGAAATAGTTTCAAAACTGTCTGGGTCAGAGCTAAGAGATGACATACTCAGAAAACAAAACAACAACATCAAGCTCCCAATATTTTATTCGAAGTAGTTCATACCAGCAGGGCAGGCAAAGTACAGAGTCCAGCAAAAGGAAGACACCACTACCAATCCATTTAATTTTAAGTGAAAAGCAAAAATGCTGTTAATAGCAAGTACTGTTAAGAACGGGATTACCAGTGATGAGTTCTAATTGTTGAGGAATACAACCGTTACTAAAACTGTTGTGATGTTTGGGACGGCAAGAAAGCACCACTACACCACTCTTTTCTTTGACCATGTCATGACCTCAGTTGTCTACACCCCAAGGGCAAGGGGGAATAGAAAAGGGAAAGGTGAACAGGCACATTTGAGTTCTGCAGTTCATAGGGGTGATTCTCAGGAGCAGGAACAAGGAATATGCATAGAAATTGGAGTTGTAGATAATAACCTTCCCAGAAACTGTATGTCTTATTAATTTAAGAATTTGAGTAGAATGGCACTGAAATACTTAAATATCTGTCCACATTTTGCCTCCTTTTCTACTTCATTTGTACTCTGTCTTTTCATTTTTGGCGTATTTACAGCATCATTTTATTTATATCCCTTCTCTCTCACAAATAAGTTCTTTGAAAGTAAGAATTTTGTCAATTTTCTCTGCTGCTAGAACTTCAATCTATAGTTCTTGAATTAGTAAGTATATTGATAAGGAAGTATAGCTGGGGGACCAAGGGGAAAAATCTTAATATACAACTTTGAAAATACAAATAACCTCAAAGTAAGCGATTTGCTTTCGAATGTTTAAATGTTGCAGTGAAATATTTCAATGCAAAATCTTTGAACTTTAAGTTATTTTTCGATTAATCTATAATAGTCATAATAAATAAGGGGACAGAAATCAATGCAATTTATATAGCTACTTCTACTTTATTGTTAGTAATAAATAAAGAGTTTGCTGTCTTCGACTCTGCTACTGCAAAACTGTGCTGAAAAGACTCAACTGGAAAGTGTTTTACGCGGGTTCTTTATCCTTTAGGCTGGCGTATCTCTGAGGTGCAAGTTAAGATTTATGCTGCTAATGCTGTTTCTTTTCAGCTGTGTAAGTATCAAGCTTTCAGATGTTAGTAGCACCACGTGGCACAGATGGCTATCCAGTCTTTAGCATTTGCAAAATGCTGTAAGGAATCCTCTTGTTACATCAAAATTCATCCAAAAGCTTGTTGTCTTCGTTACTGCTCTACTCGTTACTGTTTTACTGCTGTGAAGAGACACCATGACCAAGGCAACTTAGAAAGCATTTGCCTGGGGCTTCCTTACAGTTACAGAGAGTTAGTCCATGACCATCATAGCAGGTCATGTGGCAGCAGGCAGGAGGCAAGCAGGCAGGCATGGTCATGGAGCAGCAGCTGAGAGCTCACATCCAGAGAGAAGAAACTGGGCCTGGAATAGAAAACTCCAATATTTCACTACAGTAATGAAAAATAGACTAATACAGGGATGATAAAAGAAATTTTGAGAGGTTCTTGAAAACAGTGTCAAGAGTTACTTAGCTGTTCCAAAGAACAGAACCAGGAGGCATCTATTAGACCCTCAGCAAGCAGATACCAGTCATCAGTAGTTGTCTGTATGGGGAAGTTCAGGGATATAAGAGACTTGTGGATGCTATTGCTAAACAGTGACTCCAACAATAAGTCATGGAGCCTAGACTAGGAAAGGATGCTAAAGTAGTTTAAAAACTGATAGAATGAGTTCAGGAGCTACATTAGATAAAGATGAGATACATTGCTCAGCAGGAAACCAATGATAAATAGGGGAAGAGCTGGAAGTCTGATGAAGCATTGGTTGTAAAGGGCCACAAAATTGAGTGCATCCAGATTGCCAGATATGGAGGAGAAATCAAAGAAGGTCAGTCAAGAGTGTGGCCCAGGGGTATAAGTTTTGGCTGGAAAAAAATACAGTAACCTAGAATTGTCTCCCTAAGAAAGCCAGTCATTGGTCATGATTAGAAAGGAGGTTGATAGTCTTCAAATATACACAGCGTGTTGATGTGTGTCTAAGGGTACAAATGAAATATCTGGTGTGGCAGAAGATATAACAAGATGACTCAGAAACACAAAAATGAAATAGAGAGCTGGGCAGTATAAAAGAACAGGCCTGTAATCCCATTATTTTGAAGACTGGAGAGGGAGTATTGCAACTTCAAGACTTTTCTTGGTTACAGAGTGATCCTCAGACCAGCCTGTGCAACTTCATAAGACCCTGTCTCAAATGAACATGGGTTCATTTGAGTTATATCTCAGGTTGAGTTATATCTCAGGTTGAGTTATATCTCCGTGGTAGAGTGATGCATAGCAAAGGCGGTACCATGGATTCAATCACCCACATCTCTCTCAAATAAGAATAAGACAGAATAATGTCCCAGAAGAATGTATATTCCAAGTAGTCACTTAAATGACCAGAGTAGGAGGTTTTGAAACTATGCTAAAAACTTTTTTGAAAGGCCCCGTGGTGTCAAACTCAAGCACATGAACATTTTCCTAGGAATTATTTATCCCACGCTTATCTAGCAAGTCTGGAATGGAGGGGCTCAGGCGGTTCCTGCCTTTGTTTCACATAGCTAAAAAATGTGCTGTTTCACTGTGCTCCAACTAAACCATCACTTTTCCTCCTCTTTAAGCTGACCAAGTTCATGTCTCTCCCACTCTCAGATCTCCGCGAACCTTCTACCTTATGGTGGAGCTTTTCCCAACTTCTCACACCAAAGCAGAGACACTCTTATAATTGTGATCTTTCTTCTAAGTTTTATTTTCTGCCTTGCCTCTACTTCTTGTTTGCACTAGAATTTACCATCATGGTAAGAGAAAGGGCTTTCGTTTGTTTTTCCTATCTTCACCTCTGTCTTCAGTGGCTGCAGTAACACTTGGCAATTAGTAAATGTTCAGTAAATACTTGTTAAATGAATGTTTTCACTCAAGGACAGTAAAACCATTCCAAAGGATTGATGAGTCATTTTGTTTATGTCAGAATGGCAGATTACTTAGCCTGACTAAAACTTATAGTAAAAACAAAAATGGCATCTAATATATTAGACCTCTAAACACATTAAGCAACAATGAGGTAATTTAATTGCAAGGTATCTTTATTTAATCCTTTAAAATGTTTTCATATATTCCTATATCATAGTGTTATTTTTATCAATTTTTAGCAAAGTGTAAACATTCAATAAATGTACCCTCCTACCATGCCCAAGACAAGTCTAAAAAGAGATAATTTTTCTTTCAACAAGTTTGCAAGACAAGAGATACTCTTATAAAAGAGTTGCGACCAAAATACTACTGGAGTAGTGACTGTGCTACCAGAATTATCTGTTGCCCAGTGAGGTATAGCCTTGATTGTATGACCACTAGTGACTGCCCCAAGGCTTCAATGGATAGTCCAATTCAGTGATCACAAAGATCATACTGGTTCAGTGAAACTGGTCACAGAATAAATGTGGAAGTCATGAACCAGGGAGAGGGGAAGGAGGAAAAGAAGGAAGGAAGAAGAAAGAATGGAGGGAAGAAAAAAGGAAGGAAGAAAGGAAGGAGGGAGGGAGGGAAGGAAGAAGGCAGGGAAGGAAGGAAGGAACAAAAGAACGAATGAATGAAGGAATAAAGGAACAAAGGAAGGAAGAATGGATTTCCCTCTGTATGCTGTAAATACCATTGGTTAATAAAGACACTGTCTTGGGCCTTTGCAGGGAATAGAGGTAGGCAGGGAAAACTAAACTGAATGCTGGGAAGAAAAAGGCAGAGTTAGAAAGAAGCCATGTAGCCCCACAGGAGACAGACATCGGAACTTTACCCAGAAAGCCACAGCCACATGGCGATACACAGATTAATAGAAATGGGTTAAATGAAGATGTAAGGGTTAGTCAATATGAAGCTAGAGCTAATGTGTCAAGCAGTGTTTTAAATAACATAGTTTCTGTGTGATTATTTTTGGTCTGAGCAGCCGGGAATCAACAAATGGCCTCCATTCAACAAAGGAAGTAGGAAGGAAGGAAGGAAGGAAGGAAGGAAGGAAGGAAGGAAGGAAGGAAGGAAGGAAGGAAGGAAGAAAGGAAGGAAGGGAGAGATTTAGAAGGGAGAGGATAACACTGAGAAAGGATGAAGAAAGATGGAACAGAGTGCAGTGTGTGTGTGTGTGTGTGTATGTGTGTGTGTGTGTGTGTGTGTGTGTGTGTGTGTGTGAACTGTCAGAGAACGAACTTAATTAATGATAAAATGCTAATGGGTCAAAGAAAATGGTGAAGATCCCAGTTTGTTCGTAGGAACACTTACCTTTCCTCAGAGCACCAGCAACATTAAAGCAAAGCTAATTAAAAAATATATTTCAATACATTTTAATTTATTTTGTTCGGGTGTACACACATGTGTGTATGTGTGTGGAGGGGGAGGAGGGGGTGTGCGCCATGGTATGTATGTAGAAATCAAAGGACAACTTGGGACAGTCAATTCTCTCTTTCTACCATGTGGGTTCCAAAGACTGAAATCAGCAATCACATTTGACACTAAAAACCTTTACCTGATGACCCATCTGGCCATCCTAAGTCTCTCTCTCTCTCTCTCTCTCTCTCTCTCTCTCTCTCTCTCTCTCTCTCTCTCATTTATTCATTCATTCATTTTATTGTTTTTATTGAGCTACACATTTTTCTCCTCTCCCCTCCGTTCCTCCCTTTTCCCCTTCTATCCTCTCCCATGATCCCCATGCTCCCAGTTTACTCAGGAAGTTTTGTCTTTTTCTCCTTCCTATTTAGATCCATGTATGTCTCTCTTAGGTCCTCTTTGTTGTCTAGTTTCTCTGGGGTTGTGGCCTATAGTCTAAAAGCCACTTATGAGTGAATACATACTATATTTGTCTTTCTGGGTCTGGTTTACCTCACTCAATATGTTTTTTTTCTAGATCCATCCATTTGCCTGCAAATTTCAAGGTGTCATTATTTTGTACCACTGTGTAGTACTCCATTGTGTAAATGCACCATATTTTCTTTATTCATCCTTTGATTGAAGGGCATCTAGGCTGTTTCTTGGTTCTGGCCATTACAAATAATGCTACTATGAGCTTAGTTGAGCACATGTCCTTGTGGTACAATTGAGCAGATAGCCAAGTATCTGTCTTTCAAGGTTGTTTTTACATAGTAAATTAGATTAAATTAGATAAAGCCCACAAAGACCTTAGCAAAGAATCGAGCAACACAGTAAAGAATCACTAAATGCCTGTTGTTATGTCCCGATGAAAGGGTTCCTTGGCTCAATTCACTGTTATTCCTCTTTTTATATACATTTGAAAATATAGTTTTCTCACATTCCTTCTGATAATTACAACCACTACTATTAAATAATTAACTTGACTAGATAAGTAGTAGTTGACATCTGAACTTCATGATCTATACCTCAATCACTGGAAACATCCTCAGTGGTTCAAGTGATGAAGATCTGTCATCCCAACTACGGGAGAATCTAAGGAAAGAGAATCCAACTTGCAGTCCTGCCAGGCCCCAGAGTGAATTCAAGACTGTAGTAGGCCATTTGGTGAGACCCTGTCTCAAGTAAAAGCAAAAAGAAGGTTGGGGTACAAATTCAGTAGCAGAGTGCTTTCCTGGCATGTGTGAAACTAGGGTGGGGGCAGACAGAGACAGAGACAGAGATAGCTGGAGAGACACAGATTACTGAATTACTATTTGCAATATTTTAGCATAATTATATTAGCATAATTCTCTCTACTAAACTATACTTTCACTAAAAATGGAAAATCGTCTTTGAAACTATAACCGTACTAAGACTCTATGGAAAAGTAGTCATAAGAGTCAGATCTCTCATCTGAAGAAATGTTTATCATACAATACTGCTTACCTCTCACATACTTTAGGCACTATTCGAGGGGGGAAAAAAACCTCATTTTACAAGTCATCTTTTAACTTACTAAGTATGGTCTTTATAATGTCAGGATCAGAAAGACTTGGAGAGCAAAACACGTATGAAATAAATATATTGGGATTGTGTCAATATAATCTGACACAATCGAACAAGATGTCTTCCTGGACAGTTGTAGCCATGTGGCTTTTTCCATTCATAGATGTGATGCTTGGAGCATAAAATCTAAATGCTGGTATTTCTAAATCAAACATTATTGTATAGACTTGCAAAATTATTTTAAAAGATTATCTAATGCATCCACATTTTCCACATAGTCTGTTTTCTGTTCTGCATATCTGAAAAACAAAAGGCAATAAATCTGAATTGTTCAAGAGTATAATTAAAATTCAATGCCGGAAGACTTCAGGAAGAAGTCAATAGGGGCTCAGATGGTTTTGTTCTTGTCCTATTCACACACACATAAAACTCTATTTTCTATGGTAAGAATATTAGAAAACCTAAATACATTCAATAATGTATTTGTATATCTGTATGTATACACATATATGTTGATTTAATCAGTTATCATTCAATAGAAATGTCACATCCAAAAGTAATAAAATATTATGAGTTTCTTTTTTATTACAAATAAAATTCACAGACACATTCAAAGGGAAGGAGCTGTAAAGCTGACACCTTAAAGAGCGTCAAGATTAGTGGGAAGGTACTCTGAACTGGCCATGTCACAGAATAGTGGGGAAATGTGTAACTTCATTACACCCTGCAAGTACATATGCTATGGTTTTTAAAAGCATTTTTCACTTGGCTATTTATTCAAACAGTAACAAATTCCCAACCATAATGATGCCTTATTTTATCATCCTCTTTGAACCCAGTTGAAGCACACAGCTATGGCATGTTGAATTTCTAAAACACAAAGTAAGTCCAGTTTCATGAGTTTAGACTTTTTATTCCATGTTTGAATTTATTTTTTTCTGGAAATGAAAAATCATTATAACAGCATCTGGTCTAGTGCCATGTACATAGCAGAAGCTTAATACTGTTGAAGTTAGAAGAACCACTGATCTGAGCTCTGCTGGATATGTTGAATTAGGACCATATTGCTTGCAAAAAGCAAAAACATTGGATGTAATATTTGAATCAAAGGACATTTTTGAAAATGACAATTTTGTAGGGGGCCTAATATTCTACAGAAAGGATCAAATGTTACTTATAAGCATTAATAAGATGCATCATAATCTAAAGACTTGTTCAGAAAAGCAGATTGTACAGACTACTGGAAATTCTTACTCTTTAGTACTGTGATCTGATTGGTGTTGGCAGGAGAACCAGGAGAGGACTCTGGCTGTGGTTCTGTAGGAGGGAAACAAGCCAACTGTGGGGGCAGGGTCAGCCTTGTGGATATGGCTATAGAACTCCCCAAATTTCATATCTGAGACATAACACATGAACTCAAGCCCAAACCAGGCTAAGATTGGTGGTCATCATCTCAAATAAGCCAGGAGGAGGGAGTAAAGTACCAGAAACCGGCTAGTATCTGATGATGATAGTTTTATGCTTGGGTTGGGAAGAGTTGTCTGGCCTGTAATAAGATCTTCATCAGTGGGCTGCAGAGGGAAGAACATTGGGATAAGATCCAAGTTCCCTGGAGAGGAGATGTTGGCAAGACTAGTTGGCTTCTCAGACCCAGACACTTTGGCTGGGATTCAAGGCTGGAATCCACTTCCAGCAGAGAATAATGTGCACACCGAAACAGAGACAATAGTCTAGCTACACTGTCGGGTGAGGATCAGTAACAGAACACAGGTTTAATATTGGTGGCCAGTGGATACTTATACAGAGCTCACTCAATAGCAGGCCTAGGGTAGCAGATGATCCCAGACTCTGTTTATAGAAGTGGAGCTCCCATCATCTTGCCAAGCTTGGGTACCATCTGGGTAACATTGTATCTACAGGTTTACATCTTGTAGCATTTGCTATTAGTCATGACTAAGTAAGAGCTGAAGGCTAGGCATTTTTAAACCCTGAAATAAGCTAAAATAAACATAAAACTACATTAAAACTCTTCATTCACTTTTATAATAGAATATAGCTCTTTAAAATGAATTTCATCCCCCAATGTAAGCATACTATGTACTCAGCTAGCATATACCTAGCATTTCAATGGGGCCTCAGCAAACACCAAGCATTGGCACAGGCTGACAAAATTTGGCAATGACACCCTTTTCTAATTGTTTGCACTTCATTCTTTTCATATCATCATGCATTTTATATCACCTGCGATGTCGTACCAACCACAGACAGAAGAGGGATCAAAAAAGTTTCTATTTCTTTATTCCATTAAAAGGGGGAAATTTAATATTTTATTGGGTCTTATTTTAAAAAGTAAAAAAAAAAACCCAAAAATGAATGGGTGTTCAACTGAGCAATGTGGGTCCAGATATTTGGTCTAACATTATGCTGGTTGCTTCTGTTACAGTAGTTTTGATGAGTTAAACTTTGGAAAATATAGAGCACATCAAATAGATTGATCTTGCTAGCATTGGTGTGTCTTAAGAAATCATTCAAAGACTTTGTCATAGTTCTGTGATAACATAATGACCAAAGCAACTTGGGAAGGAGAGGGTTTATTTGACTCACAGAAATAGTCTATCATCAGAGAAGCCAAGGTTTGAGTATTCAAGTACTCGAGTATTCGAGCCGGGAGCCAGGAACTGGTGCAGAGGTCATGGAAGAACGCTGGTTATTAGCTTGCTTCCCCATGGCTTGCTCCATCTGCCTTCTTACATCATTCAGGATTGCTTGTCTGGGAGTGGCACCACCCACAATGAACTGGACAAATCACTGATTAACAATGAAAAGTCCCTACAGATTTGCCTATGGGGTAATTTTCAGGGGGCACCTATTGTCAATTAAGATTGCCTCTCCCCGAATATTTCTAGATCTGCACCAAGCTTAACAAAAACCAACCAGTACAGAACTAAAGACAAAAAATTCCTCCCATCTCACGCCATTGGACCTGTGATTGGGTTTTTCCATGCCTTTGGATTCTAATCGAAACCTTGGTTGCTGGGCCAGCCAGTCTTTGGCCTAGAGTTGTACCAGAGACTCTCCTCAGTTCCTAGTCCACAGTGGCAGCTTGACAGGTCCTAAAATGAAGGTCTGTAAGAATTCTGTGTCTACTGGGAGGTAGCCTCTGCTTCAATGACGGCAGCCTGTTGGTGTGTTCTTACATGGAGAAGAGGACAGATTACGTGCTCATGGGACAGAAGACACTGTGCTGGCCTCTCTAACATCTTAGCCTGTTGTAAAAGGAGTGGAGGACTGTGTTCCCACAGGGATCCCAGCTCCCCGGCTAGTTTACACCAGAAATAATTACGCGGAAACTGTATTCATTCAAACACTGCCTGGCCCACTAGTTTCAGCCTCTTATTGGCTAATTCTTATATCTTGCTTTAACCTATATTTAGTAATCTGTGTAGCACTACAAGGTGGTGGCTTACCGGGAAAGATCCTAACCTGCATCTGTCTCGGAGAGGAGA